>NC_046314.1:94469765-94782361 GCF_009819535.1 Lacerta agilis
CTGAAAAAGCACCAGGTGTTTGCAGTCAGCAGGAGAACCGTGCAGCTCCTTCACACTCCTTGGTAGTCATGTGCAACAATTTAAGCCCGATCGATATATAATAATGGGCTACATTCAGGTGTTACCAACCAGGAGGTGCCAGTATGGCACTTGTGTCCGAAGAGGCCTCCTGTGGCACCCAATAATGCTTGAAATAAGCATTACAGTACTGTATTTTAAGCTCCATACATTCAGCTGCAGAAGGTGCTTGTTTACAGGATGAGGATAGTGCCCACAACAATGTATCTGATCTGCAGTTGTGCCCACGATCCCGCAAAGGTTGAAAACCCTTGCTGTGAAGCAGGGTTCCCCAAACTTGGGTCTCCAACAGTTTTTGGAGTACAGTTCCCATCATCCTTGACCACTGGTCCTGCTAGCTAGGGATGGTGGGAGTTGTAGTCCAAAAACAGCTGGAGACCCAAGTTTGGGGAACCCTGCACAGTCTAGCCTGACATGAACGAGCATTAGTGTCAGGAATCACTGATCGCTGTCCCTGATGTGGTGAACTTCTCAACGGCAACCTCTCAGCAAAGAGTCTTCTGGCTCTGAACTGACTCAGCCTGCTCCTCCTGGAGAGGAAGGAACATAAGAAGACTTCCTGCTTTGCTTGAGCAACAAGGCCACCCTGAACTGTGCTATGCCTCTGTGTTTCTTTTGGTCCTGCCTCTTCTTGCCCTGATTGCCCTTTTATCCTGACTCTGGTTCCCTTCCTGGTTCCATACTGGTGCCCACGGCTCAACCCTCAGACTAAGTGACCAACAGGCAGGTGCGAAACTAGGCTTTATTTCACCCGGGTCAAAGACCCAGTTTGGAAAACAACAACAACCCACATTTGCGTACACACACACACACACATGCTGGGAGCCTCAATGCTACCCCTCAGGAGGCTTCACCTGGGGCAAAAACCTCAGCTAGTCCCCCGCCCCGTAGCTACGGCACTGCTATCAGGCATGCACTCTTGCCCATTTCCCTAGGCTTAATCATGCCATACTAAACCATGTCTTAGCACGCCATCCAAAAAATGCAGCCGTTGGGTTTCTTCAGTTGACTTGCAGCAGGGCAGATCATAAAACTCTTATTATTGTGCTTACGCTGCTTGGCAAGAGTAGTAATGTTGCTGCAACAAAACAAAGCAAAACACCAAAGCAGTTATGCTAAATAAAACTATTAATGTATTCCGTTTTGAAAAGAATGTTCAAAGTGCAGGGCATTTTATAGCGAAAGAGACTCTGTCTTGAGCAGTATCCTTAACAAGGTGTTGTGAGTCATGCTATGCTCCTAGGGTGGGACCTGAGTAGAGTGCGGTGGAGCAGTCATTAAGCTGCGCTTTCCCTAAAACCTCCTTTAAAGTTCAAGAGGGGTAGCCTTGCTTATTCTGTAGCAACAAAAAGAACAGTGTTCTGGCACATTAAAGACCGATAAGTTTATTGTGGCAGAAGCTTGTGTGGGCCAGAGCAACCTCTAATGACTGCATCAAGTGGAGCCCAAGTGCTTGGTATGTATACCTTGAGCATAGCTGTCAACTTTTCCCTTTTCTTGCGAGGAATCCTATTCGGAACAATGGAATTTCCCTTTAAAAAAAGGGGAAAGTTGACAGCTATGACCTTGAGTGCAGAGAGAAGAGTGCTGTTTCTATTTTGTTTTTGTTTCCCCCCACAAAGTAAAAGGTAATAAAGGTCAAACAATGCAACAGATAGCTGTAGGTAACCTGGGTCATGCCTGCCTCCAAGGTATGCTGCAGCTAAAACTGGTTTGCCCAGTCTGGTCGCAGGGAGTGGGGGCAAGGAGAGTTGAACAGAGTAATTTGTTTGGCAGGTGAGAGGAGAATGAATTGGTTCTTGATTTTTGCAGGGAGAGGACAGGCCTTGCTTTGGAGATAACAGCGACCGCCTCTATCTGCTTGCTTTTAAACCCCTATACCAGTGGTTTTCAACCAGGGTGCCTTGAATGATGGTCAGGGGTGCTGCGGGCAACACTGGCCTCTGTCCCTCTTTCCTTCCTCTGATGCCCTCTTGCATCTCTGCTTCCAAAAGGCTTGCATGGCTGTTTTGTTGCAGCAGCCCTAGCTACAAGCTCCCCTGGTGAATTGTGCGGGGGGGGGGGCTTCCAAGGTCTCTTTGGGGCAGTGTGAGGAGGCCCCTCTCTTTGGGGTGGGGGTGGGGCAGCTCAGAGACCAGGGGCGGCAGCAGTGGCTGCCCGGAGGACTCCCAAGGGGAGGGGAGGGGAGGGGAGGCTGAAGGAACACTCCACAAGTGAGGGTGTTCGAAAAGGAGTGAAGGGCTGCTGGCTCTGCAGGCAAGGGGTGACATAACTGGGCTCTTGAGCCCCACAGGGGAGCTGAAGAAAGAATGTAGTTGGTCAAGGGAGCCATGGACCCAAAAAGGTCGAAAACCTCTGTCCTACACTATAGTAAACTATGCTTAAGAGAGCCAGTGTGGTGTAGTGGTTAGAGTGTTGGACCAGGGAGACCAGGGTTCAAATCTACTTAGCCGTAAAACTCCCTAGGTGACTTTGGTTTACTCATTGCCTCTCAGCCTAACCTACACAGAGGTGTTGTGGGAATTATATAAGGAGGGGGTGAACAGTGTACACCGCCCTGAGCTCATTGGACGAAAATATATAAATGTAATAAATAAACTTTTGTAAATACAGGTAGATGATTTCAAAGACAGTAGATGTTTCCAGTGTTGCATTATTGAAAGGAAGGGGTTGCTCCAAACTTTCCATAGTTTGGGAAAGGACAAACACACAGAACAATAGATTATTCCCTAATGCTATTTAATTATGCTGTACCTAAGGACATATTACGGAAAGGAAAGAGGCTTAGAAAGTGTTGCTCAGCACTGGAGGGTAGAAAGGTATTCTACCAACTTAGAGAGCTGTTGACTTGAAGCATTTGATAATAATAGATTTCATCATTTCCTTCCTTAAACTGTTCTTTAAGGTTGCTGTGCAGCCGAGAATCTTTGCAAAAGCAATGCAGGGTGGGTGGGGGCAAATATGAATAATATTTGCTGTGTTTTACAATGAATCCCACTGAATGAATCCATAGGGTGGCCCAGTTCAGATGCCATGAGAAGACTATGCTTTGGCCCTTTGGAATGTGCTGTGGACACAGGTCCTCCTTTCTCCTGTTTTCTTGGCTTCTCCCCTCTTCCTGGTTTCTCCAAACAACAACAACAACAACAACAACAACAACAACAACAACAACAACAACAATAATAATACTGCTTCAAACCATTTTCCCCAATTATGATTTGAAGGCAAACTTGGTATAAAAAGGTAAAGGACCCGCAAACGACTCTGGGGTTGCGGCGCTCCTCGCTTTACTGGCCAAGGGAGCTGGCGTTTGTCCGCAGACAGTTTTTCCAGGTCATGTGGCCAGCATGACTAAGCTGCTTCTGGTGAACCAGAACAGTGCACGGAAACGCCATTTACCTTCCTGCCGGAGTGGTACCTATTTATCTACTTGCACTTGACGTGCTTTTGAACTGCTAGGTTGGCAGGAGCTGGGACTGAACAATGGGAGCTCATCCCGTCGCAGGGATTTGAACTGCTGACCATCCGATCGGCAAGCCCTAGGCTCTGTGGTTTAGACCACAGCGCCACCCGCGTCCCTTAAACTATGGTATAGTGCGTAGCAATACTTGCCCAGTTTGGTTACCAAGGTAAACTATGATGACTGCTAATCGAAAAGGAGAATCAGTGTATGGGAAGAGAGAAGGGGAGAGAGCACATGACCCCTGCAGTTCATTTCTAACTATGTTTTGACCACGATGTTGAAACTAAGCTTGAGAATCAGAACCTACCAGCACAGCAACACCATAAAGATATTATCTTTCAGGACAGCACTGCCATGCTGAGACCTATGGATAAAATATGATATACAAAATTAATAAAAAAATAATAAAAGTACACAGGCAAGCTGGTTGAGCTCCAGCCAGGGTTACTCTGAGATTTTTATTCAACAGAACACACAATCAAGCCTGACCATCCAGAATCTGCTTTGCATGCCTGTGGTTAACTCACCAATAAGCAGAGGTTCATCCTGCACAAATTCTGACCAGTTGCACCTCCAGCCTCTCAGAGGACTCAATGAACATTGTTTTGGTCATGCTTGACACTGCAATAAAACAGGAGGGAAGTACCTGTCAGGCTATGATACATGGCTGGTGGATAAGACTTGGCTTGGCAAGCCACAAGTTACGCAAGTCTGGTTTAAGGCTGTGCACATGTTATTTTTTAGTCCACTGCCAGTGTTTGCTCATGACATTAGCCACACTCCCTATGTGTCCTGAAGTGCCGGGAGCTGAGAAGGTCAGCAATAAAGGTCAGTGAAGTTAACTCTTTATTTGAATAAACCAAAACAGCACAGGCCTAGTGATCACAGTAACTCTTTGCAGGTGGTCTTGCTCCAATGAGGTAGTTGCAAGGAATTTCCTGCCTTCCTAAAGCTCCCTAGGTCTCCTTCCCCAGGTCCTTCCCCATCAACCTGAGGCTCCTTCGCCTTGTCTCTCTGTGCTCCATCCTTTTCATTCCTCTTCTGGTTCTGGGAGACCAAGGGGAGGGGAGCTGGTCGCAGCAGGAGGGGATGACTCTCTGGCTTCACCAGCCTGTTTCCACTGTGCCTCTTGCCCCCACTCCTCTCTAAACCTTGCTCTTCAGTTTGTACCTTTCCAACCACATCCATCCCAACAGACCTTTCCAGACAATCCTACAAGTCTCTTCTTTCCCTGCTGTCACCATTGTCCCCAAATATTTGTTTTCTCTTTGTGGTGAATGCTGGCATCGCACTCCCAGATACAGTGCGATCATACAAAGCTGTTCATGCTCAAGCATGTGCAGATGAGCAGTGCTCTTCCAGAACCACATCAGCAGGGATGTATGACAGGCAGAGGCAAGACAAGGGCAGGGTTAGGACAATGAGCCCCATAATTTAATCAATGACAAATTTATACCCTTCCTTTGTTAAACCACATCACACCAGTCAGCAGCTGGTGTAGCCAAGATGAAAATCAGTGTTGGAAGAAACTCTTATCGGCTGCATACTGCATCATTAAAGGATTGCCTACTACTTTGCAACAGTAGTAATTTTTAAATTCCAGAAAAAGCAGACGAGCTTGCATCACTGTCAAACGAGCTCGGTCAGGGTATGGTGTTTCAGCACAGCATCATTATCTTCTTGCCTGTGGTTTTGTTTGACATCGCCATGTAACCTGCTTTGTTTTTACCCAGCTTTTGCACAGGAAGTTCATTCAGTCACGTATGCATTTGCAGATACCTTCTGCTCGTTCCCCAATGTATTTCCTATCAATTAAAAAAATAGGTGTGGCATGAGCAAATTTTTATTCTGAAGGTTTGGCCCAGAGAATGAAGTTTTAGAACTACTGGGTCAGAACACACAACAATATGAAGCGGCCCCACCTTCCCACAGAAAAGTTGGGTGCAGAATAAGACAGTTGTGAGAAAGCGCTGGCAGATCCACTGGCAGAAATTATAATTCTTCTGAGGCAAGAGATTTAAGGCTCTCTGGGTTTCTCACGAGTTAGTGATGGCATCAGAAATGCATACCACTGCTCAGCTCTGAATACTGAGGTTTGTTCACATGTAGGTTGTTGTTCTGGGCCACTGGTTTCTGGTAGGCGACATCTTTCAAACTGTGGCCATCTCATCTGGGGGAAACAAATATACGCAAACTGTAAATGCCAGTGTGAAACTTTTCCATTGCTTAGCTAGGGAGCTATTTAAAAAGAAAAAGAAAAAAACAGAGCAGGAAAACACCACCTCGATATGGCCAAATGGATCTGGTTAGAAAGCTGCCAAAAGTACAAGCTGTCTGGAGGCCATTCCGTCAGCACACAACAAATAATTTGGAATGCTGCCTTCAACGACATCCAGCTCAGCAGCCAGGAAGTGTGTGGGATCCTGTTTCACTATCAAACACCTACGGGACTTCATAGCTCTGCTCTGGTACAAAGCAACTGGGGACAGAAAATACCTTAGCACCATCAACAAGAACTTTTTCACACACACACCCTCTGAAGTGGATATTTTTCCTACGTAGTGTTACAAATATTAACTGGCGGGCATTTCTTGTAAATTATGATTTGTTTTATGGGTGATCTCAATTTACTGGCGTAATTTCGCTTTTACATTTAAAACGAACCAGCCCATCAATATATAAACAACTAGCAGCCTTGTACATGGTGTTACTTAGGAATTGTAAGAAACCAAAAAATGGATGCAGATTTGAAATCAGTGGTTAAAGTCACTGCAGTTTTGAAAGGTTCGGTCTGCCCTCTTGATTCAAAATGGCATCCCACTATTTCTAAACGTAGACCTGCTCTTTGATCTCAGGAACCATTATGCAAAATTTCGTCATGGTATTTTGAAAGATGTCCAAATGCAAAGCAGGATGACTTTCCATAATATATACCAGTAGTGGTATAAGGAATTCAATATTGTATACATGCTTTCCCCACCAACTGCATTATCACAACAACCCTGTTCAGACTAACTTTCTCTCAGCCTAACTGGCCTAAGGTCACCCAGTGATCTTCACGGCTCAATGTGGTGCTGAACCTGGTTCTCCCTGCTATTACCCTCAGCTCCAACCACTTCACCATACTAGTATACTTGGCTAATGCAATAATGTGTAGAATATGTGTATTTGATAGATACACATGTGACTATTTCCCCCCTACGTGCTTCTGAAATTCAGCGAAACTTAAAAAAAAAACCTTCTTGTTGCTGTTTTTTTTAATCCCAGTGGATTACATAACCAATGTCTTTTTTAAAAATAATAATAATGCATGCGTATTAACCTCAAGAGACGAGTAGTCAAATGGGGACAAAGTTACAAATAGACAGTGACTTTGCCAAGACCGAACTTCACACAGTGAAACTGAACCATCGCTAGACCTTATATGCGGGGATAAACTAGAGATTGCTTTGTTTGGAAAGGAGAAAAGTGGGAGGCAAAATTAAATTTCTCTGGAACTTTCTACAGTGTGAATTTAATGAACATTCAAGGTCCATTTTGGACATGGCACAAAGGCATAGTTTAGCATTATGTCAGGGGTGGGGAACCTTAGATCCAGGGGTCAAATGTGGCCCTCTAGGCATCTTTACTTGGCCCCTGCGATGATACCCAGGTCACGCCCTCCTTAACTGCTTTTGCCTGACTGGAATGTATTTGAGCTATAGTGGAAGGTGTGTGTGTGCGCACAGTATTTGTAGAAACCTCTAGCTTCTGCATGACTGTAATGTGTCACACCATTGCTCCACCTGCTTTTGCTTCTGGCCCTGCCCACCACTGGTGGGGTGGAGAGCCTGAAAGGTTGCCCACAAGGAAATGTGACCCTCAGGCTGAAAAAGCTCCCAGACTGCTGTTTTCCTTTGGTGTGCAGCTCTACCTACCTAGAACAGAAGCCTTTCTGAAATGTATCCTTGGAGGACATGCATTGTTAGAAAAGTCACTTAAATAACGCAGGCGACATCCAGAGAGAAAATAAATCCTGGTACCATTTTACTGAGTAAGCTGAACAAAAAACACCCAGCGTATAATCTGAGGAGAAATAAAGAGAGATTTTGTCTTTCTTACTTCAGGCCTTGTTCACAGCAAGGACACATACAAGCAAATATACAGACAAAAACTCCTTCAGAACTACACAGCCAATCAGAGCCCTTGTCTCTCTGGGGAGAGCATTCCACAACCGGGGAGCCACCACACAAAAGGCCCATTCTCTTGTTGCCACCCTCCAAAACTTTCTGGGATGCCGGGGTGGGGGGGTGGGGTGGGGGAGAGACATAGAGAAGTGTCTCAGATGACAAGCACAGGGTCTGGGTCAGTTTGTATGAGGAGAGACAATCCTTGAGGTATTGAGGTCCATAGCTATGCAGTAGTCATTGATCACCTTTGTCCTCCAGGAATTTGGTTAATCCTCTTTGAAAGCCATCCAAGTTGGTGCCCATCATGAAGGATAAGTCAGGATGGCTATAATCTACCTCCATGGTTGGAGGCAGTATGCCTGTAAAAACCAGTTTCTGGGAATTACAAGACTCAACTGCTGAACCAGTTGGGCCTTTGGCCTGAGGTAGCAGGTCTTCTGTTCTTCCTAGTCTATGTTTCCAAGCCGTTCCACATAAGAATGATTTTTTCCTTCCAAGTGCTGGGTTTCCTCACCTGCGTACCTTTTGGCTTCTTCAGGTCTCTCCGTGAAAAGATCGAAACAGCCAGAAACACACACTCTCAATTTCAGACCACGGTTACCATTCTGTTGTTTCTTTTGTGTTTTACATTTTGTCACGTCATTCTGATTCGTGAGCCTACAGCCTGGCAGTTATACAAATTCCAGCCAGGAAACTTCTCTGTTGAAGTGACAGGAGAGGAGAACGGATGTACCACCGAGCGAACCAAGCCGATGCTTCAAATAAGCCAACTGGCCCTCTGTGATCCTGCAACCTGATACGTGAAAGCCTCACAATTCAATCGCTTAAGTGTTTTGATTCCATTTTAAAAATATCCCTGGGCTGGATGTGTTGTCCCCCCTCCCCCCGGTCGCCTGAAGAAAGGAAACATTCCATTTTTAGCCAAGGTGCATGTTCTCCTAATAAGAAAAGCAGAACTGTAGAGATTGTGTAACATTTGTTCACCACAGTACAAATGGGGTTGCCTGGCAACCAGCAGGAACTGCGCTGGAGAATGAGACAGGCCTCAGATAAAGGAAAGCCTCTTTAGGGTGAGGGAGAGAACCAGAACCCATGCCACAAAATGCATTCCTCATGCCCATGTATGAAACTTTCTGCCTGTGGGCTGGAGCTGTGCTTCCTGCTGAAGCTGTCTGCTTATCAGTGTCATTTTATGGAATGCATATCCAACATTTCTCCTATGAAAATAGGGACGTCCCATTCTATATCTTACTGGGTTGCCCCAGCCACTCTGGGCAGCTTTCAACATATATAAAAACATAATAAAACATTAAACATTTTTTTAATAAAAAAAACCCAAAACCTTCCCTGTAGGCCTACAGGATTGCCTTCAGATGGCTCGGGGGGTCAGATAACTCCATACCCTCCAACATTTCTCCATTGAAAATAGGGACATGCTAAGGAAAAGTGGGACATTCTGGGATCAGATCAGAAACCTGGAATGGCTTCTCTAAATTCGGGACATCCCTGGAAAATAGGGACACTTGGAGGGTCTTGGAATGTAGTAGTTATAAATTTAGGGGAAAAGTTTTGGGGTGGAGAGAGTCCTAGGCTCCCTATGATTTTGCAGGTGTTCCAACCATGGAGGCTTCTTTTGAATGCATAGAAAATGAATTAAAAAGTTGTGAACCTCTGGCTTAAGCAAATTAGTTCTTCAGCCAGACCTGCTAAACAGATTGGGAAGAGAGCAGCAGAGTGCCTGCATAGCACCTCAGATTCTATCCCTGGTATCTCTAGTTAAAAGGATGAAGTTGTGGGGTTGATGATACAATCCTGGCCTAGATGGAAAAAATAGTTTGATCTGATGTGAGGCAGCACCCTGTCCTCAGAGATCCAGCAAGTTCTAAACTCATCAAAATGGAGTTTACTTTAACCACAACACCACTCACCTCCTTAGAAAACATAGCTTTCAAAATAATGTATGTGGGTTTACATACTCCTTAAGAAACAGTCCTTTGTTTCAGATAATTTAAGATACAATAATTTAAGCAAATGTCCCGTCCTTGGGGAAGGTGTTCAAGTGAGTGGTTGTCAACCAGATCTTGGTTCTGCTTGGTGAAACCAAGATCTGATTAGGTTCAGGCTGGGTTTTGGCACAGATGTCACCTTGTCTGTAGGAGTGAAAAAAGGGTGTGATGCTTATTTGAACACTTGCACATCACAAGTTCTTTAGGATGACCTATAGACACAGGGGAAGTGTGACATTGCAGGTTCTCCTTGATCTCTCAGCTAATGTAGGCACCATTATGGTATTTTTTCCTGGGACAGCTGTTGGAGCTAGGATGGAGGACGGCACTTTGCAGTTCTGCTGCTACTTGGACTCAAAAGGTTGCTTAGTCCCATGGACCCTCTAAATTTGGGGTTCCACGTGGCTCTGTCTTATTCTCCATGAAAATATACATGAAGCCACAGAGTGGGATCATCCTGTGCTGCCCCTTAACATATCGGGGAACCAAGGGCAACCTTTCAACAGTATGCCGAAGATACCCAGCTCTATTTCGCTGTAACATCTGGATCAGAAGAGGCTATGCAGGCCCTGGACCAGTGCCAACACTCAGTGGTGGACTGGATGAGGGCCAAGAAGCAGACTCCAAACCCTGGCAAGATCAAGATCATCATCATCATCATGATGTTATTATTTATACCCCGCCCATCTGGCTGGGTTTCCCCAGCCACTCTGGCCAGCTTCCAACAAAACATTAAAATACAATAATTCATCAGATATTAAAAGCTTCCATAAACAGGGCTGCCTTCAGATAGTTGTTAATTTCTTTGACATCTGATGGGAGGGTGTTCCACAGAGCGGGGTGCCACTACTGAAAAGGCCCTCTGCCTGGTTCCCTGTAACTTTGCTTCTCACAGCGAGGGAACCGCCAGAAGGCCCTCGGAGCTGGACCTCAGTGTCTGGGCAGAACGATGGGGGTGGAGACACTCCTTCAGATCAGGGTGATGTGGGTGAGCAGTTTCTGAGTTGGTCAATTGCTTGCTTTGGATAGGCTTGTTTTTCCCTTGAAGGCACAGGCTCATAGTCTAGGCAGTGCTCCTGGGTCTAGAGACCCAGCTTTGTCTGGCGAGACAGCTACAGCCATCTCTGGACCAGGATGGATTGCCATAATGTGCTCCTGGGTCTAGAGACTCAGCTTTGTCTGGCGAGACAGCTACAGCCATCTCTGGACCAGGATGGATTGCCATAATGTAGAATTGCCCCTTAGGTTGGTCTGGAAGCGGTGGCTAGTGCAAAACGCAGCAGTTTGAGTGCTTACTGCGCAGGCCATTGCCACGTGATGTTGAAAGAAATATACTGGCAGGGAATGGGCTGCCTTCAAGATACCAAAGTATACAAGGCATACAAAGCCTTACACACTTTGGGAGCAGGATACTTAAAAAGATAGCCTTATACCTTGTTTACTCAACCAATCACAATGCTCTGAAGCAGAGGGCCTCTTGTAGATACCATCTGTACAAGGTAGGACTCAGGCCTTTAGTGTGGAAACAGCCCCTCTTTGGAACTTCCTCCCTTCATATATCATATATACAGTGGTACCTCGGGTTACGGAAGCTTCAGGTTACAGACTCCACTAACCCAGAAATAGTACCTTGGGTTAAGAACTTTGCTTCAGGACCAGAACGGAAATCATGCTCCGGCGGCACAGTGGCAGCGGGAGGCCCCATTAGCTAAAGTAGAGCTTCAGGTTAAGAACGGACCTCCAGAACGAATTAAGTTCTTAACCCGAGGTACCACCGTATTGTCTTTTTAGACTGATGAATGTCTTTGTTTTCCAACAAGGCTTTTAATTAAGAGATCTTTATCCCAGTTTGTACTGGATTTAAAACTGTGTTTATTTATGGAATGTTTCAGTTTTGTCGAAGTCATTTTTCATATTGCCATTTTATTGTTAACCGCTTTGAGATCTTTCATAGGAAGTGATTCATAAATGGAACTGAATAAAGGATATTTTTTCCACTGTTGATACAGCATCAGTGCCATTAATTCCAGTCAGGTGTTCTTTTGTTTCACATATCTAAGCACTACAGCAGTTATTTGAATATAAGCCCCCGCGATGTGCTTCATTCCTGTGGTGATATTGTGAGGAAAAACTTGACTTTAGCATTGTGTCCTCAAGCTTTGCCAATGGAACAATTAGCATTTGGTGCAGTGTGTATTATTCACCAGTCCCTGTTCTTTCCAAGGTTTAGGAGTTTAATCTCACAGTGAATTTGTACAATAAAAAAGGTGCTGAAAACCACACTTCTACCTAAATAACAGGGCTTAAATCACTGTTGATGACACTTCACTTGAGGGGGGAAAATAGGGCATGATGAACTCACCTACTTTTCCGCTGCCTCATTGTGGAAGAAGGCTTGCTTCCAGGTAAACACAGATAGGACCTGGCTGCAAAGCCCGAAACTATAAAAAGCACCTTGCAGTGAAACTGGATGAGAAGTTCCAGAGAAGTGTCTGCATTAAGTGTGCCACAGCAAATACAAGCAAGAAGCCCACAGCACCTGGAAAGGCTCTAATAAACTGCAGCATAAATGTTCATATAGTAGAGCCTACTTCATCAAATACATGGAGTCACGTCTTAAGTGGGTAGGTATATATACTCCAGAGAAGAAAAACAAACTCAAAAAGGTCTAGCGATGCAAAGCAGGAATAGGTGTGTCACAGTACTAGGCAGTGTGCCAGTGAATCGAGACTGATCACATGATATTGTAAACAAACACTCTAAAGGCGGGCAAATTACTTTCTGCGGTGATCCAGCCATTTGCAGGATTTGCTGAGATCAAGCTCCACTTTGCTAAATAATCCTTTGCATTGCTTGACCCTTTGGACTCCCTTTGCTTAAATATAATCTCCCCCTTTGTTACTCAGGTGCCTGCTCTGGCTGCCATCCCAGAGCAAGAGCTCCGAGTGTATGCTAATGCTCAACTCGGCACTTGATCCGTTTGCTAGGTGCTGGCTTCCAGCACAAGCATGTGCCCCCATTTGGCCATGAAATTTCCAGCTCTGGCTGGTTCAACGAACTGCAGCCACTTTTGTACTCCATGCTCTGGGAACTTCCAGACTGGATGATTGCAACATGCTCTATGCAGAGCTGTCCTTGAAGACAACTCAAAAACATCCAATTGGTTTAATGCAGTGGCCAGATTATTGGCTGGGTTCCATTTAGAGCTCACATAACCTGTCTGAAAACAGGTTCAGGGTGCTCATGTTATAGCTGAAATGCTGCCTCCTTCCTTACAGACATCCTTGGGTGTTAAGATCAGCAGAAGGGGCCCCTCTTGGTTGTTCTACTGCCCGCAGAAGCGGAGGGTGTGGTGGCTTAGAAAAAGGCCTTCTCTGTGGCAGCCCCAAAGTTGCAGAATTTCTTCCCCACAGAGGTGTGTCTGGCACCTTCACAAAAACATTTCGCTGAATGCTGAAGACATAGCCTGGCATTTGACATTAGAGATATGAGTGTAAGACAGCAGAGATTTTTGTGAGTGTAGGTTGTTTTAAATGGATTTTAAACATTGTGTCTTAGTTGTTGTAACCTGTCTTGGGACCTAAGGGTGACAGGCAGGTTACTAATATTAATAGCAGCCTTGACAAAAATAAAGTCTTCCTCAATTAGTATTGTCACTACCAGTCAGTAGTTGTTCGTATCACTTAAGGATGGATTCACACTCAAGGCCTCTTCTAGTCTCAGCCATTTGATTTGTGTCTCAGCTCTCAGGCTACTTCTCCTCTCAGAAGCCCAAGTTATTTTAAGTGCTTGTCCATGAAGGACCATGCTGTTCAGCCTTCCTGGGATCTCTCACCTAAGACAGAAAGCTCCAAATGCCACGTTTCCCTTCCCTACCTGTTCCCTTGCCTCCTATCTGTTTTTTCCCTCTTACTAGCCAGAGATGCTTGAGAGAATATGAAGGCATGCATTGTCCCCTTAAATCAATTTTCTATTCTAGGAACTGTACTTGGAAGGTTCTGAAAAGAACCATTCAGTGATTAAGATTACCTACAAAGGCATACTTACCTTTGGCCACTCACAATTGACATTTTCCTGGATAAACCAGACTGATTTTCAGTACGTACAGTCTATGGCTTGTGTTCAGCCACTATAATAGCCTTCAAGACACAACAGCCTTGTCATCCAGTCTTAGTCCTTGACCCCTTGGTCACAGTGAAAGTTTCTCCTTCTATTCCCCTTCTGTTTTTGTCATTTCTTCTCTTGGGTGGTTCAATTCCCTACCATTTACATTTGAACTTTTCCTGGAATACATAGGCCTCATTTATTACAGCTTGGGAGATCTCTCCCACCAGTTCCCATTCCTTATACAGCAACAGTAATATTCCTTATCTCTACCTAGATTTGTCCCTATCATAGAAACTAGTAGAGTAGAAGATGCTAGACCCAGGGAGGGTGGAGCATTGAAGGCCGTGCACACATTTTACTTGAACTAACCATTTTAATCTCTGCAACTATGTCACTCTAGCAATTCAACTACACAACTATTTCGGTCTTTGACCCCAATTTGGATATTTGTAACAAATGAATCTCTCTTGCACCTAACTGGGACTCAGGGGTTTTTGCTAATTCATCCTAGTAACTTTCTTACGGGACATGACTCTGAGCTCAGGTTCCTGAAGTTATTTTTGAGATGTCCACTCCATGTATTTTGTAAATCTCTTAGAGGCTGCTGTTGTGCAACCAAGCAATCTATAAATTTTGTTAAAAGAAAATAAAAACAGAGGACTGAGAAAAGAAGTGAGTCTTTCACATGTCAGGGTGTTAGGCTTTCTGCCTCACTTCTCTGAACTACGGTGACAATAATGCTCTCACTTAGGCATTCCTTCAAATGATGCTTCAAGGCATGGGTGAAGTATTTCCCCCAGTACTGTATTAAATGTTTCCCCCTCCTCCCATTCAAATGAGCTCCATTAGAAAAGAAGGAAAAAGTAGCCACGGTGTGTTAAGAAACTTTGCATTCATATAAAACAAGTCACATTTACACTGTTGCAACAATGGAAGAATGAGCAGCACAAAATATAATGTTTCTTTCAATGGGAGTCAGAGGCTCAGCTAAATATCTAATTTTACCATTAAAGGCAGGGTGCTAATGTTGTACTTGAAACCTCCTTCCATTGAAAGCAGCATGCCAGACATGGCAAAACATATTTCCAACGAAGAAATACAAAGTATTTGAGAAAAGGTTGGTAGAAACATTACAATTAAAAACACACACCACAGTTTATATTTTAAAATCTTATCTGTTCCTATACATTAATTGAGCAGATACCCCCCCCCCCTTAGCTGGTGTATTAAGTAATTAAATGCAATAAATGGATAACAGATTTTATAATTTAAAATAATAATAATCAGGAAGTTAATTTTATTAAGATCCAAAGACAACAGTGTCTTTCAATGGGTGGTACAAATCCACTCACAGTAACATCAAGTATGCTACATCATTACAGAAAGTCTTGAAGAATGTTACTCATCAGTTTTTCTGCAATTTTCGCTCAAAATATGTGCAAATCTTCCTCATGGGAACAGACGTAGCTATGATCTGTGAGGGGGGAAAAAGACAAAGTTATGTATCAGGTCAGACACACTTATACACAATGGATATGTATTTTCTTTTTGAAAAATTTATCCTCTCTAAAGCCATTCTAGTTCAGAAATTCAAATCCTAATAATGAACTTCCTCAGGGTCCTCATGTAGCCAAAACAACACCATTAATGCTGAGGTATCAGCAGTCTCCGGGGAACCCCAAGGTTTGCAGAAGTACCAAAAGGAACCTTATTTTATAATATTTTTGTCTCATTTCTCTCCCCACCACAAACTGGCACAATATGGTTGTCCCCCACCGCAGGCAACATAACAGTAGTTGTGCATGGATTTGAACCCAGATGCTGAAGAAAACAAACCGAGAATGCAAGGCTTGCAGTCCATAAGTATCAAATTGATGCTGCTGAGCAAGGGCAGAACCCCCTTCTTATCTCAAGGAAAGGGCAGCCCTGAGTTACACATTCATCATCTGAGTGAGGTAGTATCATCCTCACTGCAACTCTCAGAGTGCAGGATCTGCATTATGAAGTACCACTGCCTTCCAGAAAGCATAATCAGAGAAATTAAGCAAGGTGAAGTTAGCTACCCATGGAGCAAGAGAGCCCCAATTCTGTCCTGGTCTCAAAAAAAAAAAAAGGCAAATACGTTTCCCATAACCCCAAAGCAAAGTGCCCTTCCTATCACGGAACGGAATGCAGCGGTCCTGTTATAAACGTTTCCATCCCCATTACACAGCTAAGCTCCACTTCCTTGTATCTATTGCTGCAGCTTTGCCTGTTGTGACAGAGCAGGAAAAGAAACTCAGATAACAATGGATGATTTGCTTCCCGGTGCTGTTTCCCGCTGTCAGCAACAACCCTCATCAAAGCCTTTAAATGGGATTGAAGGGAAGGCAGAAAACGCTTAAAAATGCTCAAGCCACTCTGAGCAATAGAACAGGGTGGGGGTAAACATTCACATAAATGGGCTGCCCTACTTCATCTATGCCTGGCATGCCCTACCTGCTCCTATTTCCCTCACTTTTGCCAGCCACATCCCTTTCACCTACCCCCACAGCACCCTCTGCATCACCCCCATCATTTCAATGCCGCACCACTTGCCCATAGAAAGGAGAGGATATCAAGCCTTAGAATTTGAAGCGAGGGGGTTCCAAATCAAAGCACAATTCAACGTGTTGGTGCTGACTTGGCCTGGCTGGGCTTTTTTTCAGCTGGAACTTGCCTGCACTTCCCAAATGGGGGCCATTGGCATTATAAGAGAACAAGAGAGGTGTTCATGGTGCGTCCTGGCACCTGTTTTTCTAGAAAAATAGCACTGCTGCCTGGTATACCTGAAGGAGCGTGTGGCGTTTCACCCCTAAAGGTTCTCCAAGGGTTAACTTGGCAGGGAGGAGATTGACCAATGGGAGCTCTCCAGGCAATTAAGAGTGTGGAAGGATGGCAGTTAGAGAGGATAGAAAAGGCAGTTAGAGGTTGGAAGTTAGGCAGTTGAGTTGAATCAGAGTTAGAGGGGGATAGAGAGAGGGAGATAGAGCCAATGAGCAGAGTGAATAATAAACAGGAGGCATTAGGGTTAGTTATTGGAACTAGCAAAGAGATATTGACAAGATATTATCTAAGAACGTAAGCAAAGCACTGTATTCGAAACCATAAGCTTGTTACTGTGTGAAAAATAAACTTATTCTTTTTGGTTAAATTTTTAAAAAAACCTGACTGGACTCAGTGATTACCAGGGAGGGGATCCTGGTTGGTGGCAGCGGGACAGTGGTGGCACAGGGATCAATAGTCCGTTAAACGACCGGGGACCCTGTGTGATCGCCACAGAGCGTCTCTACCATTGTTCAGTTCGGACACTGAGATCCAGCTCCGAGGACCTTCTGGCAGCTCTCTCACTGTGAGAAGTGAAGCTACAGGGAACCAGGCACAGGGGGGCCTTCTTGGTAGTGGTGCCCGCCCTGTGGAACACCTTCCCATCAGAGGTCAAGGAAGTAAAAAACTATTTGACTTTTAGAAGGCATCTGAAGGCAGCACTGTGCAGAGACATTTTTAATGTTTGATGTTTTATTGTGTTTTCAATATTTTGTTGGGAGCTGCCTACAGTGTCTTGGGCAACCCAGTCACGTGGGTAGCATGTAAATAACAGTTTAAGTGAAATCAGAGCAATGTCTTAACAATTCTGGAATCGGTGCTCTTTGGGTTCAGAATCCACACAGTACTGTTTGTGCGACAATGATGTCAGCTTTGTTCAGTGGTGGCATCTTCCCTTTGGGGAATGGAAATGGAAAAGATGGGGACAGCTGGAGACCGGCACTTCCCCCTTTCAGCCATCCCAGCAACTGCCAAATTCTTTTGAAAGGGGGGAACCTCCAAAAATAGAACACACACACACATAAATTAAACATTGGGAGTGGCATGTAACAAGTGGAATACCTGAGGGAGTGCAGGGTCCCCTCAGGCACCACACACTGGGAACCCCAGAAATAAATTCAAACATCAAAGATGTTGTAGCCGCGTTAAATGTACTTACAGGCCCTGGTGACACAATTCCTGTCCCAGCTTCCTGTCGCCTCGTGCTCAGATTCCGTAACGACTGGGAGCTGCAGCCAGACCCATTTGGATAAGTAGGCTTGTTATTCCGTAGCTTCTCTCCTAAAGCAGACAGCCAGTTTCTTTTGTCTGGAGAACTGTTCTCCTTGTCAACCATTTTCCCACAAGGGGCCTTGAGAGGAAGCGAAAGGTTTGAGAAGATTGCAGGGGAACAAGGATTTCCAGGTGGGGAAGCCTCTTCCAGGCTTTCAGCAGCCTGAGCTCGACCACTGAGGGTCAGGCAACCTTCCCCTTCCAAGCCTGCTTCCAAAGTGTCCTGGTGTGGCCTGGATTTTTTAGGCACTGGGTGAAGATCAGTCACACAGTTGCAGGTTCTTAGGCACTTGGCAGGTCCTTCCTTGCTGGAGTCTAGCCTCCTCTTGGCTCGCGTCTCAAGCCTCAGACATGGCGATTCAGAAGTGGCATTGACCTGAGGAATCTCTGCTGGGGCTTTTGGTCCCTCCACATGGGAAGATGCATTTGGAGTCTTGGTAACCCACTGCTGAATGGACATAACTGAAGGAGGAGCTGGTTTGGGCACCGTGCCTGTAGCGGTTTCCTTCTGCCTTGCTGGAATGTAGGCCGGTGTGGCTGGAGGTTTGACCGATGACGATGTTGGTGTGTTGGAGGGAAGAGGAAGATCTCCGGTGTAAGCTGGAGCACACGCTGCAGGCTGTGGTGAAGAAATAGGGGGGCTGTCCGTCAGAGAGGCTTTAGCAGGAGTCCCCTGGCTGCTGCTTTGAGTTCCTGAAGGTAAAACACAAAGCCCAGATGAGGACAAAGCATCCCAAAGTGTGAAGAAAGCAAGGGCACAATCAGGACATACTAGCATTCCACATAGTCAAAGGGTCTCTCATTGCAAACTTCTTAGGATTGCAGCCTAAAATTATGGACGTGCATGCAAGTAAAACGAACACTGAAGCAAGACTCGTCTTGTTGAAGGATTCAAAGACTTGTACAGCGCCCTGCCTCCCAGCTTATAGCTCTGAAGTGAGAGGGAAGAAGAGCTTGCTCTATTATTGCAGTCAGTTTAATAGTCTTTGCACAGCCGCAGCTTGTGCCACCCACTAGCTGGATGCACGTTTTATTCAAATAAAATAGTACCTGATTAAGGCAACAGTGAATCTGAGTGCAAATAACTACTGTGTGCACATAGCACATGTTTGGTGTTCAAAAAGCCAAGGTATGTAGGAAGTCTGCTTATGTCTGCACGATCGTTGCACTTCCTTTCCCATTCCTGAGCTGAATAAAGAATAAGGTATAACATTTTTTCCCCTAACAAGAGCCAACTTTTTGACTGTAAATATCCAGCATGGACATCACTTGTAGTTTTCAAGTTGGGAGATTTAACAACTGCTTCTGTATCAATAGGAAGTTTTTTTATTTTATTTTATTTAAAGTAGGTTCCCTAAGAGGACAATGACGTATGCGTGTGTACAAGACATACACACAGCACGAAAGAACTGGCACATACCCTCCTATTGTTCTGCAAGTTTCCTGCGAGTGAATTCTATGTTGGCAAAACAACCCCTTTCTTCGATTTCTCTGGGTTGAAAGAAGCCATTTGTGAAGGTGAAAAAATCAGCCCCCAGGTCAAAAGCAGTATCTGGGATACCCTCTCTTGTGGGTCTGGCACAGGGGTTCTTACATACCTTTTGGGGTTTTTTTTGTTTTTTTTTAAGACAAACTCATGGGATTTGGAATAGAACTGAAAAACTTCCGGTCCCCAAGATCAAGACATTAGGTCTTGTGCCAATAATTTGCTACACAGCTGCAGACCCATACAAAATTGCTTTAGTACATCAATCGGACCTTCATGAATCGTAGTGGTTATTAATAGTTTGAGGTTCTAGCTCATTTACTTGTAAAACTAAGCTGAACAGAAAGGCAAGGACTGCATAGCATCTCGATTCAGACAAAAACAGCAGCAACTGCAATTGTTCAGGGCAAATCCCTACTAGCTCCCTGCTCTTTTGCACATTCCACACCTCCAACTTGCTATTCTGAACCTAGAGCAGGCTAATGTCCTCTTTTATCCTCTCCACAAATGCCCCTTTTTTTCTGCAAATAATAACAAGTTAGGGAGAAGAACAGTGTCCTGAATAATTTGCCATACTATTTCTATTTGCTCTGAATTGACTGTAGGGCAGGAAAAGTCATGTCATACATTAGTAGCCTGACTGAATGCATATCCTTCCTGTTACCTCCATCTTCCCTCTGTTGCCTTCACAGGGTAGGGATCTGTCTTGCTATCACCCTGTTAAGTGCCAAACACACTGACAAAAGTACAATAAATAGCCTAAACCTGCCTGGTAATTCTGTTCACAGTAGGATTTCTGGATTTGATATTACAGTTTAGCAACTATGATTGTATCTGCCAATGCAGTCCCATGGATGGGCAGGATACAACCCAAGGAGGTGCTTAGGGCTGCGGACAAAGCCCAGGAGTACTGATTTTACTCAGGAAACTTTTGGGGTGGGGATGGAGGTTGTATAAACCTTAGCTCTGAACCACTAGTTCAGCACTACATAACTAGAATTCCTCTTAATCCAAATATTTGTATGCCCTACCCAGAGGATTTAGATAAAGATGGTTTTATTATTATTTATACAAGCCAGGTTGAACCAGGAAACTCTGTTTGTTTACATTCCTCATGCTGCATTGTCCTAGAACAGTAACAGACACATGCACACCCCTTCCCAAACATAGCTTGGCCAGGTAAATGAGCTTTAAAGATAACTGTAAACACACAGCTGCTGCTGCTGCTGCTGCCACGATTGCATCTCACAGCTGCCCAGAATTTGATGGCTTCCAGATGTTGCACTCCAATTCCCATCAATCCCAGCCAGCATGGCCAACGATCAGGACGATGTGAGTTCAGCAACATCTGGAGGGCCACAGGTTCCTCACCACTGCTGTGAAAAATAGCACTGCCATGAAGAATAGGAGCTCTTTTAACATTTAACCATTTCATTAGTCTTGTAAGGTGGTGGTTCCCAATTAGCTAAGTACTGCAGACCCCCTGTTTTTTTCAAGACAAGCCATGCCATGGACCCCCTACTTTTGAAAATGTTGATACCTCTATGGTAGCTTTTGTTGTATGAATTGTGCTACCGTACCCTCCAACTTGTCCCAGCACAAAACTGGGCTGCGCTTCTGCACGAGTCATGTGACCCACACAAAAGCACAATCCCCCCAAATGGGATGTCCCAGACAGCTGGTGCTTATGTGCTATGGACCCCCTGGGAGGGTTACACAGATCCCCAATTGGGAACCACTGCTGTAAGACATTTGCTCCCCAGCAGGGCATCTTTCCTACAATTCAGCAATGCATGCATGCATATTTATTTATTTATTTAACTTTACTTTTTCATTGAACAAAAACCAAACACTACTTTTCCTGCAGAGCAGGTACCCTTTTCAGGAATTTTTTATTTATGAGTTGCTAAGAGGACTCTAGGGGACGCGGGTGGCACTGTGGGTTAATCCCCGCAGTTCAAATCCCCGCAACTAGGTGAGCTCCCGTTGCTCGGTCCCTGCTCCTGTCAACCTAGCGGTTCGAAAGCACGTCAAAGTGCAAGTAGATAAATAGGTACTGCTCCGATTCGCCAAAGCGGCTTAGTCATGCTGGCCACATGACCCGGAAGCTGTATGCTGGCTCTCACCCCAGTAAAGCGACATGAGCACCGCAACCCCAGAGTCGTCTGCGACTGGATCTAATGGTCAGGGGTCCATTTACCTTTACCTAAGAGGACTCTAGCCAGCTCCTTCTGTTTCCTGTCTGTAGATATCATCAATCTTTTTAGCAAGCGGAAAAACTGCTCCAAAAGCTTTTATTTTTATGTGGTGGAATAGAGGGGAAGAGCTCTCCTTGCCCTCTGGGTAAGAATACAACACAAAAGCAGCCCAGCTGGATTAGACAAAGTGTCCACCTGGCCTGGCATTGTTTCGCTCAGATATAGGTCCAAAGAAGACTTCACAGGGCATGAACATGAGGGTTCCACCCCCCCCCTATTTATGTTCCCAGCATCTGACATTCCAAGGTATACTGCTTCCAGACATCAGGCTCCATTAAGGCTTATAGTTAATAGCCATGGCCAAAGCTCCTCCATGTATTACTCCAGCCCATTTTAAAGTCCTCTAATCTAGTGGCCATTATGCTTTGTGGCAGTGAATTACACAAGGTAATCATGCATTTCTAGTCTCTCTTCTGAGCCTAGAGCCCATCAATTTCATCAGCTGACCTTGGAGTTCTTGTTTTATGGAGGCAGAAACTTTCCCCCTTATTGACTCATTCCATTCCTCATTATGCACATGCAGCTTCCAGGTTGCCTCCCCCACTTCATACACTAGCTTTTACTCAAAGAAAAGGTGCCTCATTCCTTTGGCAATCTGGGCTGCCCCTTTTTCAGTGATACCCACAGAGAGAGCATGCATGTGATAGGTGCACTTCACTCTACAGCAGGGGTGTCAAACTCAAATTCATCGGGGGCCGCATCAGCAGTTTGGTCACCCTCAAAGGGCCGGTTTTATCTGTAGGACTATGTGTCCACTCCGTGCACTACTTCAATCATTTTAACTCGGGGTGAAAGGAGAGCACGGTGGCACTGGTGTAAATCATGGCCCTTCTGATAGGACTAGCATACACAAACCCATTAATTAGTAAACAAGCACCATGCCTACTGAATAGTCACCATGTGAGAAGACCCAGGCACAAAGCAATCTGTTACATGCAGGAGAGGGAGGGAGAGAGGGAGGAAAGAGGGGAGAGAAAGAAGAGTAGGAAAGAAGGAAGGGAATAAAGAAGGAAAGAAAAAGAAAGAGGGAGAGAAGAAAGAAAGGAGAGGGAGAGAAAGAATAAGAATAAGAATGAGGGAGAGGAAGAAAGACAGGAAGGAAGGAAGGAGAAAAAGAAAGAAAGAGGGGAAAGGAAGGATGTGGAAAAGAGGAGAGGAAAATAGAATTTGGTAAGTGGGGAAAGTGGGGAAGAGAAAGAAAGGCTGGAAAAAGATGTGGCCGAGGGGGGGAAGGGAGGGAAAAGAGGGATGGGGAAAACAGGTAAACCATAAAGAGGAGGAGAGGCGAAGAGGGGAAAGTGAAAAAAGGAGAAATCAGGAGAGAGGTGGGCAGGAGAGAGGGCAGGGGAGAGGCGGGCGGGGTCCTGCCTGCTCGCACAAGGGGCTTCTGCGTCTCATCGGTGCGCAAGGCTTGAGACAAATAAGATAAACCACAATGAATGGCGATTCATTACTTTACTTCTGAGCAGGCACGGCTAGACCTGCGCTGTTACACCTCAGCCGTACTTACCGGGCAAGGCAAACGCCCAGCAACGACACGGCAAGGGGGCTCCTTGATGCGATTTGGCTTTAGGGTTGAATCTGTATTACACCAAAAACATGGTGGGGGGGGCAGGGGGAGCTGTCTGAATTTCTAAAGGACCACCAGCAGAGGGATCGGATTAAATTACTGCCAGTTTAGCCTGAATGAAACGTTTCTCTCCACCCCCCTCGCCTCCCCAGACCCCTCCCTGCAAGAGGGGAAGAGAGCCTCAAGCAGCAGCAGCCAGGCGCGGTACAAGAGGGAGGGGGGAAGTGATCGGGAAAGTGATTGACAGATCCAATGAGGGAAAGGCAGCGAACGGGCTTCCACGGAGACTGGAGACAATTGATCTGCGGGAGCTGGCTCAGGCTCCCTCTTCAACATGAGGCGTGCACAGCCTCAGACTCGCAGCCTCGCAGCTCACTTGCAAAGCTGTGCTGGAGACTCCAGCAGCGAGTTACCTGTGGAAGTAGTGGCGCCGCTGCCTATTTTTAGAAAGAGGGCTTCCCCCTCGCCCGCCGCCCCTGGCCCAGCCCACAGCTGCCTTTACCTCGTCGTTGTCGCCTCGCGTCGAATCCAGCCAGCAGCTCCGCCTCCACGCTAGCAGCAGCAGCAGCCAAACAGGAGGGAAACTGCTGCTGTCTGCTGCTGCGCCTGCGCTGGCAGAAACGAGGGAGGACGCATGACAGAGCAGAGCAGCAGCAGCAGCGCCTGCCTCAGCCTCCCAAGGGCGGGCCGCCGGCCAGCTGGAGAAGTGGGTGGGCGCAGGAGGGCCAGGAGCGCGGCGGCCGCCTAGTTGGCCTAAATGGCAGCTCCGGCCCTGCGTGCAGTGAGCGCGCGTGCCCTCCCTCCCCGGAGCGGGCGGGCGCCGGGAGGGAGGGAGGGAGGCACGCGCGGGCCACATGACGAGGTCTGGCGGGCCGGATTAGGCCCACGGGCCTTGTGTCTGACACCTGTGCTCTACAGTATGCTGTTGAATTTCTGGTATTTTTGTTTATTGATGGAATTAGGGTGTGTGGCTATCTTAGCTACATGATGACCGCTAAGTTTCTCCTCGGGATGAAAAGCTCTCTAACTACACATTGGGAACAGAGAAAGAATGATCCGAACACCATGAAGAGATCAGCAGCACAGGATGCTGCAACTAGATCTGAACTGAAGGAAGGAGAATGTCCTGGCACATCTCAAGAGACCTGAACTTCTGCTTTTGTTTCAGCTTACTGACTTGATTTTCTTTGACTTTCTTTGCTTAAAATAGATTGTGTGCTTGTACCTGTAATTGTATGGTTGCAAATATGGAGAACATATATTATGAGAGAGGTTTTATGCCTCGAGCAGAAAGACACCCTGTTTCCCTATTACTGTGAAATCCCAGGGAGCATGATCCAGAGTACAGTGGTACCTCTGGTTATGAACGTTTGTAACCCATGACGTGTGTAACCTGAAGTGCCGCGTCTGCGCATGTGCGTGATGCGATTCGGCGCATGACATCATTTGACACATCTGCGCATGCGCAAACCAATGAACCCAGAAGTAACGCGTTCCGTTATTTCCGGGTTCAGCGCGTTCGTAACCAGTGTTGTACGCATCCTGAAGCATTCGTAACACGAGGTACGACTGTATTGGTGTTTTAAACTGTACCATAGGATCAGTCTATCGCCCATAATAAATGTTGTGCTGGCAAGTGGTCTATGCCACTGTCCTATGCCTTAGCGCGTAAGTGTGAAATGTGTGATTCAATCACAATCCACTGAAACAGACCTATAGTTTTATCACGTTGGTGGTTCTTTTTCTTCTTTGTTATTGAGTTGTGGGAAGAAAGGAACAGAGGAAAAGGGGGGGGGGAGTGTTTCCATGGGTTTGCTTCAGCAATTGTGAAGTGACATATTATTGAATTTTCCACATGATCACAAAACAATAAAACTATATTTTTTTTGGAAGAATATTAAATAATCTGGAACCAATTGTTTGTGGGATAGCATGCTTAAGTCTATAATTAAAGCACGAAGGGGTTAAAACCATAGAGCAGTGATGGTCAAACTTGGCCCTCCAGCTGTTTTGGGACTACAATTCCCATCATCCCTGACCACTGGTACTGTTAGCTAGGTGGGAAGGAAGGCTGCCTGATTATGACTGGTGAGCTTCAGTAATTTTCAGTTGTCTCAAGTGGGCCCTGGGAGCACAATGTCTGAGAACCTCTGGACTACGCAATACAACCAATCGTAACTTTTCTTTATTTGCATAATTCACAGAGAATCCTTAAAAGATAGTTAAGAAAAATTATCCTTGATTTCAGGGCCAACATAATCAGCTTCAGGTGACCAGCTTACTGCATTAACTTGCAGAGCTGTTTGAATGCTTCCAGTTCTTACAAATGTGTGGAAAGATTGGGTCTTACTATGCCTTTAAATGCTGTGTTAAGTTGGTACTCACCGAGCCACAATTTTGCCACATATCTGCAGTGCTTTTTGACATTCAACCTGTTACCTTGCATACATACACGTTCATATTCTGTGGCAGCTGTATCCCCTCAGCTGCACATTAAACTGATTACCTGAATCAGTCTTATGTACTTTTAATTACTAGTCTTCCATCAGCTATGCAGGGGGTGTGGAAAAAAATCATCTTCCGGTTACACAGGTATTTCACACACTGACAGACGTCAGTTTCATATAGCTGTTGCGAAAATCGTTCTCGAACCTGATTTATGACACGCCTCTGCTTTATTAAATAAATTGCCCCCCAAGCTACAAATCTACTGCACGGGAGAGAACATTTGTCAGCGCCTTGGAAGTTCTTACCTGCTCTACTTTGTTCTCCCACTTTCTTCTGGCAGGCCCAACCCACTGAGCTGCTTTTGTCTAGACAGTTCTCTTCTTCGGTTCCTCGCTTTAAGCGCCAAATCTTGACGGTGTTGTCGTCTGAACACGTGGAAATCTGCAAAAGAGCACAGGGAGTCAGCTGAGAAACGCTGCACTTCGCAAACGAAGGAAGATGTTGACTCTGTAACAAACAGTGGAAGAGTGGAGAGTTTTGGGAGTGGTAAATGTGTCAAGAGAAGGGACTTGCAGCTATTCTGCTACATTGAGAACCTCAGGCTCTCTCTTTATTAGCTGAATTTTAAGGAATGCAACGCTATGTCATTTTAGATTAGAGCCTGGTAGAATTATGAGTGAGTAATTAATTGTCTTATTAAGTTTAAATCAATAAATAGATTTCTATACCACCCCTTAAATAAATTTCAGAGCCATTTATGGAATTAAAATATAATAAAACATAGCAAGAGAAAAATGGTATAAAATGGGCCTCTGGTTCCAATAATTTCCAAATATGTCTTTATGCTACCAAGATGAGATGCTGGCTGCAGTTTTTGCATTTTCTGCTGCTACTTTTTATAGATTATGTTTTGTCATTATTTCAGGCTGTAAGTCCATGGTTTTTAAAAAATGTTTTATTGTTTTAACAGTATCGTTGTTAGCTATCTTTGACAATCTATTGGAATGGTAAGATATTGTTTTAAAACATGTAACTCTGTAAATGATGAAATATTAAAAACCTTCTTGGGGAAAGAATTCCACAAAGAGATCCTAGCTCTTTGACAGGATTTTTTAATGCACTCTTGAGCTTACAAATCTAGCACACACAAAAAACGAACAAGGGAGATAGCCCCTGTCTTTAGGGTTACAATCTTGACAAGACACATCACAAGAGGAAAAGGGATTGGGAGAAATGAAGAACTAAGCAAACACATGTTCCATGCACAAGAACATGTGAGAATAAAAAAGGGGGTTTGCCTGGTGCAAAGATAACCATGCCAGACGAGGCCTTAAAAATAAACAAAATTATTGTTATTAAAGATTTTCTTGGTTTACAAAAGTATGTGCATTGTCTCTTCTTTCAAGTTGTGTTTTCTACAGATCAATTACATTTGTTGTGAGACATTAGTGTTGTATATAGTAGAAAGCTAGGGAAGAAAAGAGGGGGTTGGGGTAGTAAAATGTATATTCTTTTACTTAGTGCATGTGTGGGGTTTTGTGTCAGCGTCACTTGGGTAGGTTCTCTTTCTATTCGTTTATTACATTTCCTTGGTAGTGAGAGGGATGTGGGGGCTGGGCATGGTTGGCTGTCTCTAGTTGGCTGTAGTGAGATTTTTTTTGCTTGTGTGTGGTGCGGGGAAGGAATTGTTGGGTCAAGCTAGCCACATTGATGCATATGCTGTTGGTTGGTTCTTCTTGCTGTCTTGTTCGGCTGTGTATGTGATAAAGGGGAGTCATACCAGAGTGAAGGCGTACTCTTCTATTTGTCCCCATGTCAGTTTCAGTCTATTGATTAGCTTTTCTAGTAAGGCATACAGTTTGATACCAGTGGCCCATGTATACTCCTGACAGGTCTCTCCAGTGGTCCTTCTGAGCTCCACAAATGGTGCTCTACAACCAAAAAAGGTCCTTTCATCTGCCTCATCTCACAGTGGGAGAAGCAGTTGTAAAGCCAAGGGCTTAAGGCAATCTGGGCAGGAGAAGCTACTTTTGCTTTGAAGCAAATGTAAAGAAATTATATTTAGGCTTTTGTTAGTGGTGTTTCTTCCAAAAGGCAGGCATAAGGAGAGACACTGAAAACGTGGAAGCAAACCTTAGTGAAGTCAGATGGACACCAGGCAACAGAGGTGACCTCCTGCAAGTGGCCAATGAGCATCATGGGAGGAAGTTGGGGCTCAGATACCTATAGAAAGGAAGAATTGAAGAGAAAGTCAGAAAAGCAAAGACTAAGGGGCATCAAAACATCTAGCTGTCAGAAGGACAAACATCAGTCTGGGATATTTTCCAGCCTGGTGCTCTCTGAATGTCAACTCCTGTCAGCCCCAGCCAGCACAGAGCTGGGGTTGATGGGAGTTGTAGTACAAAACATGTGGAGGACACCAGGTTAGCAAAATCTGCTCTGTAATCCACAATGACCAAACGGTGCTGCCTTTCAAATAGAGCAAGTTTAAAAGGAAATTGAGAAACCAGCGGCATGCTGAGGAAATGTGTGTGCACATGCACAAAATGTTAAAAGCCATCCAAATTCTGCATCTAAAGAAGCTGTACAAATCACGCACATTTGCAAGGCCTCTCTTATTTTGCTCAGTTTGAGCCAACTGTCTCACTTGTAAGCGAGGGGCAAAGAACGATGCAGGACACAACCTTCGCTTCGCAACCACTGGAAATGTAACTCAGCTGCCACATCAGTTCCTGGCTTCAGAGATATCAGCAGCTGTCGGCTGGACACTTTCAAGCATATCTTACCATAGAATTGTAGAGTTAGAAGGGGTCATGAGGACCATCTAGTCCAACACCCCCGCAATGCAGGAATCTGTCACGCAATGTGGGGTCCGAACCCACAACCCTGGGATAAGAGTCTCATGCTCTACCGACTGAGATACCTTGTCAGCCATAAATCCCATGAGCTTCTTTTAAAAATGGGAGCCAACATTATGTATATTCCCCCTCCCACCCCGCAACCTGCTCGGTGTTTCATTAAGTGACATGATTTTAAACCAAACAAATAAGGTTGTCAGAAGTCTAAATTCTGCACTCAGAACCACCATTCCTGTTTTTTCCTTCCCCATCTTCTCCTAGGAAAGATATAGGGAAACCTATGGCTTTCCGGATGTTGTTGGACTATGACTCCCTTATCCCCGACCTTTGGCCATTCTGGCAGAAGAGCTGGAGGGAGTTAGAGTCTGAAAACATCTAGAGTGCCATAAATTCCACATCCTTGCTCTAGAATCACAGCACACACAAAGCTGGCCACATACAGAACAGGCATCATAAGCCCAGCTCATCAGCGGCGCTTACAAAATCTCCATTTCTTAACACCTTAGAGTTATATTTTGCAGACAGCCTTGGTATGAATGACGTCTTTCAAAAAAAGGCAAGCATTTTTCACCCAGGAAGAGTAATACGGGATAAATTTAAGTGTGCAGGTACAGAAAGCTAGAAATCCATACATATGTTGGGCACATCCTGTATTAGATCACCCAGGGTTGGGGAACCTGCGGTCCTCCAAATATTGCTGGACTCCCAACTTTTATCAGCTCCAACCAACATGGGAAATGCTCAGGGACGATGGGGGAGTTGGAGGCCAGCAATATTTGAAGGGTCACAGCTTCTCTGACGCTGGCATGAAGCCAAAATCCTGTACGCTGTCAAGAACCTGCAAAATTAACAGCTATGTATGAGTCACTCCAAGTGCAATCTTTTGCATTCTCAAATAATGCAGAATATTTTGGAAATGTCTGGAGTGGCAACAAAGATTATGAGACAGATGGGGTGGGGAGCAGGGGAGAGAAAAGAGAAGTACTGATTTTTTTTCAGTCACCCTTGCACAGCCTGCTGTAACTCCAAAAAGCTCAGAGCAGCTTACCTCTGGTTCCCAGGCAGCCTCATACCCAGAGAGCTTATAGGGACAGATCTGCTTAGCTTCAGCAGCGTAGCATGTGCCTTCAGACTATCCTCTGGCCCATGTAGGGCACAGCACAAAAATCCCCACCTCCTCCCAAACACACACAACTCCAGCATTCCTGCTTTTCCATTTGAGACTCCTCGGTTGATTTACCAGGACACTTTCAAACGCTTCTGCAAATCCACCAGGCAAAGTAATCTGCTCTGATGAATTAGGCTGAAGTCCTTTGGAAGACCGATTCTGTGTTAGATTGCCTGTCGCAGTGTGCAGACAGAACGTCCATATAGGAAGCTATCTGTAAATCAGAATTCTTTTCTTGAAAGGTCAAGGCAACACCCTTCTGCTTCTCAAACAGAAACAGCCGGTTCTGTTTGACTGCGATGCATTCAGAAATCTCAGTAGGCCTTGTTGCTAGATTTGCTTGCTGTGACTGTAAAAGTCATAGAAAACAATACCTACTTTGTGTGACGGAACAGAAAAAGACAGTGTTCTTGACAGGACTAATACATCATTTGCTGCTGCTCTTCAATGAAACACAGCAGAGGTAAAAGGTAAAGGACCCTGGATGGTTAAGTCCAGTCAAAGGCGACTATGGGGTTGTGGCGCTCATCTTGCTTTCAGGCCAAGGGAACTGGCATTTGTCCACAGACAGCTTTCTGGGTCATGTGGCCAGCATGGCTAAACTGCTTCTGGCACAATGGAACACTGTGACGGAAGCCAGAGCACATGGAAACGCTGTTTACCTTCCTGTTGCAGCAGTACTTATTTATCTACTTGCACTGGTGTGCTTTCAAACTGCGAGGTTGGCAGAAGCTGGGTCAGAGCAATGGGAGCTCACCCTGACATGCGGATTTCGGATTTGAACCGCCAACCTTCTGACTGGCAAGCCCAAGAGGCTCAGTGGTTTAGACCACAGAGACACCAACAAAAGCTGGCAATGAACTTTCTTCTAGTGCAGTGTTTCTCAGTAGGCTACGATCCACTTTCAGGGGGGCTGAGTGCCACAGCCTACCCGGGGCCTCTTCACTTGCCTGGTCCACCTCTCAGCTATGTCACGGCCTTTTGACAGGACCAATGTCATGACCAGCAGCTCCTTGCACGCTGTGTGGCAGAGGAGCTTGGGTGTGTGTGTGTGTGTGTGTGTGTGTGTGTGTGATGTTGAAGAGTATCAGAAAGCAAAATAAAAGGTTAGTGTATTATTTATTATTATGTAAATTTAAAAAAAATGGGGATAAGAAGGAAGGAGATAGGAAATAGGAAAGCTATTACAAGGAGGAAGACATGAATGTAAAGTGGCAAGGGAGCATGGATAAAAAGGAACCAGAAACTAGGAAGAGCTCAGTATGAAAGGAGAATGGAATGGGAGAAGTTAGAGGGATAAAAATAGTTTGAGAGGCATATAGGGGTGGGAAGGGGAAAAATATAGAAGATTGTCTTCTCTGGCGCAGCAAATACCGCCTAAAATGGGACACCTAAGTTGTACTTGGGTTGAGGAAAGTCAAGCTTTGGAACGCCTTGCCACAAGAAAAACACTGTGGCATCCTAGCTATTTGCAAAGATGGATTAGATAAATCAGTAGAAGCTGTCAGTAACTGCCAGCTGGTTATGACGAACTCTGCCTCCGTCCGCTGCCATTTTGTGACTGGCATGGACCCCTGATCACTGTTTTGCGACTGGTGGGACTCAGCAATTTCCAGCTGCCTCAACTGGTCCCTGGGGAGTGGACAGTTTGAGGACCCCTGTTCTACGGCTTCTTTCTGGAGAGACACCAAGAGGGACAGAGGCGACATGGCATGGGATCTCCACTTTATGGACCTTGCATGCTCACCCCATCCTGAAAGTGCCTTAGGTGTAAAAAAAACCTTTCAGCACAGTCCTCTATGCTTAACTCCTGCTGGCTATCTGTACTGACCGAGGCAGAAAACCTAGAAGCAGCTCCTAGCAATGGCGCAGGTGAGGGAGCAATTGGGAGAAAATGCCACACCACCCTTACTCTGACTCATTAGGCCGCTAATGAATAAGGAGTAACCTAAGCTAACCTCAAGCCACAGCATTCTCAGATGCTCAATTCTATTTTTCAGCCGCTCTCCTTCCCAGAGCTGTGAGTCACTGTCAGCAATGTGATATTTGACGGGGATTTGCACTGATGACTAAGCGAACTTTATTAAATTCTTCACCATGTGTGTAAATGAAGCTTTGCAAGGATGTATGAAAAGCAAAAAGAAGGATGCACCACTTTTTCTGATCTAGTTCCTTTTTATTGTTCTAGGAGCTTGAAAAGCTATCTATAAAGTTCTTAAGTAGAATACTGAGCATTGGGTTTAAGTCAGGTTGGCTCATTTTAAAGGGTTTTTTTTGTCCCCTCTGAGTTTAGGTCAGCTTCTTGCCTATATATTTAGAAAATGCCCTGTTCAAAACCCATCCTCTTTGCCAAAGGAGGCAACAACATGGAAACCGGAGCCCTTTTAAGGAGAACAGCTAAAGCTCTTGGTAGGGAGAGTATCTGTGTTTACATTTAGCCATTTTCCCCTTCCACGGTGTGTAGCAATGTCTCACAATCCCTTATTAATGAGAGCAGGCCAAAAAAAGACATACTTCTTGCTGGGTCTAGATTCAACATTCATAAGGAATAATAATAAAAAAGCCCTAAGCAGCTGGTCCCAGTCCTAGGGATTGCATTGAGGGGTAACTGACACCTTTGAGCACATCCTTCTTTGCAAATGCTCATCTTTAGAGCTATAATCAATGCACGATGGAGCAATAAATGGAATAACGCAGCTTTGGCTTAGCTCTACTATAGTCAGAAAACACTACGCACCCCCTGGCATAAAGCTTGTGAAATTGCAACTACCCAGACTTTCTGTGGCCCGTAAGTTCGAAACCTGTTTTATGATTTTGAATTGCTTGAATACCCATTTTATTTGTTTTTAATATGCTCTCATACTCCTGTTTCATGCTGCACTTCTGTTTGGATGAAAATGGTTATTTTATGTTGCGCAGCGCCAAGAGATTTACAAAACTTTAAGCAGCTTATAAATGCTCCTAAACAACAGACAATCCCAAATGCCAGCCTACAATTCAACTACTGAAAAAAATGTACCTGTGTTGCTGATACACGTAGTACTCTAGTATAATATATGCAACACGTTGGCGGCGCACAATAATCTCCAAGTCAATTATACAGTCTTAATCATATTAAGTCATCAAAGTTCTGAGAAAAAATATATAAAGTCTTATACAAAAACCACAAGGACTTACAACCTGACAAGTCTGAAAACAGACTGTTGATATCTAATTACAATGTGTGTTTTTTCCAAAAAGTTTGATACCATCTAAATATCTAATTCTAGTACGTCTTCCAAATGTTAAACTCAGTCTTTAGATTTCCTTTAAATAAATTCCTGAAGATATCAACAAAAGTAAATTCAGTGTGGTTTCCAAAAGCATGAGGTGTTCATGATACTACAAACAGATGTTAATAAAGATGTACATAAAGATGAAGAGACAGGGTGCCGGCGTTTTTCACCTGTTTCACCCAGGCAATCCTGTAGTTTAGGAGGCTGTTATTCGCCCCCAATGGGGCCCTTTGATTGGGGCTTGCAGATAGCACACTCCCACGAAAGATTACGGGCTTCTTCAGTGGTTCTCAAAACTTGGATACATATACAAATTCATGAAGAAAACTTTTTCTTGGCTTAAGCTGAAGAACTGGGTTTGCTTAGCTAAGTTTTGAGAACCACTGAAGAAGCCCGTAATCTTTCGTGGGAGTGTGCTATCTGCAGTCTTACACCTGATAGGCCACAATGAAGAACACTTGTTAGTGTCGCAACTGGTTGCTTTGCTTGTGTGAACCGGCACCAACTCCAAGACTTAGCTCAGAGAAATGCCCAATGGCTGAATGGTAGAATGCATGTTTTGCGTGTGCAAGATCACAGGTCTAATTCCTAGACTGTTCAGGTAGGTTTGGGGAAAATCCCTACCCTAAAGAACCACTGCCAGCCTGTGTTGACAGTACCAAGCAACATGGACCACCGTAAGACTTGGTGAGAGGTGGCCCCCTATGTTCCTTTGAAGGTGGAAGAGGTTGTTGCTTTGCACAGAGACAACAGCTAATGAATAATGGTTTTTCAGTACCAAACAGGCAAGGCAATGTATAGTACATAATTTAAGATTAACAGAACACAAAACTGTATCTGCAAGATAATCATCTAAATAAACATATACTTGAGGTAAAGTAAGGAGGAAGGAAATAAGGGACACCAGTTAAAATCTCCGTGGAACAGAGAAGGCTGGTAGATAACTGAGTATTTCAACTTTCAAAAAGGCTTTGACAGAAGTCTCTCAACCAAAGGTACCTAAGGAAACTCTGCAATCATGGGGTAAAAGGATAAATCCTCTTATGGGCCAGAAACTGGATAAAAAACAGGAAGCGGAGAACAGAAATAAATTGACAATTCTCACAACGGAGGGACGCAAGAAGGGAGGGAGATTCCCCCAAGGATCTCTGTTGGAACTGCTGCTTTTTAACTTGCCAAGAGAAAGAGACAGACAGACAGACAGACAGAAAAAAGTATGAGACAAGAGATCCATTGTTTGGTCCAGCTAAGGATCTGGAATCAGGAGGCATATAAAGAGGGATTAAAGAAGACAGACAGGAGCAACAGAGCACACACATTTTTTAAACAACAGCAATGGAACTTTACAGTGAACTGAAGAGAAAGGGAGCCAGAGCAGAGAGAGAAGACAAGGAGAAATGTGGTCACATTTATGAAAAGCTGCAGAGTGGGTCTCTTCCAACGCAGAAGCTGACAACTTAAGGGCTGGGCAGATTCTGTATTGAAAATACAGAAGATATACATGTTTCTGCTGTTGCTTTGCAGCAAAAGGCATGGCTCTCTTTTTGGGGGGTGGGTGTCCCTTGAGCTACCTGCCTTTCTGCAGCGCACTTGATCTCTGCTTATGGCATAGCGACTTAGAATGCAGTGGGGAGAGAGAGGCACTGGAAGGCAGAGGATCATTCTTTGGGGCAAGAGTTTTTTTGGGGGGTGAGGGGGGTATATAGCCTTCTGTTCTTTCCAATGCTACGATTTTTGCTTCTCTGCTCAAAATAAGAAAAGGAATCATGTAGATGTCAGTATGGCGTGATTCAATTTCATGCTTTGTTCCTCTCTCAGGATCTGACGTGTTCCTGGTGTGGAACAGTGTGGTGGGAAGGAACTTGTATCCAATTTTTGGTAGCTGAGAGATGAATGAATCCGAGCGCTGAATTCCAGAATTTAGGACAGAAGTTTTAAGAATCACACATGAGGAAAGACCGCCCATTACACAGTTTAAAAGGGCAACCACAGCTTTGTACCTGCTGTGTCCAAAGTCAACCCAAGTTGACAGGGGAAGAAGTGGCCACTCTAGATTCTTATTCTGGACAGGGACAGCCTAATTTATGTTGTCTATGCTGTGGTAATCTCTAGGTTAGATTACTGCAATGTGTTCCACACAGGGCTGTCTCTGAAGACTATTCTGAAACTTCAGCTAGTGCAAAATTTGGTGGCCAGGTTGCTCATCAGGGCAAGATGGTTAGAGCATACAACACTGATGCAACGGCACTGGCTGCCCAATTCAAAGCGCTGGTGTTCACCTGTAAAGCCTTAAACAGCTGAAGACCGCAATACCTCAAGGACCACCTCTCTCCATATGAATCTACCTGGACCCTGAGATCATCATCCTAGGCCCTTCTTTGTGTGCCTACTCCACGAGAGGTACGGAAGGTGGCAACGAAAGAACAGGCCCTTTCTGCAGTGGCTTCCCACTTGTGGAATGCTCTACCCAGGGAGGTTTGCATGGTGCCTTCACTATACACCTTCAGGCACCTGGCAAAAATGTTCCTCTTTAACCAGGACTTCGGCTGATTTGACACCCAGTGCCCTTTTAAATGTGTTGTGGGAGTGGGGGGCGTTATTGACTTGTTCTTGTTCTTATTTTTATTATGTGTTTTGTGTTTTTTTACTTTGCGATTTTACGTTGTGAACTGCCCTGAGATCTATGGACAAAGGGCGGTATTGAATATTTCATAAATAAAATTTAGCAGAAGGCATCTCTTACCGAGGTTGTTTTACACTGGATGGGGTGGAGAGAAAAAAATTAGCCTGTATAAATAAGTGCCCTTGGGTGGAGAAATAATAATACAAAAGCCGTTTGCATTCCTCCTCACATCATCTCAGTGTGCCAGCTAAGCTTCTCAGCTGCTAGCCGGTGCTTGGGAATTTTGCTGAAAGCTCTGGCTCAGCCACCCTAATAATGCAGAGGCCTTAACTCCTGAATACTAAGCAGCTAGGAAGGTGAAAGGTGGAGCAGGAGGAGAGGAGGAAGAGAGACAAACCTGATGAAAGAGCTTGTGAAGTGGGTAAAGTGCTAGGGGAGGAGGAAAAAAAAAAGAATCAAATCAATTAAACCATTAGACTCTGTTAAATATGAAGCAAGAACTTTCAGCTTGTCATAGCTGGCTGAGTAAACAGGACCAAAAGGGATTTTTTAAACGCCTATTAAAACCAGATTAAGATCAGCAACTTGAAATAAGCAGGAGCCATGAGCCACGAGAGAAAGTAGAAGCAGGAAGTTAGCTGTTTTCTATCAGCGCTTGCATTTGGGCCTGACAGTTGTATATACTCTTGGCACAGTAATGCTAGGAGCAGCTCCCCCCCCCCGAATGCAGCTGCAGGGGTTGGGGCTGCTTACCTTCCAAATGTAGGCATTCTGGTCACTTGAGCCGCTAATCAAGAACTGGTCATCTGGGCTGATGCTGGATTTGACATAGAAACTGGAATTTTGATGCCCGCTGAAAACGGACCCTGAGATTCAACAAAGAAAACCAAACTTTCAGAATTAGTCAGTAGTTATAGATGCACAGACCAATAGTTGCGTCCATTTCCTGCCAGTTCACATACACTGAGGATCAGGGCCCCTTCCGCACTATGCATTTAAGGCAGTATCATACCACTTTTAAACCGTCATGGCTTCCACCGAAGAATCCTAGGTACTGTCGTTTGTTAAGGTTGCCAAGAGTTGTTAGGAGACCCCTACTCCCCTCCCAGAGCTACAGTTGGCAGTGGTTTAACAACCGGTCGCGCTTCCCAGGGAACTCTGGGGAATTGTAGCCCTGGATCTGAAGCTCTAGCCATCCCTGACTATTGGCCCTGCTGGCTGGGGCTGATGGGAGTTCAACATCGGGGGGGCACCACCATGTTGGGGAGGCTGCTAGATCCTCTTGTCTGCTGAAGAAGCATCCCTTTACAATAAAACACCAATAAGTATGAGAGGTCAAATAATATTCCCAGCAGTCCTTCGTCAACCCTTTATAATACTTCGCAGCATTTAGTAAAATTGGAACAGCAGACTTCAGAAGCGACAGTATTAGAAGCTGGGGTGTTTGGAAACAGCTGCGCTCAGTTAAGCAACAAGTGAAATGGTTGGGAAACTTGCTTCGCTTGACACAAACCCTACATGGAAGGAGAGCAAAGTGGAAGTTCAGCCCAAAGCTTTTCAGAAGTCATCTTCAAAAGGTTTCGTTTCAGGCTGGGAGGGCCTTAGCTTACAGAGGGCAGGGGTGGACACACAATTAAGGGAAAGCTCACACAGTCAACAGGCGCACACTCTGCCCCAAGGAAACACTGCCAGTGCCTTATTAACATTTCAAGGCAAGGGCAGGCAACCACCACAATGCAGTTCCTAACTTTTACCCACAATGAATGCTGGTGGTAACTAAATGTTTATGTATATATGCTGGATTCTGCCTGTAAGTTCAGGCGTCTCATCTTATGGTCTACATGCTGATCAAACAGAAGCCATTGTGTAAAATGAACGTGTGTCTGCATGGCAAAAGGTGGGCAAGCTTCAGACTTGTCAGATCCACTTTGCCTTTTACTAGCACACCCCCTGCCCCACCCCAACTTCTACCAAGTAGAAGAGCCAGGTGCAAAAAAAAAAAAAAGTCACTAGAATTTTAAAACAAAATAAAAAAAATTCTTTCCAGTAGCACCTTAGAGACCAAGAAGTTTGTTCTTGGTATGAGCTTTCGTGTGTCTGAAGAAGTGTGCATGCACACAAAAGCTCATACCAAGAACAAACTTAGTTGGTCTCTAAGGTGCTACTGGAAAGAATTTTTTTATTTTGTTTGGACTATGGCAGACCAACACGGCTACCCACCTGTAACAAGAATTTTAAAAAGAGTGTCTTTGAGCACATTCTGAGTTTAGGGACTTATTTCCAAAACTGAACCTTTCACACAAAACTCCCCACACCCTGGATGGCTTTCTTTATTTTTAGGAGGCTTATTTAGGTGGAAAAGGTTGTTTCGTTATTGCTACTACTGCTGAACAATCGGGAGTCAGAAACCGGGGCCTGTCTGCAGCTCATGACCCAGAGATCGAGCATTAGACCCTGATCTGCCTTCTGCTCAATCCTGCTGTACAGCCCAGGAGGCTCTTACTGTAGTGTGGCATTCCAAAACTTACAGGATTTCACCAGCAGTTTATGATAAAACAAAATTATTTTGGCAAGTGGTTTATACCCTGCTTTTCAAAATGTTCCTGGTTTGGCTTACGAAGAGATTGCAGTAAAACAAATATGACCCGCTCTTCCCTTTGCCCTGCTCAGTTACCCTACGTACTCCTTGCAGTGCAGCCTTCAAAGGCCCCGGTTATGGCAGCTTCCTTAAACCTCTTAGCATTCAGCACTTCTTGGATAGAGAATGAAGCTCAAGCATCTGTCAGGGAAGCTGCTCCTCTCTCTCACTTCCTGCCTCTGGTATTCTATTTCTCAAGAAGGATATGCACCGGCTCAGTGACACGGGTCAGTGGGCTATTTTTAAGGGCTCCGTAACAGCTCACCTGATCAATTACACCTTGGAACTACTGCCCCAAATAGCTGTGACTCTTGGCATGTGAAGAACTGGAAGTGGCTGTCACTAATGGGGGGAGTTACGTGCAGATGCCAAGAGCTCTGGGTTGTCTGTGAAGGGGGAAAAGGCGCATTCCTAGCCTTAGCACAGAACGTAACTGAGGCCTCCCTCAGTCCTGAAAGAGAAGCTCGTTGCGGCACCCATCATATAGACAGCAATACAATAACCTGCAGTGATAACTGGCTTCAGAACAGTTAAGGTGGTAGAAGTTTCTTTGGTATGTGGATTTGACATATTGGGCTATTTGCTTCATAACATTAAGGGAAAACATACACTTGCAGTTTCCTTCCTTTAAGTACACCCAACTGCCAGCAGCCTCTATGTTTTTCTTATACTGCTATCTCCCACCCCAGTTCCCTGCCAATAAATAAATAAAAATCCAGGTGCCACTAGAACAATGTTATTACTACAGCCAGAAATATATATGTTTGCACAATTGCTTAATTAAAAAAATTAAGTATTCGACTATAAATGCAGGGCTTGGGATAAGGTGTTCAAAATTGCCTTTGGCGAAGTCACCTAACACACCCAAACAAGTTCATTGGCCCTAGCCAATTTTTATTAAAATTGTACAAAATTAAATTACAGGATATAGCATGAGCTCAGATGCTTGGAATGTAGACAGACGTCCATGAAAAGTTTGTCTCAGACCACATTTCCTCCAAAAGGGGATGGGTGGGGAAGAAAGTTTAAGTAATTATGCTCTATAAACTCTATAGCGAAGAGACTTGAATTAGAGAAAGTACAAAAGGGAAAGCGAGCAGCAGCAGCACCTGCTGTTTTCCAGGCTTTCAATATTTGCTGCTCTCTGGTGGCCTAAGAACAGATTTTGAAGAGAAGCCACTGGCTAAAGTGGCAGAGGGGGGGGGGGGGGAGAACAACTTCTCTCCATTATAATAGGATATAGAACTAAACATGGTAACAATTCACAACTATGTTTCATGGGTATTTAATCATAAATAACCCATTACATGCAGATCCTCTATGGATGTGTATAGGGTGCATTATAATAATCAAGCAAATATTTTGATTTTATGAATACAGTGGCCCTACTTCTCGGTAAATGTAGGTGGAGATAACAGTGCAGCTGTGCCAACCTGGTGCCCCCAGATGTTTTAGACTAAAATTCCCATTAGCCCCAGTTAGCAAGGAGCAAGGCTCATTGAATACTGCAGAGGTTCTTTTCCAGGAAATACACATAGGATTTGACGATGTACACACACACGCCATATTCACCTAAGCTTCATGAACACCCAGGTTTAAGGATAATCTATTGTGTGACTTTAATCATTCTTACCTGGAGTTGTCTTTGTAGTCGACATACTGAACATGTATATATTGTCATCGGTGCAATTAGCGAATAGGCTGGTACCACTCGAGTCCAAAACAAGACTAGAATAACCTAGAAGAGAAAAAGCTCTATGTCAAATAAACAAGTGGCTGCTTCAGAAATCTATACAGGGAATAAATAGAAACTGCAGCAAAATGGTGCAGTGTGGAATGCTCCCATCCGGAGTCCCACCTAGCTAGCTCTCTCTTTTCCATTCTAGGGTCATAGCAATACTGCAAACTTCTATTCAGCAGGCTGATCATTACCAACCCACACAAGCCACCCATCAGCAGTTCCTCCACCTTCTCTGGATTGAGTTCCAGTTGGTTAGCATTCATCCAGCCCTTCTAAAGGAGTTATGTGTTAAAGGAGTGGAGTTTGTTGATATCACCCTCCGTATTCCCAGATGACCTCACTCAGAGCCTTCATGTTGATGTTGAAAAGCACCGGGGGGGGGGGGCAATATAAATGCTATGGGGCTAAGCAGCAGTCCCCAGACACCATCTACTGGAATCAGTCCTCCAGTGGGAACAGAACCACCAAAGTTCTGTGCCCTTAAACCCTAATCCATAAAGCCTATCCAGAAGGACATCATGGTCAATAGTATTGAAGGCAACTAGAAGATCCAGGAAAATTAGGGCTGCACTCCCCACACTTCTCCTGGAACAGTTCATCAAAGCTGAAGCCAGATTGACAGATCTTGAAAAATTAGAATATCGTGGAAAGGTTAGTTTCTTTCAGTAATTCAACTTAAAAGGTGAAACTAATATATGTGATAGACTCATGACATGCAAAGTGAGATTATGTCAAGCCTTTATTTGTTATAATTGTGATGATTATGGCTTACAGCTGATGAGAACCCCAAATTAACAATCTCAACTTTGGGGTTTTCATCAGATGTACGCCATAATCATCACAATTATAACAAAGGCTTGACATATCTCGCTTTGCATGTCACGAGTCTATCTCATATATTAAACTCCAGTAGCTAATGAAAACAATTGCTTACATAAATGGGATTTTCCACGAAATTCTAATTTTTCGAGTTTCACCTGTATATAATGTGTCTCACCATAAGGTGAGAAAGCAAAGGAAGACCTGCTGTTTTGTTTTTAAGGGACTCTGGTTCCCTTCAGTTCTTCAGCACAATGCTAAGACATACCAAGCTTACGAGTGCTGGTCCCAGGGTAGCTGAAAGACCTGGATGGCACTGGATCCTGTCGATACGTGGTGTAGTTCTTGCGCAGGTCCCATACCTTGATTACGCTAAAATTCAAGAGACAGGCCCTCTCAGAACTCCACAGTTCTTTCTCATTTGTAACACACATACCAAGGGGAATGGAATGTTGCAGGAGGGCGCAAGATTGGAGGCGATGCCTTTTCCTTCAGAGCCCTGGGTCAAGATAAGGCATTCCACGCTCCATTGCCTCCACCTCCCCCACCAATGACTGCATGGGTGGATATTTGCTTTAAAATGTGATCAGCTTATATGGGCACTCACAACTGAATAGGGCAATATGCTGATCCGTAGTTTGCTGTATGTATGTATGCACCCATTCCAGGACAAGGGTAAGAATCAGCTCAACCGTATGCACGTAATCAAGAGCCACCACCTTTTCCCTCCCCATCTCCTTTTATCTCATTAGGTAATTTTTTTCTTTCCTGGTAAAAAAAATAAATTTGTGGTAAAATGCATCCCCACAGGGAAATGAGGGAGTTTTTCCTGAGCAAACTCAAAATTCAGGACACATATAGCAAAGGAACAGTGTTTATTCCAAATTGGCTTTGCCCTTCACCTGTAAAATATAGCTATATTTCTTACTTGTTTTTTGTTGTTTTAGTACCAGCTAGATGGGCTTGATGTGGGACAGGAGCTAAGGAAGGTTTATTAAAGAATTGCAGCAATTTCTTCCTTACCCATCAACTGCACCAGCTGAGATTAAGGTGTGTTCATCCTGAAGTAGCACCACTGTCACACTCTGCTGAAAATCCTAGGGAGAAGGAAGAAATTCTGTCTGAAAACCACAGAAAAGTTATGCGAGTTTCAGCCTTGATTTACCCTAAACATTCCCTGTAAATAGCTTCATTAAGCAGCTTCTCCCTGCTCCCCAATTGCTGCCCTAATATTAACTGAAGGTGGAAACCGAGGCGATGAAGTGGCATAGATGGAATATGCGTTCATGCCCTGAAGCCAGTGATATTCCTACTTATTAACTGCAAGGACTAAGTTTAAGATAGGCTGTAGAGAAGCAAGAGAAAAGGGAAGGAAGGCTGTTACATCATCTCGGTTGAAAAACCAGCTGCCTTTGGCACTCCTCAATTGCCACTTAGCAGCAGCCATTCCATTAGGCTAGCGGAACTGTTCCAACCTAGCTGGTTGTTATAAGAACTGTAAGAACCTGTGTTTGCTTATTGCCCCTCCTCCCTCCGCATTCCTTTTTCCTTATGCATCATATCATTTTGACTGCAAGCCACAGAGCAGTGACTGTATTACTACTTATTGCTGGAAGCAACGGAAAGGTAGGGTAAAAGCAGAATGGAAATTAATGTGTGGCAATGGACTGGTAGAGCATTTCACTGCCTGGGATTGCCAGTTACGAAGGACCAGATATCTGGTGATGTGAAAGACCCCTCTCCGATGGAGATTCTGGAGAGCTGCTGCCAGCCAGAGTTGGCAATGCCAGTCTGGACAAACAAGTAGTCTGACTTGGTATAATGCATGTTCCTAGTAGGCCCCAAGCAAAAACATTCCTCTTCCCCCAGACCTTTGGCTGATTAAACAACCTTTTAAAACTGTGTGTGTGTGTGTGTGTATTGTTTTGCTTGTTATTTCTGTTCTGATATTGTAAACCACCCTGCGATCCCCAGATGAAGGGTGGCGAAGAAATTTACTAAATAAATAGCAAAGGGGAGAGTGTTACAAATTCAAGATATACATATGCATATGTATACAAGAGTTGTGTGTGATGCTGCCTGCGGGTGAATGTTATGTAAGGTATACATATGAGAGAAAGCACTAATACATATGGGAAATATACACAGAGAAAAGTTTGTACACCAGACTGTGTGGGCACTAATTTGGAGAAAAGCCTAACAGAATAGTCTGGTGAAAACTGGATTTTTTTTATCTCTTGCTGGAAGCAAGGCTAGCTATTGATAGAGGCTCATGTGGACCTATTCCATACAATTTGCTCCCTCACCGCCCCCGCTCTCCAGTATTTACAACATCCACAGTTTATTTTCAAGCCAAGGCAAAGCTCAACCTTATGCAGCAGAACATTCTACAAAGCTAGTCTCTTTTCTTTGCACAAGCGGGCGCTGAATGGCCTTCGGCTTCCAAATCCTTACCACTGAGGGAGCGAGTCCTCTCACATTCTGCTTTTTCTTCTTTAGTTTGGATGGAGTCTGCTTGTCTACTATGTTGTGGGCCCCACTTATTTGCTTCACCTGCCTGTAAAATCCATCTGAAAGGTAATTTCAAGAAACAATATTAAAAGGACCTCCGCTGCATGGCAGTTCCACACAGAGAATGAGTTCGTAAATAAACGAAGTTGGAAGGCTACAATCACACCACTACAAAGGGGGGGGGGGGTTAGCAATCATTATGAATGCTGCATACCTCAGCCCATATTAAGTGAACAGCACTGGAATTATAATAGGATGTACCTTTCTTATTGCACCGTGTGTCCCAAACCATGATGTTTCCATCCCTTCCTCCAGTACAGAACACAGCTGTGGAATATACAGTGCAAAATTATTATTATTAATAATAATTATATTTCTATTCCGCCCTTCATTCAAGGATCACAAGGCAGCTGTACATATACAAAAATATGTAACAAGCAAGAAACAATTATCTCCCTCCCCCTGTTTAAAAGATCATTGACAGAGAAGAGAAATAGAAGAGAAACATTTTTACCAGGCACCTAAAGTTATGTAACAAAGGCATCAGGCAAGGCTCCCTGGGTAGGGCATTCTACAAGCGAGGAGCCACTGCAGAAAAGGCCCATTCTGGTGTTGCCACCCTCCAGACCTCTCACAGGCATATGAAGACGAGCCTCAAATGATGATTGCTGGGTCCAGGTTGGTTAATATGGAGAGAGACAGCCTTGAGATATGGCAGTCCTGAGCCATTTAATACTCTCAGAGTACAAAATAGTACTCTCAGTTTGAAATACTGAAACATTTTTCATATGCAATCCTGCAATTTAATTTAAACTCGGTAATTATTTAGGCGGTATTTTGCATAAAAACTTGAGGTTTAAGAAACTTGCTGTTACAAGGAATCTCTAATTCTTTTAACATCAGGTTTTGGCTCTGGACTCTATGACATCTCTATTTTCTATCTGTTTCTTCACGTGCACCAAGCACTGGACAGTAGGAGTCCTGTTTAGATGGCTGAGAAAGACTTAAAAAACACCTTGAGGAGCTAAGCTGGAATCACTGCCTTTTCGCCCACCAAAGCTCTGAAAAGGACACAATATCAAGCAAAGGCATCAAAGGCTGCCAACATACCTAGATGTACCAACATGAGACTCCTACCCCATTTATGCAGGACTAGCCACAATCACGTCTATTCAAAGGAAAGCCAAGGATTTCCAAACTTTCCTGGTAACACTGGAGCAGCTTTTTAAAAACCTGTGATAAATCTATAGAAAGACTGTAACTCAGTGGCAGAAAGCAAGCTTTGCATGAAGCAAGCCTCAGGCTCATTTCCTGGTATTTCCAGTTAACAGGGTCAATTAGCAGATGACCTCAAAAGTGGCGAGATATATTGAAATATAAAATAGGAATATTTACCCCTTTCAAATTTAGAGAAAGCAACCGACTTGAGGCTGCACTGGTGCCCTTTGCAGACGCCCAGTAGCTCACTAGTCTGTACATCCCAGACTTTTGCAGTTTGGTCTCCTGAAGCGGTAACCTTAAAAGATAAAGAAGTTAGCTAACCATTGTAGCGAAGAAGAAAAAAAGGCAGAGTCCTGTTGCCCTCCAAGACTATATCTTGTATTGGCATGAGCTTCTGAAGGTAAGACATGTTTCCATTCAGCATAAAAGACACTCTCAGTGCAAACCTATGGGTGTTTACTCTAGCAAGTTCAAAGGGATTTACTCCCAAGTCTGCATATGACTGCAGCCTTAGAAGGTGGCAGCAACAATATGACTCAAATATGAAAGTGGAAGTTTCAAAGGTAACAGAACCACAAATAACCAGGCTCCAATTTCTGGAGTTGTAGCCAACTAAGTTCTACTCAGAGAAGATCCATTGCAATTACTAGACCTAAGTTAGTTACGTAAATTTCAGTGATTCTACTCTGAATGGTACTGAATGCACTGTGCAAAACATACACACATTATAAGCTGTAAACTTTATATGCAGCTGCTGGGTCAAAGCATGGGATCTAACTACTGTAAAGGCATTCTGTAAACTGAATCAATCATGAATTTTAGGTAAACCGCAAGATACAGTATCGGATTCATTCATGGATACTGCCCCTTTACATTTTTTTTTAAGAATGGCTAACAAAGTCAGCAGATATCCAAAAGGTTAAAAATGCCCCCTACTAATGGCCACCTTCTGTACATCTCCGTCTTTAAGAATCCACTTGTGGACAATTCTTTAATAGATAGATTGCCTCCTTTGGCCTAAGAAACAACAGAACACAACGATTCATCTGCATATCAGGAAAACCAACTTTTGAAAGTATGAGTGAGGTTACTGGGTCTACTAGTGATTTTATCATAGAAGAGACTAAAAGAACACTGGAATTTGTGACAGCACATATAAAGGGCCAAACAAGAAAAGGATAGTTTTAGCTTACTCACAATTTTATGTTCTCCAGGCACCCAAGCAAGATCAAAAACAGCGTTTGAGTGAGCCTGCCACTCTATTGGGAAAATAAAAGTCTATGTTAGTTCCAAACAAACAGCAGTTGAAAAACACTGAAACAACTACAATTTACAGTATTGTGTGCACATAACTTTCATACAAACACAACTTCCTCTGTGGTAGAGGGGTTAGCAGGAAGAAACTCCAAGCACAGAGGTGGCAAGGAAATAATCATCCTCTCAAGTTTTGACTTGCCATCAATCAGGTAAGAAAGCAGTAATGGAAGCAGACATAAGAATTACAATGAAAGGTATGCTATGCTACTTTTTAAATACTGAAGTTCTTGTTCCCAAGAACCGCCAATTATTTAATCAGTCAAAACACTTTTTTAGTTTGCTGCCTTTATCAAATAATTCAGCTCATAGTTCCCACCAAGGTTTCCCTTTTACCTCTAAAAATCCCCTTGTTACTTTTTTGTGTATGGGTATCGTAGAGCCTAACAAATCCTTCTTCATTTGCAACGGCAAGTACATGCTGCACATCTGGAGCTGGAAAACAAAGCAGTATTTGTACATTTGAAAACATTTTTTTTAAAGTGCTTTGGATAACACTCCACTGAAGAGGGTGCAATTTATCGGCATAAAATGTCAGGATAAAAATGTTAGGTAATCACAGAACTAATGTAAAGTAAGAACTTATATAAAATAATGTATCACAGCCCTGTTATTTTATTATATGGCAGCATAGATATACTTCTATAAATAAGCAATCATAAAGATTGGTGTGCATCTGTACTGGAATTGTTATAAACATGTTTTTATTGCTAGTTGTTCTACCATCTTGGGATCGTATGGGAGGTAGAATGGGATACAAGTTTAATAATAAATAAATAATAAATATAACTCCCTGCAGGTTTCTATGAAAGGCCCAAACATTATAGCCTTTCTTCACAGAGGAGTTGCTCCAGGCCCTTGATCATTTCGGTTGCCCTTTTCTGCCACACTGCAATGTTTACAGATAAAATTCCCCCATACCTGTTGAAAAGCTGCAGCCAAAAGGAGGAACTGGCATTCCTGCTTCTCCATATGAAGCATGTTCATCTCCTTTAGTACACTGATAGCACTCCAAAAGGTGGTTTAAGGAAAACCTTGGTGGGAGACCTGGAGGAAAAATGATTTTTGGAAAGATAAGCAGTGTTAGAAACTCAGATATACGGTACAAAGTAGGAGCCAAATGGCTCCTTAAACCAGGGTTACAGTCATCAATACGGAATGCCTAGTTACCATTTTTTGGGGGGCAGGCGGCTTGAAAATTGTATTTTTCAATACTATTTTTTGGTTCCTGAAATTAATTCTGATTGTGCAGATAAAATATAATGGATAGAATTCTACAGCAAAGAATTGAAAACAGTCAAGATCCAAGGATCCCCAGGCATGCACCCCCAGATGGAGAAGATGTCAGGCGACATCCTGGCACCAAGGCATCTTCACTTGGTCCCAAGTGGCCGATTGTTGTTGCTTAGTTGTTTAGTCGTGTCCGATTCTTTGTGACCCCATGGACCAAAGCACGCCAGGCACTCCTCTCTTCCACAGTTTGGTCAAACTCATGCTAGTAGCTTGTTAGTAAGTGGCAGATGGCTGTGTGCAAAATACCTGACAATTTTAAATGCTGGAGGTACTGGTAAGTACCCAAAACTCTGCAAACAAGTTTATAAAACTGCAGCTGACATTTATGCTGTCCTCATATCTTCTATTTCTCTGGTTCTGAGCATCATTCAGGTGGTCCAAGGCATGTCCATGTTAAATAAGTGTACTGATTATTAATTGCATTTTATTGCTTCTTTTATTTATTATTTAATATCTCCACTGACTGATTTCTGATACTGGACACTCCAAGATCGGTTAAACTCTTGTCTGGAATGAAATAGTGGATGGAGAGGGGAGATGAGGAATCAAGAGCACTGTATTTAAGAGCAGATTCCCCTGCTTAGTTCTGAAGCTCACTGGGTGATGTTGTGGTAAGGCTTGCCCTGCACGGCATATGGTGAAGTATAAGAGCCCTTCGGAGAAAATGTGGAATTAAAAATTGATACAACTTATTAAATTTATACACTGCCCTTCATCCAAAGAAGATCACATGGTGGTTTACAGCATAAAAAATACATGAAAACACCTAAAACAAACAAACAAACAAACAAACAAACGACAAGCACATTTAAAAGAGAAAAGGAATGTTTTCGCCTGGTGCCTAAAGATATGTAGTGAAGACACCAGGCAAGTGTCTTTCACAAACGGGGAACCACCACAGAAAAGGCCCGTTCTTGTGTTGCCACCCTCAGATCCTCTTGCAGAGGAGGCACCCGAATGACTGTAGGGTCCTGGTCGGTTCATATGGAGAGAGGCGGACCCTGAGGTCTTGCAGTTCTGAGGCTTTAGAGTTCAAAATGCGCACCTTGAACCGGGCCCAAAAACTGGCAGCCAGTTGCTGTCGGCACAGGATTGGTGTAATTTGCTCCACTTGTCTTGCCCTGGTGAGCAACCTGGCCGTTGAATTCTGCACCAACTTGAGTTTCCCAACCGTCTTCAAGAGGCAACCCCAATTAAAAGGGGGGCTCAAGGCAGCAAGGGGCCTGACCTGCGTTCTGCAAAGGGGAAGCGCGTGGTCTGGCCAATATTGGGGTGAGGGGGGGAAGAGAGGGGCTGTATCTCCCTCCCCCTTCGCCATGACTCGAGCGCTGGTGAAGAGGCGCAGAGGGAGAGGTTGCCTCGGATACTCACCCTGCGGCCCAGCCTGGCAGCGGCGAACGAGAGAACGGCACAGCATGGTAACGACGGCGGCAGCGCACACTCCTGCCCTTTCCCCGCGCAACGACCACCGGGAGCAGATGAGCGACGCTATCTCCCGCCAGCCCGAAGTACGCGCCAAAGTCGCCTCGCGCGTAGCCATTGGATAGCGCAGAGGAATAGAACCCGCCTCCTGCTCGCCATTGGCTTCTCCTTTTCCACCGGCAAGGGCGAGGCCACGCCTCCCGCCGGCTATGAAATTGTAATAGGCCTGCCTCTTCCATCAACACGCATGCGTAACAGAGTCCCGCAAACTCACGTTTCATTCGACGGCTAAGGGAGCGCGACTACGACACGCATGCGCACTAGAATAGCGGGGGGGAATGTTCCACCGCGCAGGCGCAGCTGACACTCCGGCGTCTGCACATGCGCAGTGAATGGCCGTTAAACCCTGGAAAGAGGGAAGACAAGCGCGTGTGCGCGTCTGTGTGGTGGATAAGTGCCCTCCTCCCCGCCCCCTCCGGGCCTTGGCTGTCATGGCCTCTGCTTCCAAATCCTTCCTCGCCGATGCCGGCTACGGGGAGCAGGAGTTGGACGCCAACTCCGCCCTCATGGAGCTGGATAAAGGTAAGTGGAGGAGCGACGGCAGTGCCGCCGCCAAGCGAGATGTGCGCATGCGCCGATAGCGTCGCGAGGAAGTTCCGCCCCTTTTGATGGACTGTGGAGAGTTTGAAGGCGGGTTTAGGTTGTGTTTAGATGGTGTCACAAGCCATGCATGGAGACGATAAAAGGAACAGAGAGGCTTATTGCTCTCCGTTTAACAATGTCATCCTATGCACGCCTGTGCAGAAGTAAGGCCCGTGGAGTTCAGTGGGTCAGGCTAGGGATGTGTGAGATTGCGGCTTTGTATTGTGGCACCTTAAGCTATAACAGCAGCAGTTTTATTATAAAGCATTTTATGATAGCCCGTTACATGTGGTATAATCAACCTTGGTACACTCCATGGCAAAATTTTACACAGAATTAGATGTGTAGCGGTTGTTTAAGCGGGGCTGCCACCCGCATGGTAACAATCAAGATTTCAGCCACTTAGCCATCTACAGATAAGGCACCAGAGACTAATTATCCGAACCGAATCTTGTATTTCTTCATCCCAATGTGTCCACATGCCATGAACGAGATGCCTGCTTCTTCCATGGCTGCAGAGCTCCATTTCACAGATAACACAGTCGCCCAGTGGAATTTGTTGTTGTACTATGACAGCTGTTACGTCTGCACAGGCATACCGGTATGCCAGATGGAGTGATACCTTCCTCCCCCTGCTCTGTTCTGTGGGTTTCCCAACACCCTCCTGAGCCAATATGGGGGGGAGGGGTGGTGGTGGGGAAAGCCCTGTTGCTTAAGTTAAGCTACAGAATTCACATCCACACAGTATGTTTATGGCCAGCATCTTAGATGGCTTTAAAAGCAGATTAGACAAATATATGGAGGGTACAGTTTTCAGTGGCTACTAGGCTCTGTTAGGAGGAAGGGTAGGATATAAACAAATTTAATTAAGAAGCCATTTTTAATACTTCTTCAAGCTTAAGAGTCAGTTGTGGAACATGAGCTTGGAGAGCAGTATCGTTCCTGTTTCTTGCTAGTAGGCTTCCAATAGGTATCTGGTTGGCCACTGTGGGAACACAATGCTGGGCTTGGTGGGTACTTTGGTTCAGTCTAGGAAAGCTGCTTTTATATTGCATGTCAGTTTGCTTCAGTTTTTAAAATCCAGAGTTTTTAACTGCTATGGTGGTATTCTTATTTGTCACAGGTCTCCGATCTGGCAAACTGGGGGAGCAGTGTGAGGCAGTTGTACGTTTTCCCAGACTCTTTCAGAAATACCCATTCCCAATTCTAATTAACTCAGCATTTTTAAAGCTAGCTGATGTTTTCAGAGTGGGGTAAGTAAAATTAGTTCGTTCCCGATTCTTAGTGTTCAAGAAACTGGTGTTTTCAATTCAGAGTACTGGTGATGACTCTTTAAAGCCCTTTTATGGTTTGGTGCTAAGATACCTGAATTACCTCTATCTCCCATATGAATGTTGCTTGCTCAGTTAGGGGGGTCCTCTTGCATGTCTCATAGATGCCTGCAGTGGATTTGGTGTTCTTTTCCCCATGTTTCTTTATCTTCTTTCCTGTTTCCTGTTTTATTTTGCCTCTTTTGGACCTTTATCCCTGCCTTTAAATGTTATGTTGTAAATATTTGATATTGTTACGTGGTTCGTATTTATGAACTGCTAACTGCCTTAGACCTTTCAAAGAAAGGTAGGATACAAATGTTGTAGGTAAATAAATAAAATTTGCTTTAAAACAGAAACAACTTCCTGCGGCTGTGTGTTCTGAAAGTTACTCAGCAGAGTGAGAAGCATTTGGAAAAGATCCTGAATGTGGATGAGTTTGTGAAAAGAGTTTTCTCGGTTATTCACAGCAATGATCCAGTTGCTCGAGCGATCACACTCAGGTATGCATGTTTAATGAGCAAGAACCTGCCCAAATGCTATATTCTTCAGGGTACTGTCAATGCAGTAACTGCAGAGCCAATGTACATAGGAAGTGAGGATATTGGTTTGTGTAGTCCAGTACTATTTATTCTGGCTACTAAAATATCTTTAGGGGTTTTTTCCATCTCTGCTAGGGAGTGAACTTGGGACTTCCTTCACAGATGTGTTCTTTCACTGAGTTCTATCTGCCCAAGTCTTGAATTTACTCGTTTGTCATCCATAGAATGGAATGTTCACATTTTCTTTCATCTTTACAAAACACTACCTGGATGATTGCAGATTTATCTTATAGGCGTCCTCCTCCTTTATAGCAGGTTCAGCCACTCTGTTTTATTTTCCAGGATGTTAGGCAGTATGGCATCCATAATCCCAGAAAGGAAGAATGCACATCACAGTATTCGTCAGAGCTTGGACTCACATGACAATGTAGAGGTTGAAGCTGCTATCTTTGCTGCAGCTAATTTTTCTGCCCAGTCCAAGTAAGTGAAACATCTGGTGTACTTCCATCTTTCCTGAATGTTCAGGCAGTACTTTTTAATTGCATAATGCTTTGCCTGCATTATCTTAGTAATCCTTACAGCAGTCGTATCAGGTAGGTCAGTATTATTTCCCCCATCTTGTAGCTGCGAGGGCAGCTGAGCATGCCTCAGTTCACCAGTTTAGTGATTTATACATTTTCATGGTTTTAAAAGATTTTTATTTCACTGTCAATCACCCTGAGAGCTAAGATGATGGAGAGGGGTATATATTAAGAAAATTAATAAATAGTGAGTTCAGGGAGGGGCCAAGATATAAACTAGGGGCCTTCTGGTTTGTAGCTCAGGCTGCAATTTTGTGGACATGTAGCTGGAAGCAATCCCTACTGAACTCAGTTACAGGTAGGTAGCTGTGTTGGTCTGCCATAGTCAAAACAAAATAAAAAATAAAAAATTCCTTCCAGTAGCACCTTAGAGACCAACTAAGTTTGTTCTTGGTGTGACACAAAAGCTCATACCAAGCACAAACTTAGTTGGTCTCTAAGGTGCTACTGGAAGAAATTTTCCTACTGAACTCAGTAGAACTTATTTGTGCTGCATATGTTTATGCTGTTAGTTTCTCAGCCATTGTGCAACTCTAGCTTTCACCTGCAACTTCTCTGTATGTGTACATTTCATATTCATTTTGCTCATCCAGATGTGTGTTTGTTTCTGTAGTTTGTTCAGTTTGTATGACTGATTTATCCTGCTTCCCCCTTTTGTTCTTGACAGAGATTTTGCTGGCGGGATTTGTAATAAAATCAGTGAAATGATTCAAGGTATGTAATTTTATCCAACAAATAAGGAAAAGCAAAAAAAAATTAAAATTTTTTTTTGTTAAAGGCTATTGTATCTTAAGTAACTACTTTTGAACTAACCATTCTTTTCTTCTAAGGAAGTGAGTCTTTTTAGTTGTTGGAAGTTGCCCCTGAATTTGATGCTCAATCTGAAGACTTGGTATTAAGAATGCTTTTTCTGTCTTCTTTCCAGAGGACTGGATTTTATTTTGATCTGGCATGCAGTGTTTTTAATGTTGTCTGTGGGAAGCGTAGTACTTTATTTTAGAAGATGGTGCTATATGTACAATTGAAACTTTCTTTGACATTTTCATTTATTTTTCAAATGTTGGTTATATGATGTGGGTAGCTATGTGGGAAAGCAGCAAGATGCTGAGCTTATTTGGGCTTGAATGCAACTAGCATTGTATATTGTCTTTTTTAAATTGACTAGATGAGTCTAGTATTTAATTTCACACTTAATTATTTGTATTGTTTGTTAGTGCTATATTAAGTGATACCTGTGTCCATGGTGTGTGGTAGAGTGCCATAAGCAAAAACAACAGGTCTGTACTTTGAGGAGCTTATAGTCTAAATTTCAAGTAGAGTGGAAGGGAGTTTTTTTTAAAACCAATCCAGCTGTATGGTCCTTGTCCTGTGACTAGTACTGAAATTAGTCATATTATTTTTATTTGCCACCAAAGCTCTCAATATTCATATTTTATCATAGGCACAACACGCGATGTTACCCTGAAAGTTATTTTTCTTTTCATGTACTAGGTTTAGCCACTCCTGTAGACTTGAAGCTGAAGTTGATCCCCATCCTGCAGCATATGCATCATGATGCCAGCCTGGCCTCCAGTGCCCGTCAGTTACTCCAGCAGCTGGTGACATCCTACCCTTCTACCAAGATGGTCATTGTTACTTTACACACCTTTACCTTGCTCGCTGCCTCCTCTTTGGTTGACATTCCCAAGCAGGTAACAGCTACATTTCTGCTGAATATTTTCTTTAAAGTGCTTAGTGTACTCAAGTAAAATTGTCATGGTTCAGTTGAAGGGATATTATTCAGCAAGACTTCATTGGCACCATCAAGCCTTTCCCAAACATTTCAAGCCTATACTGGAAGTCATAAGAACTGGCAAATTGTGTTTTTCAATTTTTAGAAAAATATATGTAAGGTCCTTGGATGGTTGCTCATGAGTAACCAGGCAAAACTCCAGCCGTTCCTTTAATAGTTTTATTGTGCATACTATGTACAGTGCGGAGCTAAAAAGTTCATGTCTGTATCAACCGTCTTCAGAATCCGGGAGTGGCCCCTTCCAGTTCTGACCCCAACATAAGAGTTTCGGTATACGAAATCTCCGCCTCCCCTCTTTTCGTTTCACCCCTCTGTGTACTTGGGGTGACGGAAATAGCGTGTCTCCCTCCTTGCCCGCTGAGTGAGAGGAGTGCAGGGTCTCTCCAACATCCCCAGAGCCTCGGCTCTCCAGCTCCTGAGCTGCCTGCACCTCCCCATTGGAGACCTCGCTGCTCCCTCTGCTGGACGAGGAGGTGCTACTGGTCAGGTGGTGCTGAGGCTCTCTGTAGCATCCTGAGAGCTCTTCCACCACCCTGCACTGAGCCGGGGACAGTTCCCTGATAATATATATATAAACTAAGATTTTTAGGTAACCCAAGGTCTGTACCACATTTTGTGTCCATACTTCATTTGTGCAATATTGCAAAATATCCAGATCCTGTCTGCTTAGATGGTATCATGGTGAGTTAAATCTACAGAGCCATCAAAAGCTGTATGTAATTAAGAATTTTGATTGCTTGTTGAAGTTTCTTAAAGCTTTAAGATTATCTCCAAATGTGCCCATGACAGAAAGCTATTTGATCCAGCAGAGGCTTCCATTGGTGGAAAAGAGGAGATGATTTTCATTTATTTGCCCTTCTTTCTTTTGCTCTCCCTTGCAAGGCATCTTTTGGAACAATATGTTGGTGGTGTAAGGAACTGCAAGAGAGAGCGGAAATGTATGGAAAATCTCCTCTTCCTTTTGGTTAATTGAAGCCTCTGCTGAATCAGTGAACTTTCTGTCAGTGGAGAGTCTCAGAATCAACCCTTCATGTTCAGGTTTCTTTTTATTCGCTTGTCACTCGCATGCATGTTGAGAAATACAAGAAAGTAGTAAAAAGTAGTTTCATCTAAAACTCGCTTTCTTACAGATACAGCTCTTATTGCAATACTTGAAGAATGACCCAAGAGAAGCAGTGAAGAGGCTTGCTATTCAAGATCTAAAGTTACTTGCAAATAAAACCCCACATACATGGAGCAGAGACAATATTCAGGTATTGTAAATGCTATCATGCTTGTTTTGGAACTGAACCACTAGGCCTTCTTCCAGATAAGACCTGTCGAACTCTTTGTTGTTGACTTCCAAGTAGATCTGCTTAGCATCATGCTCCAGATGTGGGGCTCTGTTCATCATGTTAGAGATGTAACTTTTCGTTTAAGAGCTGATTTACCCACCGTGTTTTATAAATAATAGAAGAAGCTTCTAACATTCTGCTTGGAGAAACCTTCCATCACTGCTCCTATACCCTGTAGCATCTCTCATAAAGTGGTGACTCTTCATCACACTCCTCAGGTGCTAAGGTAGAAAAGCTCTGTGCAAGGATTGAGGAACAAGGTGATGAGGTTTCCAAATGTTGCTGGCCTATGGCTCTCATCACCCCTGACCATGTTGAGTGGGACTGTTTTGAACCCCAAATAAAAAAATTCCTTCCAGTAGCACCTTAGAGACCAACTAAGTTTGTTATTGGTATGAGCTTTCGTGTGCATGCACACTTCTTCAGTTTTGAACCCAGTAACATCTGGAGGGCCACATTCACCAAGATCACTTCACTAAGGTCATTTTTCAAGCACGTAATAGACCAATCTTCCGTAACAGTAAATTGAGTTTATGTTACGCTCCAGTTTTTTAAATAAATGTTTTTTATTGTATTGTACAGTGGTGCCCCACTAGACGAAAATAATTCATTCTGCGAAAATTTTCGTCTAGCGGGTTTTTCGTCTAGCGAAGCGGCAATGACAGCCGCGCTTTCGCTAGACGAAAAAAAAAGACAAAATTTTTTTGTCTTGCGAGGCAGCCCCATAGACTTTTTCGTCTAGCGGGGCAGCCTCCCGCTAGACGAATGCCTTCGTCTAGCGAGTTTTTCGTCTAGCGGGGCATTCGTCTAGCGGGGCACCACTGTATTTTGGTATTTGCTTCTCTGTCCGTTGCTTTGTGAATCATTCAGAGAGCTCCTGTTATGGGGCAGTTATATAAAAGGGGCCAATAAATAATAAATAAAAATAATAAACCAATCATTAGCAATTGGTAGGCAGTCTAGAGTAAGGCACCCAGAGATCACCACCCACTTGCCACTCAGTCAACTGTACCCTTATAGCAGATTAAAAACAGCCTTTTAGCCTTAGCCATAACTGGTTTCAGGAGTACAGATTACCAGAAATGCACTTTGGCTTTGGTATTAATTTGTGTCCCGCCTTTTGATGGGAGTCCCCACAAGCAGCCTACGGCATTAGTAAAATACAAGTGGAAGACGTGTGCTTTGGTGTCTTTGCCCTGCTTCTGTCCCTCTTTGTATGTTGATTATCCGTACGTGCCAAAAATATGAACAAGGATGGCCAGATAGCAGTAATAGAAAGAGTAGAGGGATGCAGAAACCTGCTAGGGTTGAACTTTTTGGAAAACCATTTCTGCGGGGAAAGGTTTACTTGGAAGAAATTGAAATGAGCATTTGTGAGGATTCTGATGATTGGTTGCTTTGACTATAGGGAACACCAAGCTTGCTTTGTCTTAGGAATCCAGGGCTCCTTTGCATTGTGTGTGTGAGGCAGGGGGCGGAGGCTCGAATCTCTAGGCTATTCATTCTTGTTCAGTTTTGCATCCTTGCCTGCTCTCTGGATCCCTGCCTTCCTTGATACCTTGCCCTTTCTAGAGTGCTGGAACCCAGGACATCACTGTATTTTCCTGGAGTATTGTTCTATAAAGATTACAAGCTTTCCTTGGGAGCACCAGCCTGTTTGTGTTGTTTTGAGAAAACCTTTGATTCTAGGGCTGGGGCCTGCCAGCATGCTCTTGACAGAACTGAATTCTGCAAGATAAAGAAGTGCTTTTAAAATGCTTCCCTGGGGCAGTGTCAGGTGCCTTCTGATGAGTATTGCTCACACTGAGTCATTAAGACATTATGTTTCTTGACATTTGCAGGGCTTGTACAGAAAGTGGGCAGGGCAATATGATTTGTGGTGTGTCTGCGCTTGGAATACTATGTGTGGTTCTGGCCGCCTCACCTCAGAAAGTTGTACAATTGGGAAAGGTTCAGTAAAGGACAACCAAGATGATCAGGAGGATAACTCCCTTCTTAGGAAAGGTTGAATCATTTAGAGAAATGATGACTAAGAAGCGACATGATAGACTTTGAGCAAGGCATGGAGAAAGTGGGCAGAGAAAAGTTTTGTTCCTAAAAGAAGTAGTGATAGCTTTAGACAAATTCATGGAGGACAAGACTCTCAATGAATACTCGCTTCAGTTATGATCTACCTCCACTGTCGGAGGCAGTATGCTTCTGAATACCAGTTGCTTTGAATTGCATGTGGGGAGAGGCCAGTTGCATTTGGGTCCTTCTTGCAGGCTTCTCATGTGCATCTGCTAGGCACTTGTGAAAATTGAGGGGTGCATGGGCCCTTGACCTGATCCAACAGAGCTCCTCTTCATTTTGGTGCAGATTTGCTTTGCCCAGTGGTCTCCCATACTATATCCTGGAGTTGCATCACAGTGCAATGCAGCCAGCCACCTTCTCTTCCCTGGACTTACGCATTCATGGGTGCATTGCTGAATTTGTCACAGGAAAGCTATTGAGCCATTTATTTTTCTCAGAATGGAATTTTCACCCTGCTCTTAATAATAAATTCACCTTGTTAGTTTCTGTGTAAGTTCTGGTTCCACCTTTATTCTGATCAGATCTTTAATAAAGGGTTATGACGGATTGCCTAGTTAACAAATGAATCAAAAAAAATTTCAAATGCAGCTTTTGATTACATGTTTACTCCAGATTGACTTTTTCTTATTTGGTAAATTAATGAAAAATGCAGTGAGCCATGCAAAAACATGTCAGCAGCTTCAGATGGCTTGACATCATAAATGATACTGGGGCTTAGGCAATTTGAAGAGAGTTTAGTTGTTGTCCAAATTATCCTTTACATGCAGAAGTGGCTGTTTCCCATTTACTTGTCTGTGAGCTGCCCCCCACCCCACCCCACCCCAAACTATCTGCTGAGCTGCTGTATTGTCACAGCATGTTCACAGCTATTCAGGAAAAAAGCTGGAGCTTTGGAGCATCTTCTGTGAAGGAAGTAAAAGGTCAATTTGGCTAGAAAAATCCCACTTGGAGCTTAGAGACAGAAGGTGTTAAGTGTGTGTTTTGGGGGGAGGGAGAGACTGAGACATGGGTGCTGCTGGCAAGCAGGAGGAGATTGTCTGAAAAAGGCCAAGGACCTGCAGAACAGAGAGTTCAGAGGGAGAGTTGCTGAAGCAAGGGCAGAATAAGAAGTGAGCTGACCAGTAGCGTGGGGCCTACAGATGAAGGAGGCCAAGTCTAAAGTTAAATTAAGAGGGAAGTGAAGAAAGGGGAAGCTTAACCTAGGAAGCTTCCTTATGCTGAGTCAGGCCATTGGTCCATCTAGCTCAGTACTGTCCACACTGACTGACAGCAACACTTCAGGGTTTCAAGGCAGGGGTTTCTTTTAGCTCTACTTGGAAATGCCAGGCATTGTACTTGGGCCCTTCTGCAACCCAAGCAGATGTTGTACTACTGAACTACCACCCTTCTCCTTCATCTGGAGGCAAACCTTACACAGGACCCAAGGACAAGGAGAACTTTGTGGTGTTTGCATGAAAGGAAATTGGAAACTGAGGGGGTCACGGCCAGGGATCTGCACAGCAAGTTCAAGAGCTGGAGTGTGCGTTTGAAGTAACGGCCCAAGTCTCTAGCTGTAGGCCTCTCATCTTGTAAACATTAGAGCATTTGTTGGGACAGACTACCTGTTTAGAGGAGCACTGTTTTCATTTTGTTCTATTCTTCCATGGCTAATGATGTGAAACAAAGGTACATGTTGTCAGCCGCAATGTTCTTTAATATGGTTTTCTTCCTTTCAGCCATGCTCAGTGATGCGTTGAAACGTTCTAGCAAGAGGTGCTGTGATACAGACAGATGGTGGTATTTTAAATCTCTGCTATTTTCAGTCTAAAGTCAAAGGCTGGAGAGAGAAATAATTGGTGATGCACCTTCTGCTGACAACCCTGTTTTGCTCTCCCTCCCTCCTCATAGTATTGAATTCTGTCAGGTGCTCCTGCTCTATTCTGCAGAACATTTTGATGGCTCCTGGTCCCATGATCAGACCACAGTATAGTGTGACTTGGCTCTTGTTTCAGTTGTCATTGATCAGAAGTGTTCTGCTAATACTGTTTTGCATGTAAAGGTAAAGGACCCCTGACCATTAGGTCCAGTCGTGAACGACTGGGGTTGCGCGCTCATCTTGCTTTACTGGCCGAGGGAGCCAGCGTACAGCTTCCAGGTCTTATGGCCAGCATGACTAAGCCGCTTCTGGCAGTGCACAGAAACGCCATTTACCTTCCCGCCGGAGCGGTCCCTATTTATCTACATGCACTTTGACTTGCTTTTGAACTGCTAGGTGGGCAGAAGCAGGGACCGAGCAATGGGAGCTCACCCCGTCACGGGAATTTGAACCTCCGACCTTCCAATCAGCAAGTCCTAGGCTCAGTGGTTTAGACCACAGCGCCACCTGCGTAAGCCATACTAATTCTACTCAAGATCTGTCCAGAAGAATGAGGTGGGGAACAATGTCAAAACTTGTGGACTTTTAGCACTTTGTAGAACTGTATTTGTTTGTTTAAATCTATATCTCTTCTGTCTCTTACATCATGGATGTTGGCAAATTAGATTTTAATAATATTAGAATTGGAGCTATCAGCAATGCACAAGGGAAACTGTTTTAGCGCTCTGGAACTTGACAAAGTCTTTTATATTATGGATGGATGTTCTGTATTATTTTATTAATACTGTTGCCTAATACGAGTTTGTCCTGGCCTTCGGCTGGAACAATAAGCTTAAGAAAGGAACTGAGTGCAAATACTGATGCAAGTCTTGGAAAGCTGGATTTTCATTTTATTTTGGTTACTATGAAGAGTTAACAAGGAAAGGATCATGAGAAAATGAAAACATACGGGCTGAATATGTGGGATATGACATGCTTTATTATTTGAATGTGCTGCTGAGTGCTGAATTTGAGCTAGGGTTCAAAGCTGAGCAAATATAACCAGCTCCCATAGATCTGGGAAGAAGGTAGGGCCTGGGCAATTTAATTTTGTTTCTGTGACACCAAAAGAGGGATTCCTGCATTTGGTAACTATTCTGAAGATTTACTAAAGATTTATATCACTCTTGCAAAATGTCAATAATGTGGTTTCCTGTTAGAAAACTACAGGAAGTGGTGGGAAAATGTGAAAGATGACTGCAAATCTTTAACTTTCCCATAAGGTGTATTCTGACTGCTGGGATCAATGTAGTATGATATTACCTGTTTTAGAAGACAATGGCAAACTGAGTGATTTATTTAGTTTTAAACACTCTAGGGTCACAATCAAATTTCGCTTTTGTTTTCTCTGTAATTTCTGGTTGTGCATGAATGGAACTCTCTTTCTTTGTGTATGGAAGTTCCAAACAGCTAGCAAAATATTGGGGGGTTTTTCCTGTCCAACATGTTGTGATGGAAGGAACAAATGTAATTTCTTTAGAGAGTTCTGTTAAGCACTAGAGCATCATGTAGCAATGGCAAGGAAATTCATTAATGAATTGGAGGGGTTCTATTGATGGGTGCAACATACACAGTTCCATTTAAAACAAAAATAAACCTGGTCTTTCCCCCTTGCCTTAGTTGGACACTCGACACTTCCTTTGTTTTCTGTATATTGAAAATCTGTCTTCTTAAAGCTTTCCTTTCTCACGGAGGTGGGTGAAACGTTGAAATACACAGGCGCTATCTGCTGAAAAGCCAAAATTAGAACAGATTTGTCTGTGACTTCTTTTGGCCTGCATATTTTCTTCTACTTCCCCACACATCTGTCTGTTCCATTAATCTTGCCACTTCCTCCTTCTGCCCTATTTTTCCTTTCTTCCATATCCAATCTCTACTCAAGCATCATTAATTCTGTAAAAATGCAAAAATGACAGCTAGAGTAGATTATTCTAATCTGATGCTGAAAAAGATGCTTTGCATGCTTTATTCCATGCAGATGCTGTCTTATCTAGCTGCTATTTCCCCCCCCCTTTTGTACAGAGGGGAGAAGGTTCTTCCACCATGTCTTGCATCCCCTTTTATTAGGCCACTAGTAAAAAGACCATTTTTCAGAACAAATAAGTCAGTACTTAGTAAGGACTGTGCCTCTAAAAGGAAACTATTTTTTCCATGCCTGTGAAAGTTTGCAATCAGGAAAATAACTTTTGTTGCATATCAGCAGCAGCAGCTGATACTAGTTAAGGACAGGTAGTGATGCCCTGTGCTTATTTTTGAGGCTTCTATATTTCTTAGGTTGTGTGGGCTACCAAGACATGTCAGAGACTTTCTCCCTCCTTTCACCTTTTAACCCCTGAAGGTGTGTTGCTTAAGTGAGAAGTGTTTTGCCTAGAAGGGGGCAGGGGCTATAAATGCATTCAGTTGTACCTGAACCTTAAATGATGATGTCACGCTAGTGAATGTTGTGCGTAGGATTTTTTTCTGCCAGCTGCAGCAGCACAAAGAAAGCTACCAGTGTACTTCATGGTGACATTTAATCTTTCCCAGTTGAGAGATATATACTTGCATGGAATGACACTTCCTTTCCTGGTGTGAATGAATGTGAAATATCAGGTAATTCAGCTCAAAAATCCTTGACTTAGTGAAGTGCATAGCACACTGATTCTTATGACTGACCTCAGGTTCTATGACTGATTTCATACTGGCATATGTGTGTATCTGATATCAGTGTATCAGATATGTGTGTATCTGAAGAAGTGTGCATGCACATGAAAGCTCATACCAAGAACAAACTTAGTTGGTCTCTAAGGTGCTACTGGAAGGAATTTTTTATTTTGTTTTGTTTTGACTATGGCAGACCAACACGGCTACCTGCCTGTAACTTCATACTGGCATGCTCATCACCCATGACTCCAGTAACAAATGTTGACTTGCATGTTTGAGGCAACCATCACATGTGAGAAAGACCACAGGTAAAGCTTTCCTGTCACCTCAAACAGGACCTGGCATGGTGTAGTGACTAAGAGCTATTGAGCTGTGAGCCTGAAAGCCTGAAATTCAAGGGTGTTATTCAGCACACTCACTCCATCAGCTCCACTGGCTGCACAGTGGGACTGCCTCACTCCAGGCACCCTGTAAAACTGTTCTGGGTTTCCCCCTAACCTTCAAGAGTGGATTTGGAGAGGGTGCAGGCACATGCAGGGAAAGGGGGGGGCAGTTCTGTTGTGCAAAAATAAATCCTTCAGCAAATGGAATGTGCATATTGGATACCTCCCCAAATCCCATAGTGTAGAATCATAGAATAAATTATATTATTATAATTATTTATAGAGCTGAAATGGTGGTTATCCCTTACAAGAAAAGACATTGTTCCTCTGCCTGAATTGCTCCAGAAAATGAGAGCTGGCCACCTCCTGAGGTGGTCTTTCCCACTATCAAACAGCTCTTTGCATTAGGAAGTGTTTTTTCCTCTGATTTTTAGCTGAAATTATGTTCCTTGTCATTTCAAAACCCATTAGTTTAGGTCCTGCCCACTGGAGCAACGGAGAACAAATCTGCCTTCTCCTCATTGGGCAGCCTTAGGCAAGTTGCTTTCTATCTTTCTCAGCTACCCAACCTGCAATATGCGGATAATATTGAACAGCTTTATAGGGTTATTATAAGGACTGCTGAGATAATGTGTGTGAAGAATTTTGAATACCCAGGCTTTATACAATTGCCAAGTATTTACAATTACTAATATTTTTTTCCCAATGGGGGCACTTTGCATCCTCAACCAGGAATCATCAAGTTATTATTATTTACTATTATTATATATTACATTTATGTTATATTATGTATTATGTATATTCTGTTATATTATGTATGCGTGTGAATCAATCATGATGAACACATGTTAATAATTTTTAATTCATTTTCCTTCCTTGTACTAAAATTATCCTATCTCCTGGCTTTTAGGCACTATGTGAATGTGCTCTTCAAACTCCTTATGACAGCATGAAACTAGGCATGCTATCTGTACTTTCCACACTGTCGGGGACAGTAGCCATCAAACAGTACTTCAGCATTGCTCCAGGTATGAATAGATTAGATCAGCCTAATTTTGGCACACTTTCAAAAAAAAATCGGTCTTTTGCAGATATTAGTATAAGTGGTGGTTTTCAGTCTTTTGAACACTATAAATAATGTTGAAAAGTGTGTTTCCTTGGAAGGCACTGAAGCAGTTCAAAAGCTGCAGAGCTAATTTTAATCACATTGTAAGACTATGATAATGACCGAAATTATAAACCAAGAAACTAGTCCTGCGCTACAGTTGCCTTCCACATTAGTATTCTCTGACACCATTCTACTCTGCATATGATCATTTTAAAACCTGTACTTCTCTAACATGAATTAATATGTTGGACAGTAAGGTAGAATACATTATTTACCATTTAAAGTTGCTTGAGTTGCCTAGTTTGGTGTTTTCGCTATACACAGTATTGCATGAACTGATTGGCACATCTGATTTAAACCATCCTCTGCTCTCCAGCTATGTCTCAGGATGGTCTCTTAAGTTAATCAGATTGTTGATGCATTCTGTGTTTTGAGTCCTGATTTGGTTTATGTGAAGGCCTATTGATTTTGGAGGAGTTTAAACCCACTTATCTTTGGTAGCTCTTTGAATCTGAATGAATGATTTGTTGTCTTCATATTCCGCTCCTTCTCCAATGAACTTGGAACAGCCTTTCAACCTTGAAACAAGCCCCTGAAGCAAGGTAGACTGAGAAAAGATGAGGATCCCAAAGCCGCCCTGCAGACTATTTTTCTACAAGGGTGTGGAGTATCTACCATTTCATTTAAAAATAAATGAATGGTGGGGCTGATGGAATCTAGGGTATATTATAGGGATTGGAACTTGCTTAAATTTGAGATAAGATGGACGTGGATAGTGGCCAGCTGGCTGTTTTGTGTTTTGGAAGAGCAGTACAGTTCTGTGCAGGTTCTACAACGTTGGCTTAAGAGCCAACATTATTTGTAGTCATCTTTGGGCCCTCCCTTCTCCTGTGCATGCTGTTTCTGAAAAAATGCTCATGATAAAGCAAAAATTCAGCTCTTGGGCCCCCAACCCCCAAGACCTCTGTCATGAACAAATCACTTGGGTGGGAGGGACCCCAGAGTTCTATTTCACCCTGTGTGAGGCATTGAAGAAGCTGAAAAATGACAGCAGCATCCTCTTCCCCAATGCCTCCAGAGGTGCTGAGAAATAAGGAAGTTTAGAGAGGGGCTTGTGCTGCTGCTTCCCTTTCTGGAAGCTTTGCAGCTTGCTCAAATGGATGCACTACACCAGTCTTATTTCTTATTAGGAGACTTCTGAAGGGAGGCCTGTATAGGGAGTTTTTAATGTTTGATGTCTTACTGTGTTTTAATTTGTTGGAAGCCGCCCAGAGTCGCTGGGGTAACCCAGTCCGATGGGTGGCATATTATTAACAACAATAATAAATAAAGACCCCTTTATAGCGTAGTTGGAGGTTAGGAAGTGCTTATAGCCAGACCATCTTCCTATTTTTCCCTTGCTCTTAAACTGTGGAAAAGAAAATACTGCATGTAATGAACAAGGCTTCACTGTTTAGAAGTATCCCACTATTTCTCCCTTAGGAGCAACAGCTACTACAAGATCATCTGATCTAGTCAAACTAGCACAGGAATGCTGTTACCATAATAACCAGGGGATTGCAGCTCATGGAATCCGAGTTCTGACAAACATAGCTGCTTCATGCCAGGAAAAAGGTAATTCTAAAAGGGTGTGGGTGTGTCATAGTAGATCTCCCCATGTTTGATGTAATGTGCTGTGTTTTCCTTTGGAAACAAGTTGAACTCCTGTGGACGTTTACCTTTGATGCTAAACTTGAGAGCTCAAATAATTGCTGTTAATTTTCACTATTTTTACATTGCTTATGCAGTATTTTGTTGGAATGAGAGCTAAGCATGGCCATCCTAATGTAAATCAGTGCACTGCTCTTAAGTTGACTGGGTGTGAACTGCAGACATCCTGCTCATTTCTCTGCCAATGTAATGAAAGAGCAATTTTACAATGGTGTTGCTGCCTTACAGTTTATAGCCAGATCTAATGGTCATGTGGTTTGTTTTGTTTTGTTTTTCATTTCACCATTGTCTTCTCCCTAACAACAAGAAATGTATGCGAGCTAGAACTGACAGCATTTCAGTTCTCGGTGTTTTAAACTGATGGAATTTATTTAAACTCATTTGGCTGTGCTGTATTACTACATCAAGGCATTTCTAGATTCCAGATTTCCAAATTATGTTAAAGGGGAAATGTTTTGTTCTCTTTCATGGCCATGACGACCACAGTGGCTAGTATTAAAACAGTAAGGAATTAAAGTTTAAATATTTGTCCTAGATCTTCTGCCGTTGGAGCAGGATGCTGTCTTTGGCCTTGAATCCCTCCTTGTTCTTTGTAGTCAAGACAGCAGTCCAGGTACTCAATCAACCTTAAAGGTAAATAATAAATCTACCCCCCACCCCCCAGTTGTCTTCCATATTAATCTATGTAAGAGCAATGCAGGTAGTTTTAGTGGGGCCTCTTTTTGTGGTCTGGTTAACTACTTAAAGGAGAAATAAATGCCCAAGTACTACAGAATGCACACAGATCAAGGGCAGGACTCAGTATCTGAAGAAGTGTGCATGCACAAGAAAGCTTATACCAATAACAAACTTAGTTGGTCTCTAAGGTGATACTGGAAGGAATTTTATTTTATTTTTTGAATTTTGTATTTTGTTAGGACTCATTAAGTTAGCAAGTCTGGAGTAGCCCAACATTTGCCTCACTGTGCTCTTGTGAACTGGCCACCCTATATAACCAAAGAGTGAGGACTGACATGCAAATGAGTTAATGCCCTTTGTGGAGCAGGTGGTCAGGAAAAATACAGTGGTACCTCAGGTTACAGGCACTTCAGGTTACAGACTCCGCTAACCCAGAAATAGTACCTTGGGTTAAGAACTTTGCTTCAGGATGAGAACAGAAATCGCTCAGTGGCAGCGGGGGGCCCCATTAGCTAAAGTGGTACCTCAGGTTAAGAACAGTTTCAGGTTAAGAACGGACCTCCAGAACAAATTAAGTTCTTAACCCGAGGTACCACTGTACTTGGGATAGGTGAACGTGTAGTTTGTCTCATTGTCGTTCCATACAATAAGTAGTAATATTATATGTGTTGATTGTATGTAGCATGAGTCTAATCTATGTAAAAACAGAATGGAGATGGGACTTAGAGTGCTATCCTCTGTTTAAACCACATAAATCACGGTTTGATCCTGGCTTCCTCCAATGAATCATAGTTTAAAGCTAAACACAGTTTATCTTTTTTAGGCAGGATATAATCAGCCCAACTTAGTTTTAAGTTTAGAAGCAGCTGATGATTCCCAAATGAGGAAGGATCTGCTGTACAGAAGCTTAAGGGCAGTATCCAGCAAAGCATTTCCATTAGTGCAAGGACTTCTGGCTCTGCAGTGTAACTTCCATTCCCTCTCCTCTCTCTGTGCACTTCCTAAATCTGAATCCTCCCTGCATGTTCTTCAGTTTATAGGGTTTGGTGATTTGGCAGAATGCCTTTGTGTTTTTTGGTTTATACTTTATTTTGCATCTTCATGGTTACATGAATGTTGTGACCAAAAACGAGTAGCGTTTTACGGATTTGCGATGAATGCTGAACAAGGATTTTTTTGTCCCGTCCCCCCCAATGCAGATAGCACTCACTTGCATGGTGAAACTGGCCAAGTGCCGCCCCCACCTGAGCCAGTCAATTGTGGAGTCCTTGTTGACACAGCTGCACAGTGCTCAAGATGCTGCCAGGATTCTCATGTGCCACTGCTTGGCAGCCATTGCTATGCAGTTACCGGTCTTGGGAGACGGAATGCTGGGGGACCTGATGGATCTCTATAAAGTGATTGGACGATCTGCATCTGATAAACAGCAAGAGCTTTTGGTAAGCAACATTGATTCCAGATATAGCAAACTGGACCTGGGTACCATTGGACTGAATAATCATTTTGTAAATATCTAGTATTACATGTTTTATAACAGTCAACTTGCCTCATTGCAGTGGAAACCATGATGCATTTACAACATAGCTGTGTTTTTTGCTATCTCTTCTCATCATGGGGTTTCTTTCTCTTTTTGTATCCTTGTATCCTTTGCCGCGTTTCTTCTGTCCCATTCTTTCAGGGTGTTAGCATTCATGTTTAAAAGACTTGTTACTTCTCTTTTCATTTTTGCTTATCATACCTATTGTAGAGAAATGCATGTTGGTTTTGGATAACAATTTTACATGAAATGATTTCATTGCTTCTCATTTCCTACCTGTGGTACTGGAGGAATGTGTCCATGAACTTGTGAGAGAGTGAAAGCACATTACAGTATGACAAACCATTGCATCCAACAAGTTTGAAAGCATATATCTGGGCAGACATATCCTTCATCTAACCTATGGTTGCCACTAGTCATGATGCTTTTTTTTTTTTTTTAAAAAAACCCTTTATTTTCAAAGCCAACATGCTTCTGTCTAACAAATATGAGGGATTAGCATCAGAGCACTGATATTACAGTTTTATATATCAACTGAATGTTCAGTCAGTAGAGAAGCTTGTTTGGCTACTAGATGAGATGCTAGATAGACAGTTGGCTTTTTTAATTAAATAATGATGTCACTGGACACCCTGGATTTTCATGAAGTCAGTGTGATTACTGAAGAACACACTCTCTCTCTCTCTCTCTCTCTCTCTCTGTGTGTGTGTGTGTGTGTGTGTGTGTGTATAGAGAGAGGAAGAGGGTGCCTACATACTAGGCATTTTACAATTGGGTGTGTGTGTGTGTGAGAGAGAGAGAGAGACAGACAGACAGACAGTTGGAAAGCCCTTGCCTGAAGGTGTGCAATATAAGAAACATAAAAAGAGGCTGCTGGATCAGGCCAGTGACCTATCTAGTCCACTGTTCTCACAGTGGCCAACCAGATGGCTGAAGGAAACCTGCAAGCAGGACCTGAGCACAGGAGCCCTTTTCCCTCTTGCAGTTTCCAGCAACTGGTATTCAGCACACTGCCTCTGTCTGTTGAGGCAGAGTATAGCCTCCAGTTATGGCTGGTAACTCTTGATAGGCTTATCCTCCATGAATTTGCATCATCCTTTTTAAAGCCATCCAAATTGATGGTTATCACTGTCTCCTGCAGCAGTGAGTCCCATGGTTTAACTGTATTTTATTTAATCCATTCATAATCCTGTGTATGATAGATAACCTGCATAAAGAGAAATTGGAATGGTATGCAGTTAAAAGTTCTAAGAACAGATCAGCAATACAGGAAGAACAGTATAGGAAAGCATGAGTGAATTACTGTTGGAAGTTTTTTGCACACCAGAAAAGAAAGAGCAGGAGTAGAAAGGCAATGCCAGAGATCCCGACAGATAACCAAGAAAGGAAAAGTAGAAGGAGGAGACATAATAGAAGAGGAAGGGGACATAAAACAGAAGAAGATGTGAAAGAAGCATGTGGATGGAATGAGTTTAAAATGAGAGCATTTTTAATACTGTAAATGGAAAACCCCCCCGATGAACTTGATAGTACAGAGGAGTGGCATGTTAAATTGATTAACTTCTATTAAGTAAGCATCAAAGAGATTTTTGTATTTTTCAGTCAGTAAAGGAAACTTAAAAGTCTGCATCCCAAACCTGAAACACATCCAATTAGTAGTATATCTGCAGTCTTATTAATCTTAATACTCTGTCAGTCCAGTAGGTGGCACTTGTTTTACATGGGTGGTCAGCTTGGCCTGGAAATGACAGCATCACTGTAAAAAGTCTTACCCATTTCCACCATGGCTGTAGACACAAGACAGCTCAAAGTGGATTTGATGCATCCCATGTCTGCATGGTTTTTGTATTGCCCCCATTATCCAAGTGGCAGCCCTTATCCACACCCCATTTGATTTGAATCTTCCCCACTCCACAGATAATGCGGCTTGGGGACCAACTTTACTCAACTGTGGAGGTGTTGAAGCGCATTGTGTGGTTGCAGTTTTTTTATATGTGCGGTGATGTTTTGCTGAGTGCCATAATCACCCCTTCCACTGCTTCCTTTGGTAAGGCACTCTTTGATGGGCTCAGGCAATACAAATGAACATATACAGTGGTGCCCCGCTAGACGAATGCCTCGCTAGACGAAAAACTCGCTAGACAAAGGCATTCGTCTAGTGCAGGCATAGGCAGCCTTCGGCTCTCCAGATGTTTTGGCCTACAACTCCCATGATCCCTAGCTAACAGGACCAGTGGTCAGGGATGATGGGAATTGTAGTCCAAAACATCTGGAGAGCCGAAGGTTGCCTATGCCTGGTCTAGTGGAAGGCTTCCCCGCAAGACGAAATTGTCTATGGGGCTGCCTCGCAAGACGAAGTTTTTTTTCGTCTAGCGAAAACCACGGTTTGCATTGCCGCTTCGCTAGACGAAAAAACCGCTAGACGAAAAGATTCGCAGAACGAATTATTTTCGTCAAGCGGGGCACCACTGTAATTAAACCTGCTTTGTGAAAGTCTTGTGTATCGGAAAACATGGAGAGAGAGAGGGAGAGAGAGAGAGAGAAAGAGAGAGAGAGAGAGAGGTGTTGCATGCACAAATGAACAGATATTTGCCCACAACAGAGCTCAGGTTTCTGGACCTCAGGGAGGGTGTGCAGGTATCAGTTGAGGGCAGCAGGCAATAACTCAGCGTTTGAACACATTGCCATCAAGTACCACCCACTAGTGTGGGCAGGAAACGTTGAGACAGTTCAATTGAAAGTGCTTGTGTGTGGACAAACATGCACAAACTGCCTTGTCAATGCTAGCCAAGTTCCCTCAGCTCTCTTGCTGATGCTCAGGGAACAGGCCCAGGGAAGTGGCAGGCTTGGGGAAGAACTGCCTGATCCCACACACTGCTGTGTGTGAAACTAATAAAGGTGTTTCAGATATAATGGGCAGAGGGCTGAAACAGCCAGTTGTTTGCTATATGCTATTTTCATGTAATTTTGTTCCAATTATTTGTTGTGACTGTGTTGCTGAATGTATTTCTACTTTTTAATATCTTTATAAGCCTCAAAAGCGTAACAAATGGGAAAGCGTAGAAAAGGACCACCAAAATCAAGGGGTTAGAACGCCTTCCGTACCAGAAAAGGCTTTTTTGTTTAGGAAAAAACGTGTCTAAAGGTTGGACATGGTAGAGGCTCGTAAAATTATGTATGGTGTGGAAAAGCAGGTTTTTTTGCCCTCTCATATAAGATTAGAAATTGGATCAGTCGGTGAAACTGATTAGCAGTAGATGCAGGACAGACAAGAAGAAGCACTTCAGATAGTACATAATTTGTGGAATTATGGTCATAAGATGTGAAGGCGACATTAGCTTAGATGGCTTTAAAGGGGGGATTAAGCAAATTCTCACATCAGTCATTAGCCATGAGGCAATGCTGAATGCAGGTTGCAAAGCAATAATGCAGAGCTGTTGTTTTAATGCCCTTCTGGTGATACCTGACTCATCACAGGTGCTGGATTTGTAGTTTGATTTAACAGGGCTTTTACGAGGGCATAAAGCCATTTCACTACCATTGGTTGTATCCAGCTAAGTTGTTCTCATAGTAGACCAGTTGAAATCAGTGGCCTTAAGCTAGACCTACGCATTAATTTCAGTGCTCCAGTTGTACAGGTGAAACTCAGAAAATTAGAATATTGTGGAAAGGTTCATTTCTTTTAGTAATTCAACTTAAAATGTGAAACTAATATATGAGATAGACTCATGACATGCAAAGTGAGATATGTCAAGCCTTTATTTGTTATAATTGTGATGATTATGGCGTACAGCTGATGAGAACCCCAAATTAATAATTTCAACTTTGGGGTTTTCATCAGTTGTACGTCATAATCATCACAATTATAACAATTAAAGCCTTGACATATCTGCTTTGCATGTCATGAGTCTATCTCATATATTAAACTCCAGTAACTAATGATAACAATTGTTTACATAAATGGACTTTTCCTTGATATTCTAATTTTTCAAGTTTCAGCTGTATATAGCCCCATGTTTATTTGCCAAAGCTTGCAATCCTTTTCAGACAGACCCACTTGCAAGCAATTTCCACTGAAATCCACGAGACTTTAATGGAGGTAAATGTATCCAAGCTCAAGAGTGTTTGACTGGGTCCTAAGTTCTATTGGAAGTGTGTTTGGTACAGTGGTGCCTCGCAAGACGAAATTAATTCGTTCCACGAGTGTTGTCATATAGCGGAAATTTCGTCTTGCGAAGCACGGTCAGAGGAAGCGTAGTTTTACGGGGGGGAAATCGCAAAACGTTTTCGTTTTGCGAGTCACGGCCATAGGAAAATTCGTCTTGCGAGTCACCCTTTTGTTAGTGAATGCCTTTCGTCTAGCGAGTTTTTTGTCTAGCGAGGCATTCGTCTTGCAAGGTACCACTCTATTAGAGTGGTTATTAACCTTTCAAAGAAAGTAACAGAAAACTATTCAAATGTAGCACTAAACCGTGGTTTAAGGAGTATGAACCTTGGACTCTGTCTTCCCCTTCTATATTCCTCCTGTTGTGGTGGTCAGAGATTGAATAAAGTACTTACCACTCCTGGTTTAGCAGCAATGCTGTTTTGTCTAAACCTAGTAAACTATGGTTTGTGTAACCACCAGTTTCCCCACAAACCAGGATTGCATTACAGTTTGATCCTAATTTGTCATTGTGATTCTGATTGGAAGGCAAATTTACTAGTGAACCAGGAACATAACTACAGTCGTACCTTGGAAGTTGAACAGAATTCGTTCCGGAAGTCTGTTCGACTTCCAAAACATTCAGAAACCAAGGCGCAGCTTCCGATTGGCTGCAAGGTTCCAGAGAACATTTGCAAACTGGAACACTCACTTCCGGGTTTGTGGTGTTTGGGAGCCAAAACGTTTGACTTGCAAGGCGTTTGGGATCCAAGGTACGACTGTATTCATTGTGCAAGTGGGGGTGGACCCTGATGAGAAGCTCATGCTGGTGATGGCAGACTATGATTCCACATTATTTGTGACTAGGGTCTGTGTGATTTATTTTTTCATTCAGCTTTGCACTATTCCTTCCTTGTTAGGTATCTCTTGCTACTGTGATATTTGTTGCCAGCCAGAAGACTTTATCCTCTGAAGTGAAAACTGTTATCAAACAACAGCTTGAAAATGTCTCTAATGGATGGACAGCTTACAGGATAGCCAGACAAGCTTCCAGAATGGTATGTGTGATCCATAGTTTATAATTTAGGTTTCCCCAATAAGCAAGGCTAATTGACTGAGTTGAAAGTAACTATTTGTACTCCTTAAATTCCCCATGAAGACCTTTTGGGGAGATAATTGCCCCACCTACGTGATATAAAGTGGCTGCATCTTTTTTTTCTTTTTCTTTTTTTGCTGTACTAGGGCCTTTTTTAAGAATAAGGAGTAGAATTAAAAGGAATTAAAATATGTAAAAGCATGCTAAATTAAAGCAATTCTACCTGACATATTCCAGCTATTGATGCACCAATTCCCCTCAGCTAATTGTACAACAACAACAAAAATCAGCTGATTTCATTGGAGATATGGTAGGGTCCGGATACCATTTTTGTAGAGTCCCATTTTGGCAGCTGTTAATTGGAGCACTTGCTTTTGAATTATGGTGCTGGAGGAGACTCTTGAGAGTCCCATGGACTGCAAGAAGATCAAACCTATCCATTCTCAAAGAAATCAGCCCTGAGTACTCACTAGAAGGACAGATCCTGAAGTTGAGGCTCCAGTGCTTTGGCCACCTCATGAGAAGAGAAGAATCCCTAGAAAAGACCCTGATGTTGGGAAAGATGGAGGGCACAAGGAGAAGGGGACGACAGAGGATGAGATGGTTGGACAGTGTTCTTGAAGCTACTAGCATGAGTTTGGCCAAACTGCGGGAGGCAGTGGAGGATAGGGGTGCCTGGCGTGCTCTGGTCCATGGGGTCACGAAGAGTCGGACACGACTGAACGACTGAACAACAACAACAACAATTGGAGCACTCACCTTGAGCAGGGGCAGTATTTTAGATTTCACTGGGAAAGACTAAGGCCTTTCAGTGGGGAGAGCAAGATTCTCAGCAAGGTTCCGTTTGTGGGATATATTCAAGCTTTGAATGGAAAGAACGACTTTGAAATGTTTTTAACGATTTCATATTATTCTGATCCTGTTTTATCATTTGGTTTAAGTGCAGAGGTGTTTTTTGTTTGTTTTGTTTTCGTTCTGTAAATCTCTCTCTTGTTCCCCTGCATAGGGTAACCATGGCATGGCCAGAGAGCTGTATCAAAGCTTGCTGACTCAGGTGGCTTCAGAACACTTCTACTTCTGGCTAAATAGCTTGAAGGAGTTCTCCCATGCAGAGCAGTGCCTGACAGGGCTACAAAAGGATGATTATAGTTCAGCACTTTCCTGTATTGCTGAGTCACTGAAATCTTACCACAAAGGAATAGCATCCTTAACGGTCAGTGTGAATTCCCACCCCCCATTTACTTGTTGCAGACCTGTAGGTTAAAGCAATTGTCCTTTTTCACTACTGTTTCTAACTAGACTCTTCTTCAAATGCCTTGGAAGAACAAATGTTGCTCTTACACTTTCTTAAGCAGCAGTAGCTTATTCCAGCAAGAACTTTAGCGTTTAAGATCTTTACCTTCTTTCTGTCTACATGGCCATCAAAGTGGATTGGTCGCTACCGAATTGGCATGTTGGCAGTGCAAGACTCCAGAAGTAATTTCATCAGTAATGTAGCTTACTCCTGTAATAATTAAACCAGTAAACTACTGCTGTTTGACAGAGTAGGTATGAACCCACTGCTTTCATGATCACATTAACATTTATCATCACATGAGTGCGCAGGAGGCAGAGATTGAACAATAGCAGTCTTGGCTGCAGTATGAACGATCTCGGATTCCTTGTGCAATCAGCCAAGAGTCACCAGAGTTATCTTCCGTAAAACAAAGACCTTTCCTCCCTCTTTTGTTTACCTTTGGTTGCATTTGCTGGAATGGAACCTATTCTGCATTCTTGAAATGCTTAGCCAGGGAGAGGGACTTGCCCTGCTGCACTGAAAATATATTATGCAGTAGAGAAACAGCAACTAATTTGTATTTTGGTTACATGAACAACAACATCATTTGTGGATTATTTGCATTAATGTGTTGGAGGCTCGGCTTGACCTTATTATGGACTGCGTTTCATAAGCTTATACTGACATTAATAACAAATCCAAGAAATTCTGGATCTACCACTTAAAATGGGTGTGGGAAGCATGAGACGTGGCCAAGTAATGAATATACATTTTTAAGCTTCTTCGTTTTCAAAGCTGTGCTCAGTTCAGTGTGTTGTTGTGGTTAGAACATTCGACTGAATTCAGGCAGGCAGAGATCAATCCAGCCTCACCCCAGAGGTCCATAGGTAAACTTGACTTGATCTCTCCTTAATCTACCTTGCAGGTTTGTAGTGAGGATAGGAATGGCCCTATATCCTCTGTTCTGATTTCCCATTGCCATGGCTATTCAAAGAGCCAGAAGGCTCCTCGGGGAAGGGAGAGAGCCTGCAGAAAAGCACCTTGAGGGGGATACATGTTGTGAGACACAGTTTGTCCAAACTTGATTTCAAAAATTACAGGATATAAATACATTGTCTTCAAAGTGAGTCCCTTGATGTGGTAGGAAGAAGACAGGCACAAGGCTTATTTAACTTGCCAGCTCTATTGAATTGCTGCAGTCCTGTGTTGCACAACGTGTGCGTGAACATTTCTGACTCCAGAAGAAGGCAATTTGTCAGCTCAGGCAAGCAGAAATAAGATAGAGCTTGTTTTATATGGAGCAGAAAATGTATTTAATTGCTTATCATGACAAAAATAGTCCCCATTTCAATAGAAGAACCACAGTATGAGAAAATTGATGTTTTAGGTTGCCTTTGCAATGTATGTGCCCTAGTTTGAGCCTTTTATTAACCTAGTAATTGTTTCTTATGAAGCTTTAAAAAGGCAGCTAAGTAGTTTGTTCATCTCTCTGGGCAAATACTGATTTGGTTGTTTCATGTGTCTTTTATTGTGCCCTTTGTATATGGAAATCACAGAGCTTTGTTTATTAGCTTGGACATCCGCAGAACTCTGACAAATATTTTAATTCAGAAAGTATTGCTGCTGAATGCATACAAGCTGTGTGTCTACATGCCATTTACAAATGTCCTCTTTGTGCATATGCTCTTTTCTTTTCTTTCTCCTCTGTCTCCCTTTACCTCTTTGGCCCTTAACTTGGGTTCTCAAGCAAATCAGGATCAGAATATCATCCTTCACAAAGGCTGGACAAATACATATCCTTATATCCTTCCTTAGAAATCTGCTGCTATTCTAGCTGCTCATTTTTAATATTGGCACTGGTAAACACTGGCCTGTGAGTGCTCCAGTTGGAGAACAGCCTTTACCAAAGGTGTCATGGGGTTTGAAGACACTCAAACTCAGGACGCAAGGGAGAAACGTGCTAGGAGGAAGGCATGCTTGGCAAATCCACACCGTGATCAACTCCCACCTGGAAACCAATGTCCCCACTGTGGAAGGACATGTGGATCCAGAATTGGCCTCCACAGTCACTTACGGACTCATTGTTAAAACTGTGTTTATGGAAGACAATTTTACTCTGCTACAAGTGATCACCAAAGAAGAAGAAGAAGAAGACTTGTAAAAAACAAAATAGATCTCACAGGCCTGAACTCTACCCACTCCTAATCTAAATTACATTTGCTTATTAATCTAAATCTTGTAAAAGTCTATCCCCCTGCTCTAAGCAGCAGTAGCAACTTCTGAATATCTGTGGGAGCTGTCATCCATAAAGTTCACCCATGGAATGTTCTTCTGAATACTAATAGATAATCCCACAAATATCCCACATTATCTAAACAAAGTGTTCTTATAGGGAAATGATTTCTAAAATTGAAAGGGCATTCTTCAATGGCTTTTGACTTGGGTCACCAGTCTCAAAGTTCTGATTCTGTGTTTTGTTTGTCTTTCAGGCTGCCAGCACACCCCTTAACCCTTTGAGCTTTCAGTGTGGGTTTGTCAAACTCCGGATTGACCTCCTTCAGGCTTTCTCTCAGCTCATCTGCACTTGTAATAGCCTGAAGACTAGTCCTCCACCTGCCATTGCCACAACACTTGTCATGACCTCAGGCAGTGACCTTCAGCGGTGTGGACGCATTTCCAACCAGGCATGTGCTCCAGTTTGTTCATGTTATGAACGTGCAATTATATTTTTACTTGGCTTGGTGTGCTGAGATGAAAACAAATGAACAGTGAACACTGACCAAAAAAGTGACCAGTAGCTGCAATTCAGCCGATCATTAAAGGATGAGGCTCCTTTTGCAATGGGCAGAAGCCACAGTGTTCTCCTATAAACATGTTGAAAAGGTACAGACCTTCTTCAGAAAGAATATTGTTTAGTGCCTGTGCCCAGGAGCTATGAACTCCCATAATCCCTGACCACAGGTCACATTGGCAGGGAATTAGGGGAGCTGGAGTTTAACAACATTTAGAGGCTTACATGTTCCCTATCTCTGATTTGGCATAGTAAGATCTGTTTCATGATGCCCTGCTAAAGGTCCCACCTTATATGGAGGCCAGAAACATAGCTTTTTCAGTGAAAGGTGCTCCCAGTGGAAGTACTAAGTCTCCCCTCCTTGCTTGCCTTCTGCGGCATGTTAACACTTCCACTTCACAGAATTCATATGGCAGTTGATTTGTTAAGATGTTCCTGCCCTGCTTTAGTCTTGCTTGCACCAGAGTTAATCTCTTACAGTGAATGCTCCAATCTTGTCCCCTTTGCTCAGGGAAGCTCATTTGGCTTCAGGCGAGCCTGCGTCCCAAGACAGGATGGAGAGAAGGTACAGTCTTGCCAGTTGAGCCAGTGATATGGAGGCTCAGTGCAGGGGTTCTGTGTTGTATTTGTTTGACCTTTTCAGTTTATGACCTAATGGAAACAAATGAGAAAAGCGAGCATAGCACAAGGATATACAAAGAAATAAAAATATTAGTTCAGTTCAGTGCAATCCATCATGAGTAGTGCTTTGCTTTTGTCCCCACCCCTTTTGCTGCTGCAGATGAAACTCTCCATGGAAGAATTCAGGAACCTAGCTGCAAGATACGGAGATCTCTATCAATCATCCTTTGATGCAGACTCAGCGACTTTGAGGAATGTGGAGCTGTATCCTACTTTTCAAAGCACAGGGCTTGGTTATTTTTCCTCTAAGGATATGCCTTGTAAATATGACTCTTAAGAATTTATTACTGGAGTTTAGGACATGGGGCGAACGTAACTTTCTTACAAATTCAGCATGCCAGTTTCCTTTTAAAGCCAACACCAAACACTGAAGTTTGTTAGCCAGAATTTAGCATTTGATATCATTGTGTCAGACCATCACCCAGCTATCAAACATCATACCTAGAAGGCTGTTCTTTAGGGCCTTCTGGAAAACACTGCAATGTAGAGATTTGGCACCGGTTCAGTGGGAGGGAGCTCTGTAGCTATGATGCCACCATGGGCAAGGGTCTCTTCCCTCAAGGTCACTCAAATTGCTGACCTAAGGGTGGGGCACAGGTGAGCTTCCGAAACAGGGTGGTGTTGGCAGATTAGTATGGGTGCAGGCAAACCAGTAAATAGCTTGGGTCCAAATGTTTCAAATCTCCTGTTCCTGACCAAAATGGGCGGGGGTCGGGGTGTGTGTGCATGAACCTGACACCTCCCTAGGCACGTTTGCATAGGGTTAGACACTGGTTCTGCATTGTATCCAGACCAGGTTGTATGTGTGAAGTGGTCTGTGGAATCAAGTTGCTTAAATTCATGTTGTATTATGATCTCACCAGAAATGAAGGCCATGCTGATTCTAGTAACTTACGGCCATTATTTTAATGAACCACGTAATCTTAATTTGATTTTGCCAATTTCATTTGTTCACCTTTAACATCACGTCAGACAGCAGCAAGGCTGCTTATTGATATCACATGCGATCGAAGCCCTGATTTTAGATCCTGAATCTGCAAGGTAAATATGGCACAGACTTAAACTTTCTTCAGCCTCTTGTCACCCAGTCTTGCCATTATTTTCTAATTTAAGTAGCCATTAATCAAGGCGAAAATGTCTAGCAGTAGTTTAGCCAGGGCTCCTGTGAAATAAAGTTGCACAAAGTTAAACGTTTTGCGTATTTGGAAGAATCCATTCAAATTTACCTTTATTTGTTCATCTGAAAGAAACTTCAGCTGCATTTCACTGAAATGCAGTGTTTCATGGGAAGCAATTCATTAACTAAATAAATAATGTAGTGCATGCTTATTGTCATTCAGAAAGTATTTTTTAAAAACCATACTGTATTAGTTCTTTAGCAACTTTGCCTTTTTCCTTGGCTCCAAAATTAAAGCTAAACATACACTTTTTAAAATTTTCTGTATACTTTTTAAAATTTGACAGTGACTTCATACTTCAATTTTTTGATTTAAACAAAATTTTAATAGAAGTATTAAAATAAAATAAACTGTCAGCACTGTACCATGCTGATAATGAGGTGCATGAACTAGCACATGAACTTGTCAGGTGGAAGAGTAGTAATGTATAATTCAGCATCTAATTTTTTATACTGATAGGCATCACGACAGCAAAAATTAGAAATCTTTTGAAGGGAGTCCTGATTTCCTTAAAGTGGGTTGATGATTGGGCTAAATCAGGGATGGGGGAACCTGTAGCCCTCTAGCTGTTGTTGGACTACAATTCCTATCAACCTGCTGGCTGTGGCTGATAGGAGTTTGAAGTCAACAGCTAAATGAAGCTGGCTGGGAGTGGCAGAAAATATTTAGAAAAAATACAGATTCAAGTAATATGGTTATAATATTTTAGCTAGGCAATCCTTACTTTAAAAATTCTCAGGGCTGTATCCAACTAACATGTCCCATCAGTGTAAAAATTTCAGCTTGCACAACAGACTTCCTCTTCTCCCTCCACCCTCTCCCAGTCTGCTCTGGATAGATGGAGAAACCCATCAGCGTATTGCAGTGGAAGATCACTAGTGTTGCACAAGCCATCTTTTAGGAGAGCTTGTCTGTCATTTCTGTTCTCACTGAGAAGCCTCCGTTAAGCTTTAAGAGAACCCTAGAATTCTTAGAAATAGTTCAAGATGAGATGCCACAAGCTCTTGTTGAAGTTAAAAATAAAAGAAATGACAAATACTTCTTCCTTGTATTGTTTGTATACCTGGTCCTAAATAAACTTTATTTGATGTAAGCACTAATAATTTCAATGGAACTAAATTCCAAATAAGTTTACTTTAAAAGCCAGGGCTCCCCCCCCCAATACCATTGGGCTCTCTTGAATAGCCCCTGTTTTCCTCCTTAGCTTTTGAAATCCCCTAAATTAACCAGATAATTAATCTCTGGTGTAATGCCATTGACTTTGATGAAGTTTCTCGAGGGACAAAGATAGCCATGTAAGCCTTCTTGGTGCTAGTAAAATGTCTCCCTTTGGGCTGACTCTGATTTCTGTTGATAGAACGTAAGTTGATCAGATCCCGTGAGACTGGAAATCGGAAAGAATTGCTCAGAAGTAGTAATGGCTCATTTAAACATGGGAATTACAGGACTGAACTGATGCCTAGTAGATCTTGTTACAGGTGGGTAGCCGTGTTGGTCTGCCATAGTCGAAACAAAATAGAAAATTCTTTCCAGTAGCACCTTAGAGACCAACTGAGTTTGTTCTTGGTATGAGCTTTCGTGTGCATCTGTATCTGAAGAAGTGTGCATGCACACGAAAGCTCATACCAAGAACAAACTCAGTTGGTCTCTAAGGTGCTACTGGAAAGAATTTTCTATTTTGTTTCGACTAGTAGATCTTAATCCACATAGACAGTACACACTTTTTTAAACAATGGCCTGATTCAGATGTAACGCTAAAATTGTTGTGCACAGCTTTTGGCTCCTTCATTTTTTACTTTCCTCTTCACTGCTGCTGAACAGAAATGATTGGAAGCTGTCACTTCTGTTTTCTATTAGCTGCAGTTTATCATTACATCCAAACCTGAAACGTTACCCAAGCAAAAAGTTACAGGTGGGTAGCCGTGTTGGTCTGCCATAGTCAAAACAAAATCGAAAATTCTTTCTAGTAGCACCTTAGAGACCAACTGAGTTTGTTCCTGGTATGAGCTTTCGTGTGCATGCACACTTCTTCAGATACCAAGCAAAAAGGTTTTCAAGCCCTGCACTGCACTTTGTCGTGCTGACGATCGGGGCTTCTGCGCGCAGTATCAACTGGCGATAGTGATGCCAGGCGATTAGCAGGCAGTATCTTCACCCACATGTCAGATTTGGTGCAGAGGAGAAGGAAAAGAACGATCCAGCCCACTGACCAGAAAAGGTTCCCTGCCCCTGATGCAGAAGGTTAGAAGTTGATTGGCAGAACATCTAAACCACGTTTGCCAGACACAACAACCACATCATTTTGGTAAACCAGCGTAGAGCATGTATTGCTTGGAGATGGCTTCCATGTGTCAGTGCAGGCTGCTTCAGCAAAATTGAGCCGTCTGCCTTTTCAGTTCAGAGGACACTTCCTGTGTATTCAATTTGGCATTGAATGTACAAGCAACTGTTTTGCAGATGTGTCACAAATTTATTCCAATGTTTATTTATTTTTTAATTGAGTAAGGAAGAAATGTTTAAGTGAATTGGAGATGTTCAGATTAAGTGTGAAATGCCTATAAAGGGTATCTGTGGAGTACAGCATTTACAAAGGAATCTGTCAGAGAGGCTGTGCTATTTCCAGGAAATTACTTGTTTTCCCATGAATGGTTAAGTATATATAAACAAGATGACGATTTTATAGAATCTTTATCCCACCTTCTTATCCAGCCTAGAGTCCCAAAGCACTGTAAAAATACCCAAGACTTTTTGGAAAGGTTAGGAAAAGGCACACATTGAGCATCACCGGAATGAATTTCTTTTCTAGCTTACAGGAATATGGCTCTGCTGGAGTGGCACATGCCACAAGTGAATATGAAAGGAGAATGATGTCTGTGTTCAGTCATGTGCTGGAAGAAGTGGAATCACTGAACAGAAAATATGCACCCGTGTCTTACTTGGCAAGTAATAGCCACTTTCTCATAGAGACTTTAAAAATAGTAGTTCTTTACATTCCTTTGAAACAAGAAGTCAAAATATAGTTGACCCCAGGTTTTGTATTGTTCACAAATAGCATATAACAGAGAGATGGAATAAAATAGGCTTCTACCATAGAGCAACATTGGAGATTCGTTTTATGCTTTAGAGGGCATAATTTTTAATGACTCACAGTGCCAGTTTTGTATATTCTGAGGAGACATGTATAGGATTGTACTGTTCAGTGGTCAAGGTGGAAGTGACAAGTCAAGACTCAGCTTCCAACTGTAATTATAATTCACTAAAGCTATAGGAATGGTGGAAGCAGCATTGATATTTAGGTATAATGAATTAGCCAATACAGTACAAACGTAGGTATAATCCAGAGATTATCATGCATATTAAAAAAAAACTTAAAGAACATGCAGCAGAGTAAAAAATATTTTTTGTTTGTAATCTTCACTCATTCTCAAAATACATTTTGTCCAGCTATAGCAAAATTTGCCATGCTTTTTCATGAGTAGTGTGTTTCTTTGTCCACAGCTGTTTAGATTTTGGCCCTTTCCCCTCTCCTAAACTTGAGAATGGAAAGCTTCAACTTGAAAAGCATTATATTCATCTTCGGTATACATCAGTAGCAACAGACGGAAATATTTGTAATTTGAAATAAAGGGATGAAGGTTGTAGTGACATGCGGAGCTAAATCATTGTTCTTTGGACTGCTTATAATTTTACTCAGTTTTCTAGGAGCTGTGTTATTTAATACCTTTCTGATTCTGACTCTGTGATGGCTGTCATGCAGAAAGTTCATGTGTGGAACATCCTAGAGGCCACCTGTCATTGCTCTACCTTGGCTTCATTCATTGAAGCTGATTGTGTTTCATTACAACTTTTCACTGGTGCAGTTTCTCTTATCAGGTCAGGTCATCCGAGAACACAAGCGCTAGCTGATGTAACTCCAAACACAAGGCGGAGAACAGTTCTAAATGAGCTTAATCTATCAACTAGAACCAGGGTTTCAGATAATGACTTTAGGATATCTCTGATCTCTTTGAGACCAAGCAATCTGCTGTCCTTCCATGCATGTTGAGCATTATATTATATATGGACATGCATTTTTATATGAATAAAAATGTACGCAGAGTCCCATATGAAAACTAAAGCAATTATTCAAATAGCAGCAGCAGGGGGCAACTATTGCCCTAATTTCTTGTGGGTTTCCCAGAATCATCTCGTTGGCCACTGTGAGATATTGAACTAGATAGAGCTTTGGCCTGATCTAGCAGGACTCTTCATATATTAATTTCTCACTGGCCACATTTTTGCTCTCGTTTTATTGCAGAAAGTACTGTGGGACCAGAATAGAGAACAAGCCATTCTTCGTAAGACTTCAAAATTTCCCCATATTTAATATTAAAATCCATTCATGGCTTTCCTTTCTTTGTTGGTGGGACTCTCCACTGCTACCTAGTTTTTCTCAAGCCAGTACTGCCTTGCCCTGCCTTGCCACGTTTGGCTGCATTCTTCCTCCTGGTGGCCCCTGGTCTCCAGGAAGCCCCTGCCTTGAGATCTAATGTGCCAGGCTGCATTGGCCACCATTTTTTCTTTCCATATATGCTTGATCAAATGATGCACTTAGGAATAGAGGATGTCGGGGAAAACAACAACTTTTCCCCAAATTCCTTTAGAGCTGCTACAGAGCTATTTTTGAAGCTATTCAGTGCCTCTCTTGTCCTGATACAGAAAGGAAACTGTATTTGTTTCCACCATCTCTATAGGCTATTCCAGCCTGGTGCCCATCAGACATTTTGGACTATAACTCTCATCAGGTCATAGAGTTGTAGTCTAAAACGCCTGGAACCCCCCAGGCTGGTGAGGGCTGTGCTCTTCCATATTCTTGATGATGCATTGTCTTGGCTTCCTAATAAGTGCTAGTGACCGTAACGCTAATGCACAAAGTACATTCTGTTTCCGATCCCTGCTGTAAAAAGGATTAGTTCTGATCTGGCTTGGCATTGTTTTGTTCCAGCACACGGCTTGTCTATGCAATGCAGTCATTGCCTTGCTGAAAGTTCCCTTGTCATTCCAGAGGTATTTTTTCCAGAAGCTGCAGTCGACTAGCATTAAGGTAAGCTTATGGTGTCACCGAATTTTAACTGCAGTTAATGCAGAGAAATTTCTACAATCCCTTCGCTGTCAGGCAGGGGAAGGGGAAGGAAGATGGCTGCTGGTCCAGCTCTCAAATTTCTCACTGTTTGTAGGTTAAAATGTAATTGGATTTGGACATGCAGATCCCTACGTCTGCTTTGATTTTTTCATTATTGACATTTTTCAGTGAGAGATTCCGTTCAGATCTCTCACTGCATTGTGTTTGGCCCTGGCTCTTCTAAAAACAGGAGAGAGAATGGGAGCCGTTAGTGATTGTATGGCACCTAATACAGCAGTTATTATTTCCAAAGCTTTTATTATTTGTTTGTTTATTTAAACAATGCCAACAAGCAACTCCCCATTTACACACAATCTATTTGCATGAGTGTCCTTCTGGCTCACAAGAAGACCCTCCCCAGAGCCTGAAGAGGTCAGAGGCACAGCAGGGCATTGTTGAGGCTTCCCGCCTAACAGCTTCCCCATGCATCAGCTAAGCAGCTTCAACAAAGCCCCTCTGGCTCACGGAGGTCCATAACAAACCCTGTGTAAATGGAGAGTTGCAGAGGGCCTTCTCGGTAGTGGCACCCACCCTGTGGAACACCTCCCATCAGATGTCAAGGAGATAAACAACTATCTGACTTTTAGAAGACATCTGAAGGCAGCCCTGTTTAGGGAAGTTTTTAATGTTTGATCTTTTATTGTGTTTTTAATATTCTGTTAGGAGCTGCCCAGAGCGGCTGGGAAAATCCAACCAGATGGGCAGCGTATAAATTATTATTATTATTATTATTATTATTATTATTATTATTATTATTAATTGTATCACTTAACTTCAACCTTGTCTAAGCAGTGTACAAGGAATAGGTAAAGGTAAATAGAAAATGGAAATAGAAAAGGTAAAAATTGGTTAAAACTGTACAGTCAGACTTAAATGCCTGCTGGAATAAAAAAAAAGTCTTCAGTAGGCACCAGAAGTTCATCAGGAAGGGGGCCTGCGTCACCTCAACTGGAAGGCAGTTCCACAAAATTGGGTCCATCATCCCACACACATTGTTTCTGGTGGATTTGAGCCATACATCAGAACCATGGAGAGCCGCTAACAGTTACTGGGCAAGGGATATAAGGGATTAGGCAGCCCTTGAGCTGTCCTGGACCCATGTTGTGAAGGGCCATGTCAATTAAGACAATACTCTAGAACCTGTCCCATTAGTATATGGGCAGCCAGTGCAAGCTTTTGAGCACCAGGGTTACGGGCTAGCGATTGTCCCCATCTACAGTCTAGCTGCAGCATTTTGCACCAGCTGGAGTCTCCAGACAAGGGCCAAATATGGTCCGGCATAGAGTGTGTTGCAGTCATCAGACCTTGAGGTCACCATGGCCAGACTATCCTTGTTCAATAATGCTATAGTCCTAGTTACAGATAGGTAGCCATGTTGGTCTGCCGTAGTCGAAACAAAATAATAATCCCCCCCCCCTTCCAGTAGCACCTTAGAGACCAACTAAGTTTGTTATTGGTATGAGCTTTCGTGTGCATGCACACATCTTCAGATACCCGAAACAATTTTTTTTAAAAAATCCTCCCACTAGCACCTTAGAGAGCCAACTAAGTTTGTTATTGGTACGCGCTTTCGTGTGCATGCACACTTCTTCAGATAACTGGTCTCTAAGGTGCTACTGGAAGGAATTTTTGTTGTTTTGTTTTTGTTTCAGTAATGCTATAGTTGATGTATCCGCCCCCATTCTCTGAACCTATTCTTTCAGAGGGAGCGCAGCCCCATACATGTAGCATCTGCATTTGTCTTCCCCTTTTTATTTTACATCCTCGCCGTCTCATGTATCTGAAGGAAATACATCTTTGTCATATCTTTCAAAGTCTTGTGGCCTGTTATTTCCCTGCTTCGCTTTAATGGTTCATTTTATTGCCCATTCATTTGGTGTAATATGGCTTCTGATGCTGTTAGGCTATTAAACTCACATCCTGTTTATAAAACAATTAAGCTCCTGAAGGAATATACAAATATTCAGTATGGCTGAAGCATATGTTTAATCAATATTGACCACCCAGACACAGTGCTGTTCAAAGAAAATTTAGCCTCTTGATTATCCAAAGCAGTGTACATGTTTTAAAGAAGTCAACACATATATGTTCCCCACATGTGGCATAGATATTTTACTCGTGTGTTACTACCTTCATCACAGGGACAGCACATATTCCACACAGTTATAATAACTCTTAGTTACTGTGTTAGTTTTTGCAGTAAGGAAAGACCATAGCTCAGTGGTAGAGCACATGATTTGCATGCAGAAAGTAACCCCGCCAGAGATCTAAAGAACTTCTGCCCGTCAGAGTAGGCAAAACAGAGTTAAGATGGGGACATGGTCTTGCATGTGAGTAAGGCAGCTTTGTATGCCCTGACTACTGGTTCATGTAATTTCATTTTCTAAGGCTTGTACCCTGGCATCTGGAATCATAACATTTGAGATTTTTAGGCCAGTGGCAAGTTACAGATATTTCATTTAAGTAAATAAAAGTAAAAACAGTAGTGAGATAAAGCTTGTAATTAAAATATCAAGCAACAAACAAATTTGCCACAAAGTTTTATACACACACACACAGAGAGAGAGAGAGAGAGATTGAGAGAGAGAGAGAGAGATCCAAGATTGCTCCCCAAAGATCACATACTTTGCCAGAAAGGAAGGTCTTTGCTAGCTTTCTGAAACTCGGCAAGAAGCCTGCCAGAAGTACCTCTCTAGAAGGGATCTCCGCAGCACAGGTACATCTGCTCAGGTTTCTCTTTACAGCAGACCCATAGAACTTCCTAACTTCCTTCAGGACTCCTTCGTCTAATCAGTTGCCTGTGTCAATAGCAGTCGACTTAATGTTATTTGGAGTCTTTAGAGTATGTGTACTTAAGATTGTCAGAGCCAAAAGCTAAGGGCTCTTAACAAGCAAAAAAGTTTACTTGAAAGATTATCAAATGTTGCAGAATCCATGTCCCAGAGCATAAGTCGCCTCTGTGGTTGGGGTAACGGGGCTCTTTAGAATATAAAAACACAAAAATGCATAACATGGCAACAAACAAAAACAATACCCTTCTCACAGTTCAAAAGACCATAGATTGTTTAATTAGCCAAAGGCTGATTTCTTGCTTGGTTTCAAACACAGTTTTTAGGCCGTCATCCAGCCTTCCAGCTGCTGCCCAAAGTGCAGAGAAAGGTTTACTACTTGATTGTACTGAAATATTAAAGCTGCCCTAATATGGAACTATTAAGGACAGCATCTTCATTGTGTAAAATAACGTTCTAACAGAAAAGTTAGCTGCAATTCAGTTTAGAGAAAATGCATTTCAAGTTTGGAGTGCTTGAAGACGTGTATTTTTTTTCCTGACAGTGCACTACTCATGCAATGAATGCACTGATCATAAATTGTGTTGATTATATCTTGAACACTGTAATGTCCCTCGCCATCTTCTTGTTTCAGTTGCTTTGTTTTTCTTCCCCTTAATAAATACAAACCTTTTTTATTTTATCTGTACTTCAGCTTGCCCTGTCACCATCCCCACGCAACCCTGCTGAGCCCATTGTCGTTCAGAATAACCAGCAAATGGCATTGAAGGTGGAAGGAGTGGTTCAGCATGGCTCCAAACCAGGCCTTTTCCGCAAAATTCAGTCGATCTGTCTAAATGTATCTTCAACACTGCAGACCAAATCTGGGCAAGAGTACAAGGTAAGAAAACGTATGGAGTTGTACACTGTCAGTGTTTTACAGTGTCTGAAACCTATGTAGATTTTAAGTGGAGATTTCATTTTCTGCTGTTGGGTGGCGAGGATTTTAATCTCAGCGGGCTGTGTGTGTGTAGGCATTTCTGGCAGGTTCTTTGAAGATAAAACCTGTAAATAAGATCTTGTGGTGGTGTTGTGTTCATATCCCCATGGGGGAAAGCCTGTGCCTTGTGTATATGCATCTCGGTGGGAAGGGCAAGGTGGAACAGATAATCCTTTTCCACACTTGCTGTCTTGGCAGTAGCACTGAAAAGTCCTAACATTACAATCGACTAAGAACACACAGCTGTCTGGCAGCAGGAAGCAAATCTGCTCAAGTAAGAGACTGCTGATCACTTGGGATGGCTAATCACTTAGAGGTTCCCAAGCCCTGCTATGAACAGCTGAGCAGTTTGCAATAGCTTTAGCAGAGAGCGCTAAATGGCTTCTTACGTTTTGCTTAGACATGCTGAACGAAAGCAAAGGACATAAGTTCTGATATTGTCTTCCATGAGCCAAACCTTTGCTTGTAAGACAGAATTGAAACATTGGACACCCCCTTAGAGAAGCTGTGGAAAATGCCATTCCTACTCCTGTTTTCTTTCCCAGATGCCCATTGACAGCCTGACAAATGAGATGGAGCAGATGGTTGAGCCTCACAACGATTACTTCAGCACACAGTTCCTCTTGAACTTTATTATTGTTGGCACCCACAGCATCACAGTGGAGTCTTCTGTTAGAGATCTCAATGGTATCATATGGAAGACGGGGCCCAAAACTACTCTGTTGATTAAGTCTCTTGAAGATCCATACTCCCAGCAAATTCGACTTCAGCAACAGCAAGGACAGCAGGCACCACAACAGCCGCAGCCACAGCAACGAACTGCCTATACCCGTTTTTAGCACCGTTCTTATCATTCATCAGCCCAAGTGAAAGGCATTCCGTTTTATTTGGACGTTGTCATTTCCCCCATCTGTTTCCCATGATGCCTGCCTGCCTTCCTTCCTTCCTTCCTTCCTTCCTTCCTTCCTTCCTTCGCAACTGCAATGATCACACCTATAAAATGCAGCTCGGCAACTGAAACCCAACCTTCTTGAGGCACTCCATGTAACAAGCTGGTTGAATGAAATGATTCTGCTCATAGTTCCACCTGTTTCCACCATGCCACTGAAATGGCATTTGTAGATGTACTGAACAACACAGAGGAACACAGTTTTGCATACCTTGGTTATGTACTTTAAAGCCTTTTTTCAGGTTCTTATGGCCCTGTTCATGTGACTAAGGGCCTGAGGGGGCTGCATCCATTTTTTTATGGCTTCATCACATACCCAGCTGTTCTTGCCATCATTCAGCACAGATTTTAGGATGGTGTGATGAACTGAAATCTGGCCCCACTACATGATCCATCCAATCACTGTTTTATTGTGCTTTCTGTGTGTCTTGTAACCTGCATTCCACCACACACAATAGAAAAGCCACTTTAAAGCCTCAGATAAGAATGGGCCAAGTTGGTTTCCCGTTCCATCGTTGTTGACAGCTTCCAATTGGAATGTAGTGAGCAGTGAAAGGTCTGCAACAGTTTCCTGGGTTGCATCCCAACATATTGGCTGTTTGAGTAATCCAGTTGCCACTTCCTGAGGAGCATGGCTTTCGATTCTACATTTAGTCTTTCAAATCACTTTGGGTTTTCATGTATGCAAAACTCTGTTCCTCTGTGTTGTTCAGTACATCTACAAATGCGAAAAGTTTCAACAAACGTCCAGACACAAAATCCCCCAGAAAGAAATATATTCATCTTCAAAAGGTTAGAAAGTTGAAAGGGTTGTGTTATAACTGTTGTTCATCTTCTTTTAACGACAATGTGAAGGAAATGTGCGTTGAAGCTACGTGAGTACTTTTTAAGAGGGTTTTTTGTTTTGGAAGAGGCAACTCATTCTAAAGCAAAATGCTGCTTGAAGTGTAACACATGACCAGGCCCCGTACCATATAACCTAAAAAGGGTATGTTTTATATGGTATTATGAGTTACTTCAGGAGAGCAAGGAGACAAGTAAAGATGACCTTTGGAGCCTGCTCCACATGGACTCTTGCCCCTACCACCTCCAGTGGGAAGGTTCCTGATGACTATTTATAACGTATGTTTGCTTTTTTAAAAAATAAGTATTTTAATGTTACCATTAAGGTTTGGAAGCATTTGGTATCCTGACAGGCAGGATAAAAGTAATTTTAATACTAATAATTCCCTGCATGCCATAGCTGTGCAGGAAGAAATTGACTTTGCGTTCTCTTACTGAACTTGCAATGTGTCCACTCCTCTTGCTTTCAGATGTGAGAAGTTCACTCAGCTCTTGATGATACAGGTATGCAGGTTGAGGGTTTCTTTCATTGTAAATACTAGGGGATGGGTTTGGAGGTTACTTGCAACATGCTCCTTTTTTAGAAACTACTCAGATGTAGTTTCTTACTTCCTCTTACATCAAGCAGATGCTTCCTTGTTATGTATAGAATATCCTAATAAACCATTTGTTTCCCATTTGTATCTGATCAGCAAAACCAGAACTTCTTGTGACAAAAAAAGGACATTGGCATTCTTTAAACGCCAATACTTGATTCACTGGCTGCCTTGAGTTTCAAAGTGTCTCTCCAATTTAACAAAGAAACATTTCACCTCTTCTGTCGTTGATTTTGCAAATTATGAATAATCTCCAGTGTTAGAAACTCAGATATATAAGCTAGGCGCCAAATGGCTTCTTAAACCAGGGTTACAGTCGCCGAAACAGAATGCCTAGTTGCCATTTTGGGGCCAGATGGCTTGAAAGTCATATTTTTCAATATGACTTTTTTGGTTCCTGAAATTCATTCTGAATGTGAAGATAAAAGATAATGGATAGGATTCTACAGGATGGGGTATTAGCGGGTGGAAACAGTGCAGATCCAATGATGCCCAGGTGTGCACCTCCAGATGGTGTAGATGTCATGTGCCAATCCTGGCACCCGGACATCTTCACTTAGTCGCAAGTGGCCAATAGCCAGGTGCAAAATGTGCCTGGTGAATTTCAAACACTGCCTCTGACAGCAAGCAGTGGGAAATGTGCTGCTTGACATATGTAGGTAGATGGAGCTTTGGGTTGATCAGCTGGCTAGCTTCACAGTTTGTTTCCCCCATTTTTATCTTTAAGCCACCTTAGTCTAGCACTGACTTTGATGAAGTCAAACCTATGTAAACCCAATCCAAAGACTTTTCACCAAAGTTACATAGAGGTCACTAGAGCTGACCATGGGGAATCCCTGAATATTTCCACCTTGTGCTGAAAAATCCATTTTCTGATTTCTAGAAGCTGATTGAATAGGCTTCTGAATACAACTGCCTCCACTGAAAAGCATAGTGATCTGGGTCATAGGAAAATTCTTGCCTGAGTGTTTTATCTGCAGTTATGACCCACACATTATGATCGGGGTGGGGAATTTCTTTCATCCCACAATCTGTGTTCCTTTGTGGGTAACCTTCTAGGGACGAGACTTTAGGTAAGCACATACGTGATCATGAATTAAAGCTTTGTATTCAAGTTAGGACTTCTTTTCTTTGACCAAATTCTGTCATATTTATTTAATTTGTTCTCTCAGGAACGGTGAATTCTGGGGGCAGCTATTGCACATAAGCTATACTGGATTTTAAGGACCTACTGGAAATGTTTCTTTGCTTCATATTTCAAGCACCTTGAAGAACTGTACTGCATAAAATCAGAATTTTACAGAATCCTAGAATTGTGATTTTATTATATAATGCATTTTGAAGGTTATCTTCACAACATTGAAACGAGGTTGCATATTAAAAGAGGCTTGCAAAAATATTTCCCAGTAAGCAGCCATTCAGAATGCAAATGCTGATTGTCCAAAAGACAAACACATAAAAGGGAACATTCGGCATAGAGCAGCTTTCCATTTGCATAGAGAAAAAGGCAAATTATATATAGCCTACTCTGAATCTCTTTTATATCAATGCTAGAGATTCTCTTCTTCGAGATTACTAATGCCACCACTTCTGTAGCTCATCTCATGCGAATATATATTATTTCAGTAATTTTCACAATAGCTCTGTAATGTTGGTGAATGTTACCTCCATCTTTCCAGTGGGGTAGGGGCAAGACTGAGAATTTATTGTCTGTAATTGTCTAGCAAGTTTGTGGCAAAGGAGAGACTCTGAAAGATTTCTTGCTCATACCCATAGTCACCATATGCTACAACAGCTTTACAATAGATTGTGGATGGGAGTGGACCAAGGGTGGGAAATAAGTGTCCCTCCAGTATCGTGATGCTATCAGTATTGCGATGCTATCTGTCCAGAGGGAAGAATTAACTTTTTATTGTCAAAAGTACACTTGCAAGTTAGGGGAAGGCATGTCCATCAGTCCTACGTCTCTCAGCTACTCCTAGGTGTGCACCCAATGAGGTAGTTGCCACAACAGAGAGGTTCCAACCTTGGCTTACATATCTCCCCTACCCGAGCTGTGTGCAAGCAAGAGAAGACTCTGCCTGCATGTAACTACCTGCTTCTCCCACTTCAGTCCTCTCCTGGTCCTGGGAGACAGAGGAGCAGGAGGAGGTGTGGAAGCCCTTGACTCTCCACCCAAAAAATATTCTTGTTCAGAAATATATTCTTATATACTGTAATAAGAGCAAATAGTAGTCAAATGCCTTAGTTGTCGAACAAATTGGCTCCAGAACATCGCAAACCCAGAAGTTTCCGGTTTGTGGACGTTTCTCGGAAGCCAAACATCCAACATGCCTTCCGTTTGAGCGCAGGAAGCTCCTGCAGCCAATCGGATGCCACGCCTTGATTTCTGAACCGTTTCAGGAGTCGAATGGACTCCCAGAACGGATTCAATTTGACAACCAAGGTACGACTGTGACTGCTAAAAGGAACTGAAGTTTACCTTGTATTTCCTAATGCACTTAGATTACAGCATTCTTGCAAAAAAAAAAAAATGCTGCAAAAATGAGGCCTACTGAAAAAAGAATAAGAGGGTGGTATTGCCGTTCTCAAGGTCACCCCAAGGTTTGCAGAAGACACCCCCACACACACACACACACTCAAATGGATTTCACATTTATGCGGAGTGTGCCTGTTAGCTTGAAGAAAGCTGAGCCGTGGAACTCCTTAGCATGAGGGAAATGCTGTGGCAAAGAATTCAGCAATTTCCAAAGACGGTTTAGATATTGGTAGAAAAATGATGTTGGTAATTACCAGCCGATTGCCAAATTCTGCCTCCCATCTGCCACCCTTTTGTGACTGGTGGGCCTCAGCAATAATCTCAAGTGGGACTGAAAGTCTGAGCACCTCTGCCATACAGGAAAGACTTATTAATTAGAAATCAGCAAAGCCTGGATTTCTGCAGTAATAAATTTCTCTCCCCGCCACCACACCCCAATGGATAACCATGCATACATTTGCTAAATTTTCCTAATTTATTTCTGGTAGCGGAACTTGTGTGTTTGCATAATATGAAATCCTCTTACATGACGCAGACCAGCAAGGAGGCGGCAAGAGCCAGGAAGATGGAAAGCCAGTTCTCAAGGTGGTAAGAAGGTCGCTGAGTCTGGAAAAGCTACCTTCCAAACTTCACTCTGTTGCCTGACTTGGAAAGGAGCAGGCTTGATGCTTAGTGAGTTATTTTATAGCTTGGGGGGGGGTCGTTAGGGGCAGATTGTTGACCCCACCCATCCGTGTCCCTTGACTTTCTCCCGTGTTAATGAGAGCCATTCCCACACCTCCCCCAAATGAAACATTCATAGAGAAAATACTGAGTAACCTGACTCTCATAGTTAGAAATCCCCTCAATTCTGAGCAATGTATATTGGACCTCGCAGGCAGCCCATTGGTTGTGATGACAATCTTGCCTCTCTCTAAATGAAACCAGTTTCCCAACATTCTGTCACAACTGTAGCGCAGAGATCGCCAAAGGGTTGTCCCCTTGATGTCGTTGGGCGCCAACTCCCATCAGCCTCAACCAAAATGGCCTGTGGTCGGGGCAGATGGAAGTTGTAGTTGAACAGCACAAAGCACGCAGCGTGTTGCCTGTTACTATTTATGACGTTTATTTGTCACTTACAAAAAACATCTCAAAGCAGCTTACAATTATAAAAGCATACAGGATACAGAAATTTTAAAAAATACCGCAAAGATAAAAGGAGCATTCATTGCCTAAATGTGCCCATCCTTCAAAAACAAAAAAATAACAAATCTTGCCCCTCCTAGTATTATGGACTTGGGTATATCATACCTTATGATCCCCAATTAAAAGCCAAATTCCAGGGTGAGCAGGAATGTCTTTTCCTGGCTAAGAAGTTGTTCATATGATGGCACCCAGGCACCTTTATCTGAGGAAAGCAAGCCACAATTGGGGAGCCACCACTGAAAAGGCCCATTCTCGTGTTGCCACCCTCCAAATCTCTCTCAGAGGTGGGACAAGAAAAGGGGCCTCAGGTGACGAACGCAGTCTGGCATAAGCAAGATATGGAACCGGTGCCAGGGTTACACTAGGCAGGGGCAGACTCAATCCTTGGTGGATCCCCTTCTAAAATATTGTCCGTTGGTGAGAGCAAGACCTCCCTGGATTGGAGGGAGAGAAGAACCTCAATAGAGAAGCATTCATGCAGGGGGCAGGATCTTTCCTTGGACAGAGTGTCCATAGTTCAGTGGTAGAGAACATGGTTTGCATGCAGAAGGACCCTAGTTCGATCCCTGGCATCTATAGTTAAAAGATCAATGTTGTAATATTATTACAGTGGTACCTTGGGTTAAGAACTTAATTTGTTCTGGAGGTCCATTCTTAACCTGAAACTGTTCTTAACCTGAGGTACCACTTTAGCTAATGGGGCCTCCCGCCGCCACGCGATTTCTGTTCTCATCCTGAAGCAAAGTTCTTAACCCAAGGTACTATTTCTGGGTTAGTGGAGTCTGTAACCTGAAGCGTCTGTAACCCAAGGTACCACTGTTATTTATTAAATTTATATACCGCCCTATACCCACAGGTCTCAAGGCGGTTTACAAAATAAAATCAAAATATAAAACTACAAAATCCATATTCAAAATAAAAACAACAACCCAATAACACTCCCCTAAAAAAAAAAGAAACATATTAAAAGGGCATAGGATGTTGAATCAAATCAACCAAAGGCCTGGTCAAAGAGGAACGTTTTGGCCCGACGCCTAAAGGTGTATAATGAAGGCACCAGTCAAACTTCCCTGGGGAGAGCATTCCACAGAAGGGGAGCCACTGCAGAGGAGGCCCGTTCTTGTGTTGCAGTCCTGAGCCGACAAAATAGGGCTGGCACAAGCCATTTTGCTGCCTGAGGTCATAGTACCCAAGATCAACCAAGATATTTTGACATCTGGGGCAGGACATCCCACAAATGGTTCTTTCCCCTTCTAGGCAGCAGACATACATTAAATGATAATAATAATTTGCTGCCCTTTCATGAGGCTTAAATCAGTTGCTTGAGGCAGCCATGTCCTAATAGTTAGGACCAGTCCTGCTAGATTTCTACATTGTTTGAACCAACTCTTGATTTGGGCCGTAAGGGGAAAGTCCCAGGCTCGATCCTCCAGTATCTGGAGTTAGAAGAAGGATCAGGTGATGGGAAAGGCCTCTCTGCCTGAGACTCCAGAAAGCAGGTCTAAATCTGCGGTAGCAGTGCTACTCCAAGGCACCTTCCTCTCTCTAGTCCTTTTGCCACTCAGCCTGTTGGCTTTTCAGCGCTGCAGGTCAGACACCTATTCCATCAGAGAATGAGAGAGCCGTGGTTTTGGCATTGCTGCATCTGCCAAGTCCCAAATGACTTCTTTGTGGCGTGTCACGATGGCTTCTTGATCCTAGTTAGTGCCATTATGTCTCCACCTCTGAAAAAAAGGATGCCAACTGTCATTCTAAATTTATTTTGCTTTGAGTGTTTGTTATCACTGGCATATTTCCCCATGCATTCTGCTGGCTGCATTTCCCAAGAGGAGACACTGAAATTGCACCTTTTTGGGGAAGCAGAAAATTCCTTTGATTTTTTTTTTTATTTGCTGTTTTTTTTTGGGGGGGGGGGCTAAAACATGTCCCTATGTATGTCAACCGCTGCAAACAATTTCCTGTGCGAAAAACTGATTTAATTTGCAAGGATGGGTTTGTCCTAGCTTAATGTCAGTCACTATCAAGCTGAACTTGATTTAACCAGCAGCTGGCTATCAGTGCAGGAGCACTGGAAATTCAGTTTGCACAGTTCAAGTCGCAGCTTTTTGGAGAACGAAAAATGTTACCTCCTGAATTTAACCGTATTAAATTTATGGAGTCGTGCATCCGCCTTAATCCCATGGTTGGCCGTTGCAATTGCCATGTGATGGCGAAGCTCGTCTGTCCTTGTACCCTTCCTGCAGCTGCCTCTGTCCATTTTGCCTGCCGCAAGAACTGCGTATCGGGCAAGCCTGCTTTCTGTGACCTTTCCCCTCCCTTTTAGTACTTCTGATCATCTATAAATGCAAAAGTGCTTCAAAGAGAATCTGGCTACTTTAATAGGTTTGCACCCTAATTTTGTTCCAGTCTAACATGCATCCAGTCCAAATGTTAATTGCTTTCACACAATGGGAATAACCTCCAGCTTAGCCCTGACTATAACCAACATTCAAGTCTCTTTGTGTGCTGTTATTCTGGTGATCCAATCAAGGTCAGCACAGGCCATGCCAAAGCCAGGCCAACACACTTGCAGCCATTGGATCCCAGTCGAGGTTGGATTTTGTTCAGTAGCAACCTGGGCAAACAGGGAGGAAAGCTTACAGTCCAAGAAAAACCACAGACAGTTGCATGTGACTGAAACGAATTACTCGGTTAATATTTATTTTTTAATTAAAAAATTATATACAGTTAAAATATATTGCAGAGGTTTAGGTTTAAAAAAAGAGAGTAAAGGGCCCCTGGACGGTTAAGTCCAGTCAAAGGCGACTGGAGTTGCAGCGCTCATCTTGCTTTTCAGGCCGAGGGAGCTGGCATTTGTCCATAGTTCGATTTTCCGGGTCATGCGGTGAGCATGACTAAACCACTTCTGGCACAACGGGACACCGTGACAAGTGCCAGAGCACACAAACGCCATTTATCTTCCCACGACAGCGGTACCTATTTATCTACTTGCACTGGTGTGCTTTCAAACTGCTAGGTTGGCAGTAGCTGGGACAGAGCAATGGGAGCTCACCCCGTCACGCAGATTTGAACCATCGACCTTCCGATCAGCAAGCCCAAGAGGCTCAGTGGTTTAGAGCACAGTGCCACCCATGTCCCAACAATACAACAAGAACAACAAGAACAGTAGAAAAGCATAAAGGATATACAAAGCTTAATAGATATGGAAAATGACACTGATGTGAAATAGAAATGTGAAAGATATAGAATGTGTACAGAAAATGGAAAATATAATATATAGAAAGCAATACAAAATCAGGTAGATTATTAGCGATTGGATATGATTTGCATAAGGATTACCAAATGGCAAGCACTGACAAAGCAATCAATCAAAGTGAATCAGGTCGTACAGCCACAGCAGTGACCAGAGGAGGAATGACTTCTGGGAGAAGCACACAGAGAAGAAACACCATGGTGCATCTGCAGCAGCACAACCAGACACTTTCATCTTCCCCAGATGCCACAAAACATGTCTCTTCCATATCAGTCTTTACAGCCACAGCAGGCTCTATAACTCTCCAATGGTTTGACTTCACCCCCCCCCAAAGTGGCACTCCTCCATTGTCTCCCAAGATACCAACCAACCAAGGTGCCATTTAGTGCACAAAGCAGCTATTAGTTATGGTTTTATTAGCTTCCCTCCCCCATCAAGTGATATCAAATTTAGAAATGGTAGAAATGTTAAGGGTGAAATGTTGATGAACCTTGTATAGCTCAGTCGCTAGAGCATGAGACTCTTAATCTCAGGGTTGTGGGTTTGAGCCCCACATTAGGCAAATGATTTCTGCCTGGCAGGAGATTGGCCTAGATGACCCTTGTGGTGCCTTACAATTCTCTGATTCTAGAGAAGATTGACCTCCTCAAGAAAAGAGCTAAAGCAATCTCTAAGCACAGACCTATAGCTGAAATGTTCAAAAGAGACTACAATCTGTGGTGGCTGGCTCATTCTACATTTTTAGTCTTTGTCTATTTTTTAGTAAGTCATTGCCAACCTTGGGGCAAGATGAAACCCCAATGGGCAGAGAAATAATTGTACCTGGAAATTGACATAACTGAATATGTTTGAGCCTCTAGGCAAGGAAATCCATCCCTTTTCTCCGCAAAAGGTTCATGTGTGTACTTGTTAGCTGGTACGTTGAATCTTGTTGGCAAATGATCTGTCAAACTCAACAGCAAGAACAGATGCAAAGGAATGGGATCGGTGTCATATTTCTAGATAAGAGATAAATTTCCCTTTGCAGTGTTCAGATAGACAAATGATACGTCATGTTCCTGTGTTTTTCGCCACGGTGGCAATAATGGCTCGATGCATTCTGAAACCGGGCTTCTTTGTTTCACTTCAAAATTCCTCAAAACCAAGTACATAATTTATGCCCCAAGGAAGGAGCAGGCTGGGCTTTGAGTCGTGACTCATTTGTACCACGTTGAAATATTGAAGCCTGCGAGAGACATCAATGACAAACCTGGTGTACAGGTTACAGGAACCTGAGACACTCAATAGCAATACGGTCACCGAATCAGTGCCTCCTGAAACCTAATAGGAAACGCTATACAGCAACCAAATAACAGCAACACAATCTGAGCGCAAGCAGGCAACCATTCTGTTGAACATCCAACTACCCTGGCCTATCCTGGTAGGACAGGGCATGTCTCCTGTCTGAAAACTTGAGAGCCGTTGGTTCACATGTCATGGTAAGCCAAACTATGACTCAGCATGAACAAGCAAAGAGTGCTGATGCAGAGCTGCTTTGTTATTCCGCTGCTTCTGGGCTACAAGAAACTAAGCAATGGTTTCATTTTGGGGGGTTGTCTCATTCCAAACAAACAAGCTGTAAACAAGGTTAGTTATTGGCTTATCACTTATGGTTTGTTTGGGAGGAGACAAACCATGATCCTGGGTTGAATCTAACACAACTGGCCTTGTCTGTTCAATTCATTGCAGTCTATATTCACATGCAGGGGAAATCCGTAACTCACCAGGGGTTTGAGAGACGTCAGCTAAAAGCCATTTCCAAGGGTGTGGCTTCTGTTGCATGCTGACAGCTTCTAGGAGCCACAGGATGAGAGCTGAGTGCAGGGTGGGGACCAAACTACCCCAGAAGGACTTGTCCCCCACCAGTGATAATACCCAAATTGTGGATCAGGAATTGGTTAAGTAACAGGAAGTAGACGGTAGGAATTTATAGACAATTCTCCCAGTGGAGGGATGTAGAGAATGGAGTCCCCTATTAAGACCGTGTTAACATCTTCACAAATGAGCTAGAGTTCAAACTCTAGCTCATTCATGAACCAGTTAACAAGCACAGTCAGTGGAACAGTGAGGCAGCCAAGTTGACAGATGATACTAAATTGTACACCTCTGGTCACCTCATGTCCTGAACTGGCAGGACTACAGGGAGGAGAAAGAGGCTTCCAGAGGGGTGTATCCGGCACTGGGGCACACCAGAGCAAGCAGGGGATGGGGAAGGAGATGTTGGTGTAGGAAGCACTTAAAGGGTGGCGGAGGGGATGGGGGTCAATGTGCAGGAGCTGCAGCAGCAGGACCCATCCCCAAAGCCAGAGGGGCCCCTGTCTGATGCAGGCTCTGATGTGCAGGGAACAGCAAGTGGGGCGCTCCAAGAGACAGAGACAGGCAAGGGCCCACAGCCCAACTTACTAGCGGGCCAGGTTGGGCTCACTAGCTCTGGGAGGAGGTAAGTGATTCCCAGCTGGAGTAGGCTGGGAGCATGTGAGGGTCACATGCCTCCTCAAGCCCAGATGCTAAAATCAGCAGGCATGGTATAAAAGGGCAGCAGAGCTGAGGTGCTGTGCCTGTTCAACTGCACTTTGACTTGGGTGCTCCTGGACTTCCATGGGACTGTTCTTTGGGCTTGACGCTGGGCTGTATCCTGACTTCAGACTTGGATTGGCCCTGAACTTCGTTTCCTGACCTTCAGCCTTTGGATTTCAGACTTTGCCGGTGCTGATCGACCCTTGGCTTTTGAACTTGTGTTTGGCACACTTGAGTGGCTGCTAGGTAGGCCAAGGGATCAGGACACCAAACCTCAAAAAGGAAAGGTTTCTAAAAAGGCAACCAAAATGATGAAGAGGATGGAGCAGCTCCCTATGTGGACAGGGTACAAAATTCGAGCTTTTTGGTTTAGAGAAAAGGCGAGTCAGAGGTGACATGATAGAAGTGTGTAAAACTATACGAGACATGGAGAAAGTGAATGGACACAGGTTTTTCTTCCCTCTCCCACAGTGCTAGAACTCATGGGCATCTCATGGAGCCAAACGTTGGATGGTTCAGTACAGACAATAGAAAATACTTCTTCACATAGTGCATAAACTGAGGAACTTGCTCTTGCAGGAGGATGTGAGGGTCCCCAACTTTAAAAGAGGACTAGACAGTCAGAGGCTGAATGCTTCTGGATAGTAGTTGCTTGAAACTGTGTGATGAGGGTTTCTCTAAGTCACTGGTTGGCCAGGGTGAGAATAGGATGCTGGGTTTGCTCCAGCAGATTCTTCTTAAGCCTCTTATGAGGGGGATAGTGGAGTGCATGGGCTAATAGGTTGTTTTCATTTTGGACTTGCCCATGCAAATGCAGGGAAGAGGACTCGTCTTGTGGAGAGGATACAGGTCAGTGACTTTGCATGCGTTGCCTTGCATGCAAAAGGTCTCAGGTTCAATACCTGTCTTCACTTAGGGCTGAGAAAGACTGTTGTCCAAGCTGGAGAGCAGTTGCCAGATAGTGTAGACAACATTAAGCTAGCTAGATCATTTGTGTAAGGCAGATTCCTATGTCTCTGTTACCAAAAACTAAACATCCGTTTTATTGGAGCAGCAGCAGCATGTCTTAATTGGGTCTTTAGGCAGGAATTGTGTTTCCTGTGGGTGCAGCAGTGTTACACAGGCGTGTCTCCAAGTGTGAGAGCCCAAGTTATCATTTGGCTTCCCCCAAATAACAATTCTTGCCCCGAACAGCTTACAATACACATTTCAGCATGGGGTGGAGGAGGAAAGGAAATGACAAGGGATGGATGTGAGGAAAGGACACATTCCATCTTGATAACCGCTCTCTTCCAGCTGTTCTGTATCATTTATTTTCTATCCTACAGGATGGCTGAGACATAGTCAGCCTCTGTGGATGAGTGCACTCCATCGTTTAAACCTCCAGCAGCGGAAGGCATCACAACTCATTGCCTCATCGTTTTCCAACGCAGGTATTTGCTTCAAAAAGGAAGCAACTCAAAGCTGCGTGACCCTATAGGACAGGGGTGGGGAAGATCCTTCTTACAGCCCACGTGCCGGTGACGGGTAGGGCAAACAGACCAGGGCGGTGATTTCCTCTGTACAGTAATCTCCACTGCACCCACACAAAAGTCTTGAGGTTTCTACACCCACACACTTGCAAACAACACTTCTCCATTCAGGCAAGAGATGTGATCAGTGTCCTTCAAGGACTCCAGCCAGCCAAAAACAACTGAGAGGGCAGGAGCAACGACTGCTTAGAGGGGCATGGCGGACAGCATTCAGGCCTCAGGGCTGAGGTTCTCCACTCCTGCACTATTTTCGGTCTGAGCATAGCCAAAAGGTTTTGGGCAGTATTCTACTAATTTCTCCTCCAAGCGCAAGGATTACCGCAAGTTCAGTGGGACTTCCCCCCCTTCTCTGTCCTGGCATGCCCTGTACCTTACAGGGGTTTCAGGGGAACCCCTAGAACAGATTTAAGGGGTGTGCAGGGGAAATAGAGGGGGGTGTCCCATTGCACTAGCCGTAATCCTTGCACTGATGGGACCCCAACGTGCTGCTACATTGAATGCAACCCTTTGAGTCTGAAGCCACCTGAACAAAATGAAACAAGCCTACAGGGCATGAAGGCAATGCCCATTCCCGAGTTTCGATAAGCCTTGCACCTGGTATTCAGAGATATGCTGTCCCCAATACTGGAGGCTCAACTGGCCCATTGGAGGCCCTTCTCTTCTTTCCTCTTCTCAATCTTCTACTAATCTACACTTTAGACTCTGAAGGCCGGCTCTACCATTAGGCAGTGAAGTGGCAGCCCTAAGAGGCCATTTTGGCGTGTCTTGAAAGGCTGGAAAGTGTTAGTTATTTAATGCATTATTATTTAATGCATTGCTATTGTATTTTTAGCACAAGGAAAGGTGAGGGACACTTGTGAGACTTTCCGCCTCAAGTGTCAAAGTAACTTTAACCTGGATTTTTCTTTAAAATCTGATTGTTTGTTTTTAGAAGCCTGTTGCCAGATTATCTCAACGACTAGTTTACAGTAACAGGTGGGTAGCCGTGTTGGTCTGCCATAGTCAAAACAAAATCGAAAATTCTTTCTAGTAGCACCTTAGAGACCAACTGAGTTTGTTCCTGGTATGAGCTTTCATGTGCATGCACACTTCTTCAGATATCTGAAGAAGTGTGCATGCACACGAAAGCTCATACCAGGAACAAACTCGGTTGGTCTCTAAGGTGCTACTAGAAAGAATTTTCGATTTAGTTTACAGTATTAAGCTCTGATCTGGAAGCAGCCTTGGTCATTGTTTTAATTATTTGTTTTCCATTTTTGTTGTTGTTTTATACCTCATTAGCCACCCGAGCAACCTGTTTTGGAGGAGAAAAGCAGGATGCAAATACTAGTGTACCATTTGCTAGCATCCCATATTATGTATGTTGTGGTTCATGGAGCTTTCCAGATGAACAGATTAGAATTTCTTCCAAGTATGCCAAACTAAATCTGTATACAGTATTTCAGAAGCCCAGTTGCTGGGTGAGGCCTTTGTGATTTATAATAATTGCAAATAATTGTAGCATCGTGGCATAGCTATTTCCTAGATGCTGACACCACTCTTCTCCCAGAGATCCTGCTAGAGAGGAGAAATCAGTGTTGCTTTTGAACAAGATGCTTCCTCTGTTTGCTGCAGTTCAGAGCTGGCAGTGAGGTGACCACCTTAAGCAGTGTGGAGAGCCACGGCGAAGTGTGAAATGGCAAGAGGAAAGTTGCTAGGTTATAATCCAGAGATGCACTGGAGGCCTTGATAAAGTGGGAAAGTCGACACAGTGTTATTGGGCCTTGTACGATCACTTTTAAAAAGCAACAACAGGTGGATCAGGGCCTCAGTAGCATCAAAGTGTTAAAGTGCCCTCTCCCCACACCATGACCTTTGAGCCAACTCCCCCCCACTACAATCACAAGGCTAATTTGATACCAATGACACCATGTCCAGTTTGGTCTTTTCAGGAGTGGCCCCCTCTATGGAATGCTCTCTGCAGGGAGGCTTGCCTGGCACTGATCTATTTTTGGCACCAGGCAAAAGCATTTCTCTTCTCCCAGGAATTTGAATGCCCCCCCCTTTCCAGCAACTGGTCATGGATCCCTAAAGGTGGGTGGGGAATACCACCAGCTGCTGGAAAGAAAAAAATGAACATTCAAATACCCGGGAGAAGAGAAATGCCTTTGCCTGGTGCCCCAAAGACTGTGATGGTTAGACATATGTTAGTGGGTGTAGGGACTGTTTATATGGTTTTATTACCTTGTATTGTGTGTGATTTTAAAGCGCCATGCTTTTAAAGGTTGCATACTGTATTTTTACTACTATTTGTAAGTCACTTTGAGATGCTTCTGTCAAGAGACGATGAAGCCTCATAAATAATAAACAAGGTGCTAAATGTGTCATTAGAAACTATAAGCACTTCTGGACACAAGACTTAATATTACAAATGGGCCATTCAGGTATCGCAAGTGGGTCATTGGCGCTTTAATTTTTTTTTAAAGAAAACCTTCCTGGATTTCAGTGGCATAGCATGAGGGGGCACAGGGGCAGTTGCCCCGGGTGCAACATTGTTAGGGGCACAACATTTCAACACTCTGGTGCTGCCTCAGTACAGCTGCGTGCTTCCGTTGCTGAGCTCCAATGAGAACAGCTTTTCCATGTGAACCAGGAAGTGGCCTCTGCAGACAAAAGGACAACTCTTCTTTTCTTATCTCTGTGTCTGCGATCTCCTGGGTGATGCAGACACCATCAGGCAGTTGAATGTCCATCTGTTTCTGTCCCTCCCACAACCTCGCCCACCCTCTGTGCAGCCCTGGGCACAGGCAACCCAGACTATGCCACTGCTGAAAAGAGTAGATCTGGACTGAAGGGGGTGGGGATACAGGCTGTCATTTTGATGACAATACCATTTCTTTTCTCCTTGGCATTTGCATTGGTTGCTGGAAAAAAACAACAACAACCTGGCATGTCTGAGCAACATCGACCCCACAATAAATACTGCCTGGAATTAATTGGTGGTGTTTTAAAGCCAGTTGGGGTGGGGTTAATCAGGACAGCAGCATTCATAGATACAAGATTTGATCCTTGCTTTCCCAGTTGTGCCCACCAATAATTGCCCCATGCAGTGATATTTGCCTAAGGAATAAATATCCCATTGCTGCCCATGGGAGCTTTGCTCCCTAAGGCTGACAGCAGCGCATGGGAAATTTTAATCAGGATTGATGCAGAGAATGGAATGGTTAAATCTCCCCCCTCTCGTGGTCCCAATGAAAATTGCTCCTCTCATCTCCAATGCCTATTATTACATTTTAAAAACCTAATGTAGTTTCTAATGACCCATTTAGCATCACATGTAGTTTGGCTCTCTGAGTGCTCACACACTAATGGCTTAAAAAGCAGCAAGGTTGTTTTCTACCGCAGCGTTTCAAGCCACATTTGCACAGTGTTGTGCACAACAATGAGGAAGCAGGGATGTACTCACCCAATGTGCATGATCTTTCCTGTTTCCCTGCCCCTGCAACTCCCCTAAAACTCCAATTAACAAAGCTTTTGTCTGTGCATGCACACTCTTCTGCACATGTGCAGTGACTGTCTCAAATATACGCACCAGGCTTAAGCACAAAGTGAATGCAGCTTAGGTTTTCTAGCTGGATTTAAGCTGGTTTGAGGGGGACAGAAAACACATCAAACTGTGGTATTTGTGGTATCTGATACAGATTGTGGCTAATGTCACAGGCACACAGCTTCAAAAACTAGCCATGGGAGCACCCTGGATGCAGAGTAAGCGGACGCCAGGCAAAACCTTATCAATCTGAAGGGAAGCCCTGATGACAAATGCCTTTCAAAATGTTCTTCAGAAATCAGATATGCATTATCCATTCCCCATCAGCAAACTATGTTGTGGTGTATTCTGGTATTAAATCAGACCATTCACAGACTGTCTTGGGCACCGTGCTGCTGAGAACGAATCACTTGGGGCAGTGGCTCTGTGCCAGCAAGTGGAACAACCGATGATATCACCTTCTCCAAAGTTCTGAATGTGGGCCAAGACCCAACGCCTGGAACGCTGCCATTCCAACTTCCCACACCGGAGATTAGCAAAGTTGATGGCTGTTTACAGAGACCTAGAAGGAGTGTGGGCAACGCCAAGATTTGCAAGAAGCCATTCATGAAAATGTCAAGAGATGGTTGTCAGCATTTCTGTAGTAAAATGAAGCTATCCATGCTGGCGACGGAACCAGGGCTTTTTTTTCAGTTGGAACTCGCTGGAACTCAGTTCCAGCAGCTCTCAGGTGGGCGCCATTACCATTATAAGTGAACAAGGGAGGCGTTCATGGTGAGTTCCGGCACCTCTTTTTCTAGAAATATAGCACTGCATGGAACCCTCAGAATTTTCTGCTGTACTACAATAATAAGGCAAATGTTTGCGAGATTCCCAGGACAATGATTATTTAGGGGACCCTTAGGCCATGATGACATTGTTCTATTAGGGAACAAAGACTGAACTCAAGGCCTGTCGTCCTAAGACTGGGGTGGGGGATCTGTGATCATCTGGATGACCTTGGGCTACAACTCCCAATACCTCTGACTGCTGGCCATGCTGTCTGGGGCTAATGGGAGTTGTAGTCCAATGTTATCTGTATGGACACGGATGCCCATTGCTGTCTTAGAAAATGTTGTGAAAGTTTGACAGGTCAGTCCCAATGTGTGGTATGACCACATAAATGCCTAGAATGGGACACCAATGCCCCCAGAATTAAAATATTGTGTTAGCTGGTCTTGAACAGTGTTGTGTTCAGAGGAATTATTGGAAGTATGAATCTGGATGCACGTTTAGCTTAATGAATTAAGGCTGCAATCCTGTGCACACTTATCTGGAACAAAGTCCCACTGAACGCAAAGGGACTTAGACCTACTTCTGAGTAGATATGCATAGGATTGCAGTGTAAGGGTTTTTTTAATTGCTGGCTTTTAAATACGGTGACCTTTGATCTTTTTACCAGTGGAACTTCAAATCATTTTTAGCATTGTTAATTATCGTTGCATATTGATTTGTTGTAAGCTGCTTTGGGAGCCTTGTCTGTACTGTAATACCGAGATCCGTTAGCATGTGAACAAGTAACAAACTGAAAAATTGTGCCAAGGTTAATATTTTAATAACTTAAAATAACATTAGCAAATAATTAACTGACTTGCGATGAGTCCTGCTGACCCATTTTGCCTCGAACTTAACAGGCCACTACAGTTCAGCAGATAAGTAGAAACTAGATTAGTCATAAAGCAGTTTGTCCATGGGAGTTCCACAACATGTGGGTGAGTTTTAGATCTAATCTGCATGCAGATGAACTACTTCAGTTCTTTTTCTTCAAGCTCTTTTCTCTCTGTTTTTTTTTTATAGATTAGCAAGCTGGAACTTGTCCTTCAGCAGCTGTACAATTAACTTGCAGTAAACATAGCTGATAATTGCTTTGTACTTGTGTCTTGGTACCTGCACACAATTGATTGCGTCCTGAATGCTCAGTGTTGACTTTGATTAAAAAAAAGAAACACTCATTGATAATCAGCCAGAGACTTCCCTATCATAATCAGCAAGTTTGAATACACAGATCTGATGAGTCTGTTGATGACCTTCTAATTGTGGATCAATCCATGTACTCATATGCTTACAGATATATATTTTTAAATATCATCTTCTCGTCTTTATATTTTCTCTCACACCACCCCTGCAAGGTAGGTCACCAAGAGATAAGCTATGTTACCCAAAACATAGAGCAGCTGATGAAAACAGCAGCCTCATGTCAAGTTCCCTTCTTCTGCCCAACAGGATGTTGTAATTAAACTCAAGACATACCATTGCCAGATGATGTGCTCTCCTGCCTGCCCAACTCAAGTTGATGACATGAAGTGATGCCATGATGAAGGGATGCCATGCATTCATTACTGAAATACCACATCCTTCCCAACATGCCCTCTTGGGTGTTAAGATCAGCAGAGGGAGCCCTCTTAGTAGTTCTCCTGCCCTCAGACGTACAGGGTGTTCGCAGGGTGCTGGAGATGGCCTTCTCTGTGGCAGCTCCAAGGCTGTGGAATTCCCTCCTCACAGAGGCGAGTCTGGCATCTTCAATATATAGTTTCCTCTATATGCTGAAGACCCACCTCTTCATCCTGGGTTTTTGATACTCAACACATGTGTTTTCAGGGCCTGTGACATTTGTTTTACACTGTTTTTAACACTGCATTTTAACTTCTTGTAACCCACCTGATGGGGGAAGGGCAGTAACAAATAAATAAGAACAAGAACAGCTTTGGGAGCAGGTTGCAAAAAAAAGGGCCCAGGAACTAGGGGCATCTCTGAAAAACTGGACTGCGACAAGGGGCGTGTCTGGAAACTGGGTTGCAGCAATGGTTGGGAAGCAGGGTTTCCCTTCCTGTCTGGGGCCTGGAAATTTCGCCTGCTCTTCAGTTTTGCACTTCTCCTTATGGCCATGCAGTTGATGTGTGCAGTTGACTGCTGCCTCTCTGGCACACGATAGCTGTATGCTTAGAAATGTGCATTAGGAGAAGGGCTGCAGCTCTGTGGTTGAGAACATGCTTTGCATGCAAAAGGTTCTAGGTTCAATCCAAGGTCTCCTGGTAGTTTCATGGCCCTCAGACATTCATGAGCTGGCAGCCCGGGAGAGGGCATTTTTTTCTGGCAGCCCTTAAGTTGTGGAATTTCCTCCCCACAGATGTACATCTGGCACCTTCATTATTGAAGATGTACCTCTTTCCCTGGCTTTTGACACATGGGAGATATAGATAGAGAAAAAGACAGGAGGACAGACTCTATTCTTTTGACTGTAATTTTAACTGATTTTAATAATCTACCTTCAAATTGCTGTAACCTACCCTGTGATATTGAGGCGCAGGTGGCGCTGTGGGTTAAACCACAGAGCCTAGGGCTTGCTGATCAGAAGGTCGGCAGTTCGAATCCCCGCAACGGGGTAAGCTCCTGTTGCTTGCTCCCTGCTCCTGCCAACCTAGCAGTTTGAAAGCACACAGTGCAAGTAGATAAATAGGTACTGCTCCAGCGGGAAGGTAAACAGTGTTTCCATGTGCTGCTCTGATCTTTAGACTAATCTCTTTTTTAAAATGGTTGCATTCTCTCTCTCTTTTTAAAAGAATTTCTGTAACTCCACAGTAAATAGCTAGGTATTGCAAGTTACAGTAAGTTTCTTCCTTTCCTCATCAGCGCCACAGCGGTATTCAGTATTGCTGTGATGTGACAGCTTGATCTTTTATTATAATCAAATGCTCTACATAAGGTTTTGGCAAGCACTATGTGCTAATGAGCAGACTTCAATATCATGTCTGTTTTAATGCATCTGTAACATGACCATCTGGATTGGATAGTGCTGCAGCCTTTGTAAGCATGTGGTAAACAGAGCATGACAAAATGTGCAATTGTTAAGTTTTGACGACATTTAATTGGGCATATTTAATGTTTGTTAATAATTTATGTCTTTTCCGTGTTTATATGTTTGTGGAGATTATTCACTATGCAATTTAAACTCCTGGTATATACTGTATCACCTTTTGAAACTCCTTGGATAAATGATAAGTAAAAATATATATTGTCAATTTGCAAATAAAAATGTTTTGTTTTGTTTTTTAAAAAGATAAATTTAATATCCCAAAAGACCTAAATAATTCAACAACCGCTACTAGTATGTGAAAAATGTGACACGAGATACAGCGGATGCTTTTTGAAAATGATGGGTGCTCCAGCTGTTCTGACACAGGAAGAGGAAGAACATTTTGAAGGGTGCTTTATTACTTCACAAATCAAAGTCTTTGCGTAGTTTACAGTGGCATCTGTGAGCTGCTCTGATTTTGTACGAAGAGTTGTATATCAAAGGAAATATGTGGCAAAAGACAATCAGCGGTTCACTGCTTCTACAGCTGGCTAGATCCTGAAATAAGTGTTTGTATTTGAGTATCCTGTATCAGCAGCCTCCAGCCAGCTCCCCAAAGTAGCCATATTACAGTGCACTGTCTAATAATGAGACTTCCTGCCAGGTAACTGTATGCAGAATTGCAGCCTAAGGCACACACCTGGAAGAAAGCCCCAGTGAATAGACATGTACAGTGCAGTGTCTCACAGCACAGACGACACTGTACCTTTAACAAATGAACAGTAACATGAAGTTCTGCAGCCAAGATCCTACCTCGTGAATCACTGTGCACAATGCTACTAGCCACATGGATTACTTTTCACAGCTGGCAGTCAAGTGACTCACAGTTGGGACACCGATACAGAACAGCTCTAAAGCTTGAGTTCTGTTACACTAACCTTGAATTCAATGGGAATTATTTCTGAGCAAAGTGGCATGCGTAGGCTAGTGCTGTGAGTTTGGGAGGGTCAAAATATCACTATTATGGTAGGTGGGAAATGGTATGCGTTCAGCTGTGTCATTGTTGAGGAGTGCATTAACACTGTCCATGCCTGTGGCTTCATAGACATAATGCTGCTGCTTTTTTCTGTGACAGGAACAGATGGCGTTACTATATATGGAGGCAGACCACTGGTCCAGCTCCGAGGGCTTTCTGGCGGTTCCCTCACTGCAAGTAGTGAAATTACAGCAAGTCAGGCACAGGGACTTCTTGGTAGTGGCACCTGCCCTGTGGAACATCCTCCCGGCAGATGTTAAGGCAGATGTTAAGGCAGATGTCACTATCTTTTAGAATACATCTGAAGGCAACCCTGTATAAAGAAGTTTTTTTAATGTTGATGTTTTATTGTGCTTTTATATCTGTCGGAAGCATAGCTCTCATGTTTCGGATTTGAAAATAAGGGATCAGCACCCTCACCTGTCCTGGGGACAGCCTACAGTTCTCAGGGACAGTCCACGCCGTGGTAATCCCCTCAGGCTACAAATTAATTTACACCAGGAAAGAGCTCCCAGGAAAGAGAAATCAGGGCAGAGAAAAGAAAGCACTTATTCACGCAGCACATGGTTAACCTCTGGAACTCCCTGCCACAGGGAGCAGCGATGGCCACCAACTTGGATGGCTTTAGAAAAGGATTGGGCAAATTCATGCAGGAGAGGACCACTGATGGCTTCTGACCAGGTTGGCTCTGCTCTGCCTCCAGTTAGGGGCAGCAATGCTTAATCTGAGCACCTGTTGCCAATAAACATTCGTCTATTTTATCTTCTTTATATATCGGTCTGTCTGTTATTAGGTATTTATATTCCACCTTTTTCTCCAAGGAGCTCCCTAGTCCTAGTCCTCATTTAATCCCCACAACAGTCCTGTGAGGTAGGCAGGCAGGCAGGCAGCGCTGAGAAAGGCCCGGACTCCAACTCTCCTTCCCGGAAATAAGGGAAATTTAAGGGATATCAACAATAAGGGACAGCTGCGGAAAACGGCTTGGAATAAGGGAGTTTCCCGCAAAAAAGGGAGACTTGCCAGCTATGGTCGGAAGCCACCCAGAGTGGCTGGGGCAACCCAGTCAGATGGGCGGGATATTATTATCATTATTCAAGCTCAGTATTGGCAGCAGCTCTCCAAGGCATCGAATGGGAGTCTTTCCCACCCCTGGAAGTGCCAGGGATTCAGCAGCTTGCACGTAAAGCATGTCCTATGCTAATGAGCTGTAGCCCTTCCCCAGATTACAGTGGTTCAAGATGAGAAGACAACCTCAAGAAATTCATGTTTCAGATGCAATTTGCATCAGTGTATTAGTTGTTGAGGGAGTGACAATGGGAGGGTGTGATTGCCTTCATGTCCCGCTTGTGGACTTCATTCTGGGCCTTCAGCAGTGTGGCAGCCATTTTGTTTTCTTCTTTCATTGTACAGATAGATTTTTAACACACTTCCTTATGTTTTCCAATGCCAGATCTTTATGTTAACTGCTCTGCAAAGCAGTGTTCTTGGCCAATTTCAGTGCCTGAGGAGGAGAGCTCACGTCTCAGACTGGCATGAAAACCAACATTTCTTCCCAAGACTACATGGAATTGAAATGTAAATTCTTATCTAATATTTAGGGTTACCATGTGTCCTCTTTTTCAGAGGTAAAATTTGAGACAAATTGCATCTATTTGCTTTGAATGGCTGTCATAACATCCTGTTTTTTGCTCTTCAAAATATGACAACCCTAATCGGAGACATTCCCTAAAACAAAACGCACATATTCAAGATCAGTTAAACAGAGATTGTTGAGTGTTCCTTCTATTTCTGATGAGCGCTGTTGCTTATGTGACCAAAACACCACAGTTCACACACTAGACAGAGATATCAGCATATTAGGTGAAACCCTCTAGGTTTGCAGAGGTACAAACAAAACCCCTAAGTAAGTGGGATCTCAAGCACACTCAGTGTCAAGGAAATCTTTTTTTTTGGGGGGGGGATCGAAAACTGGGTGGGAAGGGGAATAGAGTGGGCTACTTTGGAGGCATTGCTGTATCAATAATCAATGTGCTTAAGAGACCTACAATCTTGGCTGTAAGTCCTAAAAGAACTGTTTCTTTCCCCACCTGGCCTGGGAGAGCTGGGCCCTGACTCCAGCTACAAAAACTGAGGCTTCTGGGCTGGGTTATTTTTTTGGGGGTGTTGTGTCATTACTAACTGGAGGCGAGAATCAGGTACAACATCTCTTTATTTCAGAAACAGGGAAGAGCCAGCGAGGAATGAAGAAAACTGGGGTTTATATAATAACAGTCATCTAGTAGAGAGAAGATACATTTTAGCGGGAACCAATGGCACGGATTCCCTCCCGTGGAAACCAATCAGGCAGAGGATCCAAATCCTGCTCCCTGGATCAGCAAATGATTGCCGTTCCTGCTGTAACTTGTACATTCAAATAATGTCTGTAATACAACACAATACTCTATTAAACATCTTGACTGTGTTGTTGCTTAATACACAACAGGGGGTGTTGGATGTTGCTGCTGCTGCTGTTATTGATATTAATTTTTGTGCCTTTATTTTATAATTTATTTTTATGAGGAAATCGTTTCAATTTAATTGTGTACTTTCTTGATGTTTTGATAGAATCACAAAACTGTCCAGTTAGAAGGGACTCTTGAGGGTGGTGTAGTGGTTAAGAGCGGTAGACTTGTAATCTGGTGAACCGGGTTCGATTCCCCGCTCTTCCACATGCAGCTGCTGGGTGACCTTGAGCTAGTCACACTTCCTTTGAAGTCTCTCAGCCCCACTCACCTCACAGAGTGTTTGTTGTGGGGGAGGAAGGGAAAGGAGAATGTTAGCCGCTTTGAGACTCCTTCCGGTAGTGATAAAGCGGGATATCAAATCCAAACTCCTCCTCTTCTGCAATGTTCGAATTGCCGCAATGGGGTGAGATCCCGTTGCTCGGTCCCAGCTCCTGCCAACCTAGCAGTTCAAAAGCATGTCAAAGTGCAAGGTACCACTACAGCGGGAAGGTAAATGGCGTTTCCATGCACTCCTCTGGTTTCGCCAGAAGCTGCTTAGTCATGCTGGCCACATGACCTGGAAAAACTGTCTGCAGACAAGTTGGCTCCCTCGGCCAGTAAAGCGAGATGAGTGCGGCAACCCGAGAGTCGTTCGTGACTGGACTTAACTGTCAGGGGTCCTTTACCTTTTTGTTTGTATGTGATTTTATTTCATGTTGTAAGCTGCCTGGAGCATAGTTTTAACTACGGAAAGGTGGCATACAAATAAAATGATCTATGTATTTATGTACACACATGGTCAAACATTTTGAAAGCTGCATTTCCAAATTAACACATGGTTTTCATACCCACTTCATTTCCTGGCCCTCCCACATCCACTCCAACCTGGCCTGTCCACCCCCCCCCCAGATGTATTTGCTCCTTAAACCTTGAGCGAGCTTCTCCTCCCCCCCCCCTTTGCCGACCCCAACCCTAGCAGCCTATACGTCTGCAGGCCCTTATGTGTGAGGCATAGCCCCCGACTCCCCCAACCCAAAACCCATTGCCCGTGCCTTAAAATTCCCCTCGAGTCCCCGCCTCCTCTCTGCCCATCTCTCCCCGCTAGGCACGAGCATGCACACGAGTCATGTGCCCGTGTTCGTCGTGCACGCTACCCGCTTCGAGCCCTTCCACGCGACATTTTCCAAGTCAGGGGTCGCTGGTTAATGACAATGTAAGAGGTGTGGGGAGAGAGAAGGGCGGTGTGGGGTCTTGCATCCATCCAATCCAGTGGCTTTCTCGCTTTGCTCAAGCTCAGTAAGAGGAGGCAGGAGGAAGTGTGTGGGGTGGGCTCCTATTGTCGTCCCCCTATTTGCATGCATGTGGAAACATAGCAGCATATGTTAAATATATATATAAAATATCAATTTATAATATTTATAATATTGCATTTCCCCCTTCTGAGTGTGAGAGAGAAGGGGAACCCCCACCCCGACATAGGAGCCTTCCCCCTACTTTCCCCTCTGAGGAAAGGGCGACGCTGAGCACGCGTTTCCCTTCCGGGCGCGGGGTGGGGGTCGAGCGAAGGAGGCGGCCTGCCGAGGCCCTGCCCGCCGCCGGGGGGATTCTCGGCTCGGCCGTCTGAGCCTGCCAGCTTTCCTAGGCTCGTTAGAGGGAGCTGTCGGCCGGAGGGAGCGGCGCTTGCTGCAGTGAGGGGCCCGCTCCTGCCTCGCTCGCCGCCGCCGCCGCTTCCACCACCACCACCAGCACCGCCGCCGCCTCTTCGGAAGCCGGAAAGGGAGCGAGCGAGAGGGACCCTTCCGAGCACCAAGAGGCGGCACCTCTTCCCGGCACGAGAGGTGGGCGAGGGCTGGCCGGGCCCTGTGGCGGCCGCCGGCCCGCCGTTATGCATCCCGCGAGCTCCTGGGAGCCGGCCTGGGGAAGGCAGCCGGCCGGCCGGAGGTACGAAAACACCCCCGCGCCGTCCTCGCTTACCCGAGAATAAATGGGGCGCTGGTTGGGGGGTGGCGGGAAAAGGGACAGCAGAAGCGGCGCGCGCGTGCGTGTGGAGGGGGGGGGGAGTCGCCTCGCCGTTCATCCGCCTGCTGGGGCTTTTGGAGAGGCAGCTCCCTCCGGAGGAGAAGCGGAGGACAGGTTCCCGCGCCCCTTGGCGCCCTTGAGAGGGTCTCCGCTCCGCAACTACCGCGCGTGCCGGGAGGAGGCTCCCAGTGGCGCTTTCCCGGGGTCCTTCCTCTTCTTCTAGGGGGGGAGGAGGAGGAGGAGGGTCTTCCCCTGTCGCCCTTGAGATGGATCCCCCCTCAGGCTGAAAGGGTATGGGGTCTTCCTGCGCCCCTTCCTAACTGCTGCTTCTCTACGCCCATTTTAGGAGAGGGGGGTGAACATGCCACTTCCTCGGGCAGATTAAATACGGACATTGGTCCCTCTGAATTCTGATTGAGATTGGCGGGGGGGCCGTCACCCCAATAGTGCCCTTGAGAGGCCAGCTCTCTCTAGGCAGGAGGGAAAGGGCTTCTCACGAGGGGGTGTCCTTAAGATTCCCCGACAACCGGGAAACTCGCCCCACTGACGCCCTTGCGAGGATCCCTTTATACGGAGTGCATGGCGGTGGTAGTCATTGCCCTATGGATGCTCTTTTGGAAATCCCCTTATTTCGGGTGCCCTTGAGACAATTCCCCGCATGGTGGCGGCGGGAGAGTAGGGAATGGGCAGTTTTAGGCTCCGGCAAAGGTCACTTCCCAAAACCGATAGCTCAAGGTACGTACGAGGGAAGGACTGGACTACTTCTCGGGGGCAGCCTGACCTCATCCCAGCTTCTTTTCGTTGTGGGGAGACTGAGAGCCCACCTTACTGAGGAGCAGGATGGCACTGTTTCTGCCCTTGAGAGGACCTTCCACCCCGAGTGGCTCATCCCGAGGACCCCCTCCCCTTTTCCCAGTGGGTGAATAGTCGACATGTGGGTCACGCCTGGTGCTCTGATCAGAGCCTGGATGTTCCCCAGCATTGCCTGGCATCTGCCTCTTGTCGCCCTTGCGACAACCTATGGGATAGGTTGAGGTGGGGCAGCGGATTAATAATAATAATAATAACAAGAATAATAATAATAATAACCGAAGCTATCCGGCGTGCAACTCCGAGACTCCTTCCGAGAGCTGCCGAGCCCCTCCCTCCCCCTGTGGGGCGCATGTAGGAAGAGCACCGCGGAGTTCTTCCTACTTCTCCATATTTGAATGGGGCGCAGAGGCGTCCCTTTCCCCCGGCTTTTCAGAGGGTGTCTCCCCCCCACCTTCTGCCCCCCAAATACGCTGCAGGAGGAGAAAGGTAACGGGGCGGGTAGTTCCCGAGACCTCCTGTATCCACCCCTTCCTCGCAGCGCCTCTGTACCCCAACAGGTGTCGCGCATGCTTCCTCCTCGTCCTCCGCCCTCTTGTCCTGCCCTCTTGCACCCCACCCACCTCGGTGGGAGATGCGGGGGACACTCACCCACCCGCGGGGCTGGTGGCCGCCAAGCTTAGCCTAAGAGAACCGGGCGCGATAGGCCCTGAAAGCCGCGACTGGAGGAGGCGGTGGGGTGGCGGCGGCGGATTTAGCCGCAACCCCGGGACAAATCCTCTTGCCGGCGACCTCCCTCGCCGGGCTGGCAGCCCCCGGCGTTGGCGCCGCTTCTCTCTTCCCTCTCCCGTTCGCTCGCTCACTCCGCGCCTTTCTTCCCCCCCGCACTCAGGGAGCTGCAGACGGAATAGGGAGCCGGCTCCCAGCCCGTTACTTTGGGGCCAGGCCAGCCACCTCCGTGTCCATGAGCCCGCCGCCCTCCTGTCAGAGCTGCCGCCGCCGCCGCCGCCGCTGCCTCCTTCACCAGCAGCCACTGCCAACTAGGGCGCACATTGCCGCCGCCGCCGCCGGGCCCAGTTCGCTCGGCCCTGCCATCTCCTTCCCTCTGCGCAGCAGAAGGTGAGTGATGATCCGCGGAGTCCCGTTGGTTGGCTTGGCGTTGTGGTTGCTCACTATCCCTTTCCTGCCTTCCACAGGCTGCAGGCGCCGCCCCCCCAGTCCTCTTTAGTCTTCTCCCCCCCCCCCCAATTCCTGCTTTCCATTTCCATTTCTCTGCCACCTCTGCCCTTCCCTCTCCTATTTATCTCTGCTTTTACCTACTGACTGCCCCCTAATACGTTTGGATGTCCACTCTTTCCTGACTAACTTGAAGGCTAGAGAGGCCATTTCAGGTATTCTCATGTCTGGCTTCATTGCTTATTGGTTGTAACTGCTAAAAGGTCCTCTCAATGCAGCTGGTGGTTGCTTGTTTCCCCCTCAGCTACCTCCCCTTGTTAACTAAAGGGGAGTTGTCACCCTGATTTTAGTGTAACCCATAATAATTTTCCACTTTGTTGGACTGCCCCTTACTGTACAGTTAATGCATTTGATTGTCTTCTTGCAGCATGGAATGTACGAATGTGCGTTTCCTTTTCATCCGTGCTATAACTTTACAAGGCTGAATTAAGATGATGCAGTCCATTTACAGTTTATTTATGTGATTATACTCATATGTGTCTGTAAAAACAAAGTGAAACCCTAGGTCCACGGGGAAGGGTTTTGTGAGATTTCTTTACAACCTCCACAAACATAGTTTAACAACTAACACAAGTGATCCTTTTGTAGCGTGGTAGATTTTTGTGTGTGTCAGTTTTTAAAAGTGAGCTTGGGTATATGCATTCTGTGTGGTAGACCCAAGTAAAAATCCTTAGCTTCTTATCAAGATGGAAAGATAGTTATGACTCAATAGATGATGTGTGTGCAAACAGGCTAATTAGTGGGGGAAATCTTCACTATGGTGACTCAATACATACAAAGCATATAACTGTTTCTTTGAAATAAGGCCTTGTTGGACATTGGTAAGCAGGAAGTTGTCTTCGTGTTGAGTAATTTCTCTCTTTCTTATTCTGTAGGAAACGACTACAGACTCCCGTGTGAAGAGAATGGCTGTGACTTTAGAACAGGCCCGAAGGGCGGCCTATATATTTCTGAAAGCACTCTTAAGATTTGGCTTCATGGTTTCCAATAACCTTGTCGCTATTCCGTCCTACATTCTGTATTTAATAGTACTGCAACCTCTCCGATTGTTGGATAGTAAACGGTTCTGGTATATTGAAGGAGTATTATTTAAATGGCTTTTAGCTATGGTGGCTTCCTGGGGCTGGTGTGCAGGATATACAGGTAAGAACTTATTACTTGAAATTGATTATGCATGTATACAGAAGTAAACCTATATGTGGAAGTCTCCTAAAGTCTTTTTATGTGCTAATAGATATGTATATTCAGTGCTTGTCAAATAGCAGAATTTTGGCTCAAAGACACACTTAGCCAAAGGGAGGAGGTGTGAGACAGGTTGGCTTCTCTGGGGAAGGAGGAAGCCCTTTTGAAATAAGTGAGATACAAACATAATATATACTCAAGGTTTCCAGAATAGTAGGACACTTCATGCCCTTCTATGGGATTTATATTGGTGAGAACTCCTTAACTCCATCATCAGAAGTGGTGGGTGCATTTTGCCCCCACTTCAACACTGGTCCCAAGTGCAGTACTTTGCTGTTTTCCATATAGCTTAATAGTAAACATTCACAGGTTTTATTCTTCCTGAGCTCTATCCCAGATTGTGTCTTATGATTGTGATAAAGTGTGACAGAATATTGGGAACTGGCTTTTTTATATGCATGAATTATATGTACACGTGTGAGTGAATGATACTAAATGTTCGAACTGGAAAACATGGAATTCAGTTATGAATGCTGACGGCTCTACATACATTTTGTGAATATTTATGTACATATTTCTGTGACTCTTATCATTTATCAGATTTTGGGCAATCGAAATTTGTGGATATGCCAGTGAACAACAATCACTTGTCTGCGTTTGTAAAAGGGGAAATAATACATATATTATAAATAGTTTGACTAGACAGGTTTGCTTTTTCTGTAATTCTTAATAAGTGACTTCCATTTTACTAATGGCTTCCCAAACGATAAAGATGCATGAGGACTGTTCTTGGCTTGCTTTTGTTTGTTAGAACAGTGTGTAATAGTAGTTTTTGAATATTGATATGCTCACAGTTTGAAAAAATAGGTAGATAACCCAGTATCTACAGAAAGTCCCATGCCGCTATGCTGCAAAATGTTTTCTTTTCTACTGATATATATATTTTTTCTTTTTGTAGAGCTTAGACATGATCATAGTGCCTCGCAGCAGTAACAGAAACTAATACTGTAAGACTTTTAAAGAACCTGAGCTAAGTGCAGGCAACAACTGCTTTAGGCGCGTCTGAATGCCATGCGAACGATCACATAAGATGCTGAACCCAGAAGTGACCCCCCCAAAAAAAGTCATAAAGACATTACAAAAAGGGACGGGGTAGGCTTATGCTTCCACTGATGTGTTTGGCGTCCAGAACATAACCCCCATGTGAAAAGAGGATTGCCTGTATGTTTATTGGGGGAAAGTTCCAGTAGTTCCTAGTCAGTATATTTTAATTAGAGTCCTTGCCAGTTTAGCACTAGAATCTAGAAAGAACTTCCTCACTTCTCTGCAAAGTAGACTTCAAGAACAGCTGTCCTTTTTAATAATATGCCCTGTTCTACTCTATCATGGGCTTTTCTGAGTAAAACTTTTTTAAAAAAAAAACCCAGATGCTTTAAGATTAGGTTTTGTTGGTAGTTATCCAATGATTCCAGCTCTTATTCATATTATAGAATGTTCTCACTAAAGTTTTAATTGGCCTATAATACGAATGTGATTGCGGTGCAAGTTTGTATTTTTGTTAGTCTTCTGTCATTCACGAGCAACATTCACAAAAGCCACAAATAGCTGGAGTATGGGTCAAAGGTACTTTTAAGGCCCCTACGTTGGAAAACATCCCACATCTTTTGGGGCTTCTTGAGTATCGCAGTGCTTCAGAAGTGCTCTCCCCCATTATAGAGGTTATTCAGATACGATTTTCATGCTGTAGATTTTAAAGATGTCTATTCAGAAACAGTCTACATAGTATTCACAGTGGAAAGTTTCCACCTGAGGCCTTCACACACACACACACACATTGAAGAAAAATTATTCCAGCAAGGAAAGAGGATTTTGATGCTGTACTGTGTTAGGTATGTGAAGTTTACTGTAAAAATGATGAGGTTAAAGACCCCGGTTATTATCCTGAGGATGTAATATGACAATTTTAGTTAAAATTCAGGCCAATTGCTCTATGATATTAGATGATGTTAGTGGTTCTGAAAGGCTTTTTTGTTTTTAGTCCATTTCTTCTGACAGCAGGAGAAGGTTTTTTCTTTTGCCTGTTGCGCAAAAGGCATTATTGGCAAGAGGTACAGTGGTACCTCTAGATGCGAATGGGATCTGTTCCGGAGCTCTGTTCGCATCCTGAGCAGTCTGCAACCCGCAGCGCTGCTTCTGTGCACGCGCGTGTTGCGATTCGGTGCGCATGCGCATGACGTCACTGCATGCGCGACCCGCCGAACCCAGAAGTAATCCATTCCGTTACTTCCGGGTTCAGCGCGTTCGTAACCCATGCTGTTCGCAACCTGCAGTGAACGCAACACAAGGTACGACTGTATATTCATAATCTGCCATTGAAATTATGACAGACCTATTATCTCTTTTTTCCTTTACAAAGTTAAGAATTGTATAGGTTTGTTTAGGATTCATATATGGTCCTTGTTAGCATATCACACTAATAATGCACACCATGACTTAACCACTTTGCTCCTACAGTTGGTTCTGCTGTTCTGCTGATTTAAACCATGGTTTGGCTTAACATGTCATCTATACCTGAGCTCAAGGTTTAGCGCTCTCTAGACAAACCACAAGCTGTAAACCATAGGACAAACTTTGATTACCGCTCCTTATAAGCATGGGTTCAGACAACACATTATGCCAACCATAGCTATAGCAGCAGAATGACCAGAGGAGAAGAAAAGTAGTTGTAATCACCTCTTTAGGAGCCCACATATTGTTTGTTCACACTGATGTTTTGGCTCATGCAAACTATACCATTGTCAACAAAGTGGTGATATCCTTCTCTTTATGCTGTACATGAAGAAATTAGTTGAACATATGAAATTGTAGGAGCCAGTGCATTTTTTCCTGTAGATGTTTGTGTTAAGAAAGGAGAAGTACATTTCTTATTCCCTGTTTCCCTCCCCTCCCCAATTATCATTACCTCAGGCATTCCATATACCTATAATACTTGTGAATATGTACTTAAAAGACTTGATGTGCTCCTTAGTGTTTAGAAGGTAAGTGCCAGTGCTTATTTGCATAAGATCACATATTCTGGAAGATTTAGAAAGTGGCCCTAAAAAAGAAAAACTCTTTTCGTTCTTTCTTTACATTTGTACCATGTGCTTTACAGTTATGTCATCTGTTAGCGTTTGTTCAAGCATTTGTCTTTAACTCCGCAGGTGTCAACATTTATTTGCATTCTTGTGCTAAAACAGAGTGGAACTGTGATGAAGAGTTCAGATGACTGCTTCTTCACCTAAATTTTCTATTCATGGTGACAAATTGGTTTTGCCACATGTGTAGAAAAAGCCCCAGAAATAGTTTTGTGGCCTAGTAATTAGCTGGCTTGTCTACTATTATAAGAGTACTTGAGACAATTTATGCTTGGTTATATATTTCTGCTTTCAGCTGTTTCTAAACGTGTGCTCTTTAGTAACACTCAAAAGAAAACACAAATCTCTTGTTAACATATTGTTCTTTGTTTTCTGTTTTCAATATAAGGCTTCAATATTAAGGCCAAATTAGGCATGACAGTGCTTGTTCGCTGTGTCTGCACCCTTCACGAATAAACTGAAGGGTGGGTGTGTCTATTTTTTTTAACATAAAAAGAGGTGCACATGTGAGGAAAGCTGAACAGGTTCTCTGTATTGTCATAGGCATTTTTATTTTGTCCTTGGTTACTTCTGGTGTTGGAGTTGGGTTTAGAGATAAAGGAATTTGGGCAACAGACTATGTAAGAGTAAGGTAGAATGAAGTTCAACTGAGACTTCTTATTTTCTGTGACCAGTTCCTGGGAAGGGTCTTCCCAGAAAACTATATATCGAAACTATACTGTTTGCTTTGAGCTATTTATTGTACTAAGTGGATGAAATCATAATAGGAATGGTATTATCGCATGTCCTCATCTACACATCACTGATTTGAACAGGTAGAACCATATGTCTGGATCTTTAATTAAGAGTCATGGTGTGCCATGGAAAATTGAGTCTCCAATTAACGGAACTGGTAATGAGATCAAGACAGAGAGATATAAAATGTCTATGTACATGGTTTATTACAAGAAAGGGAAAAAGGTTCACTGAATTACAAAGGCATAATTTAGATTGGGTGGTGACTATGTGGTTAAATCTATAGAGAACAGAAGATATTGGGGCAGGTACAATGAGAAGGAGGGATGCGCTGATGCTGAGAGAAGTTGGAAAAAGACGCACCAAATAAAGGAAGGGTGACTGGTACCATGAAGATACAAAGGGATTCCTGTTGGAATAAGAAGGAGGAATTAGGAGGTAAATAACAGTTCATTTGGTGACAGAACTTGCTTGAGAGTTTCTTTTAGATTTGTCAGCAGCCTTTGACATGTTCAATCACGATCTTTTGGACCACCGCCTTGCCGATGTGGGGATTCAAGGCACAGCCTGACAATGGCTGCGCTCCTTCATCTCTGGTTGGTGACAGAGGGTGGTGCTAGGGAGGGAGATGTCGTCGCGTCACTCCTTGGTGTGTGGAGTGCCGCAGGGCACAATCCTTTCCCTGATGCTTTTCAACATCTTTTCTGGAGATTTGGGCTGGGTTGTCACCAATATGCTGACGACACTCAGCTCTATCTGCTGATGGACGGCAACCCTGGACACACTGACCAGATGCTTGGAGGCTGTGGCTGGATGGCTTCGTGGGAGCCGACTGAAATTAAATCCTTTGAAGACAGAGGTCCTCTGGCTGGGTTGGGATGGTATAGGATTGGGGGACCAACTCCCTTTTTGTTGTTGTTGTTGTTGTTCAGTCGTTCAGTCGTGTCCGACTCTTCGTGACCCCATGGACCAGAGCACGCCAGGCACGCCTATCCTTCACTGCCTCCCGCAGTTTGGCCAAACTCATGTTAGTAGCTTCGAGAATACTGTCCAACCATCTCATCCTCTGTCGTCCCCTTCTCCTTGTGCCCTCCATCTTTCCCAACATCAGGGTCTTTTCCAGGGAGTCTTCTCTTATGAGGTGGCCAAAGTACTGGAGCCTCAACTTCAGGATCTGTCCTTCTAGTGAGCACTCAGGGCCGATTTCCTTGAGAATGGATAGGTTTGATCTTCTTGCAGTCCATGGGACTCTCAAGAGTCTCCTCCAGCACCATAATTCAAAAGCATCAATTCTTCGGCGTTCAGCCTTCTTTTCTTGCGGGGGCTCAATTAGTGCCAGTGCCTTCCGTTAAGAGTTTGGGTGTAATCCTTGACGCCTCCCTTTCCAACAGTCAAGGCAAAAAATTTCCATCTTCGCCATATCAAGCAGTTGGTCCCTTACCTTTCCCGCCCTGACCTGGCCACAGTGATCCATGCGACGGTCACCTCCAGGCTTGACTACTGTAACTCGCTCTACGCGGGGCTGCCCATGAATCTGTCCCAGAAACTCCAGCAGGTGCAGAATGCTGCTGCGAGGCTCCTCACGGGGTCCTTGCCATGGGAGCAGGTTTAAGGTGCTGGTTTTGACCTTAAAGCCCTAAGCGGCCTAGGGCCCTTGTACTTACAGGACCGCCTCTCCTGGTATTTCCCGCAGAGGAGCCTAAGGTTCATGAATAATAATAGTTAAAGGGTCCCGGGCCCTAAAGAAGCCAGATTATCCTCCACCAGGGCCAGGGCCTTTTCAGTAATGGCTCTGACCTGGTGGAATGCTTTGTCCCATGAGACTAGGGCCCTGCAGGACTTTATCTCCTTCCGCAGGGCCTGTAAGACAGAGCTATTCTGCCTGGCCTTCAATTTAGCCTGATACTTCATTCCTTTTTCGCTTCCCTTTTTCTATGAAGAAACCCTTCTGAGACCCCACATTTAAACTCTTCCCTGGTCTCCTTGCTGGCCCTAGCAGGACTAACTTGGCCAGTTAGCCCTGGCGATGCTACATTTATGTTGTACTTTGTGCTGTTTTTAAAGTCGTTTTTAATCAATGTTTTATATTTGTTGTTAGCCACCCTGAGCCCGGTTTTTAAATCAGGAAGGGTGGGGTATATATATATATGTGTGTGTGTCCGTGCGCATCAAGTTTTATTAGTCTACCTTCAGGCCCTTTTCCAGTCCAAGATTCTGGGTCACAATGAGGTGCTAGGAGAGCACCCCATCGGCACCCAAAGGAGAAGCCAGCAAGGGAGAAAACCTCCGACAGATCCTTGCGCTTCCTGCACAAACATCCATGCTGTAATAACTCCGCATCAATTAATCCAGAGTAACTACAGCCCTGCGGTTCTGCCTTCAATCACGAAAGCCATCAGATCATGTTACAATAATTCCCCAATTGCCCCACAGAATGCCCTGGAGCTGCAGGGAAGTCCCGCTCTTTAGTCACCCGGACTATCAGAAGGGCGGACGGCCAAAGGCTGCGGTAAGGCTTGCACAATCCGGTAACGAAAGGACCCCGGTCGATGCGTAAAGGGCTGCGAGCCCCGGGAGAAGCTTGCACTCCGCACGTGCTGCATTCCAGAGCAGAGGCAGGCCCATCCGCATCTGCCCAAAGTCAGGTCCGAGGATGATTGCAGCCCTCGCGGGCGGCCAGCCCAAAGTGCCGCCTCCGAGAGAGAGCTCCCGCGGTCCCCAGCCCCCACGCCTGCCCGCTCTATCTCCGTACCCACTGAGCTGACGGCAAAGGTGCCCCCAGGGCCCGGCTGCAGCGGGAGGCGGGTTGCACACTCAGCTCCCCTGCAGCCATCCAGCTACGGGAGCAGCTGTCGCCTGTCTCTGCAGGCCCGTCCTGCCAAGCACAGTCCAGTCCCGGGAGGTTCTCCGCAGCCCCGGGGATGCCTGGGCAGCTGCAGCCCCCAGCACTTACTACTCTGTTCTACACTGCTGGGAGGTAGGACTAACAGAACTCAGTGTTGGCTTACTGTGAACTAGTGCTTTTGGTTTGTTTCTCTCCAAAGAAGCCGCAGTTGGTAAGCCAAGAGTGTTTTGATGTTTGTTGGGACGTCACACAAGAACCTGGGGTTTTCTGTTGTCCATTAATAGGTCATAATTTGTTCTCATTGCATTAGGTTACAGATAACTTGGTCTTTTGTGCATCCAAGAACCTGAGGCATCAAAGACCAGGCTGCTCTTTTTTCCATATAAATAGAGGGTCACAACTGGCTTGGCAAACATTCCAGCTGGAGACCAAATTAGGAGTGCGGGGACAAAGTGGAAGTGAATTCATAGACTCTGGTAGCAGGATGTTCATAGGGAAAATAGTGCAAAGTTCAGTGCAGCATGCAACTATAATTTATAATTTTACCTCTATCTGGTTGTGGAACAGTGTTGACTGGGTTGTAGTAAAACACCCAAGAGTGAACTTTGTAATTGCCGTGGAATAATGCAATATGAAAAACATAATGCAGTTGGGTTTCTTTTTTAGTCCTTGTTTCTGAGTGTTCAGTATATTTTCAGAACTGTCATGCGAGGTGGAAACACTCCTTTTCTTCAATAGAATTATTTGATTCTCAGGATTTTAAAGAACTATTTAGGCAGTATAGCTAGCACAAGTGCCTTGGGGGAACACATTGACTGCCTCCACTACTGAAAAGACCCAAAAGCAACTTTCCATTATTGACACCATGCATAGAAGATGGAGCTCAAGAACTGTCAACATGGGGAGGGTGGTTTGACTATGCACATATGGTATACAGTTTTTCTTTCTGCAGTACTTTCCCTTCCTAGGCTGTACCTAGTTTCTGATAGATTAATTGTGGGTGGGAAAAGACACAGTTGGAAAAAGTATAAATTAAGCATGGCTTTCTTTTTGTCTCTTTAAAACAATTTATATAAAAGAAAGTGAATGCCTGTTACAGTTGTGGCCTATGCAAAATATCTCGTGGTAACCTGCCTTTTTTAGCTTTTCACCCACATTTACCTTACCTTATTCATATTGTGTAAGATGTGTGCCTTTGGGCTAGCTGGAAAAAAATATCAGGAAAGAAATTTGCCTATTTATTTATTACAGTGCTTTTCTTATTTGTATTTAAAGCTAGAATCTAAAAAAAAAAAAAAAGAATGTGTTGCAGTAAAATTACCGAAGAATAAATCATCAGAGGATTTTTATTGCCTGTCTCTGGGATTATAATATTAAAGGGAATCCATGTCTAACTGATGTGATTATGTAATTGTCACTTGACAAAGTGTTGAGCTCTAGAGGAGGTGGGCTGTGCAACTCAGAAGGCTACTTTTGTCCCTGCTGAAATTCAGAAACAGCTCAGGTCTCTCCAGCAGTTTCGGAGGGAGGTTACCATAGCAATCCATACATTGTATTTGGCTCCTAGATTTCTAAGGGGAACTCCTTATTCTTCTTTCAAACTTTGCTGGAGTTGTGGTGTAGGCAGGCTTCAGGTAGGCTTAGAGCCATGTAACCTATTCATTAGCAGAGAGGTGGCGTATACACATTTCATAAAGTTCTAGAGCTTTAATTGGCCTTAATGTATACAATTGAATTTTGATTATTTGCTTGGATTTTCCTCATTGTAAACTGCTTTGGAATCTGTTAACAATAAGTGATCTATAAATGGACAAAATAGGTAATTATGGGCTATGGAACCCTGGCAAAATTCTGAGAACAAACATTTGAAAGTGGTAGACATGAATTAGATGAAGCACTGGAAAATGGAAGTGGAGTTGGAAAAGGCCTTCAGGAGGTGTCCCTGAATGGTTGGGGGTCACATGGATGAGGGCTGCATTTGTCTTTAGGCACATCCATTTTTGGTTATACTAGAGCCACCTCACTTTGAGGCAAAATAAAATGAAAACCTGTTTTCTATGGAATACATAGCTGTCAGCTTTTCCCTTTTCTTGCGAGGCATCCTATTCAGAATAAGGGAATTTCCCTTTAAAAAAGGGGAAAGTTGACAGCTATGTGGAATATCTCATCTCCAAAGAGTCCATACAGAGAAGAGTAAGTTTGCATTCGAACCATATTATCCACTGAGGATGTGGTACATCTAATTTCATGTGTTGTCAAAGGGGACACTGTTGCTGGGATTGTAGAAAGGGTAATACACAGCAGATCACAACTGAGGTATTTGGTTACCGCACACAGAAAACTCTTTGGCAACAAGTTGATTCCCAAGGAGGAACATCAGGATTTCAGCTATTGATTTTGCTTTTTCTGGCAGGGACCTGCAACTTAAATTTGCTGGCATCCGCTTCAGTTTTTGTGTATGGATTATAGCCTAGGGGAATTACAATTGAGTTGAATTGGTGAGAAGATAAAAGGGCTTCCACACAATGATAAGGATGATATTACTGCAATTCTGAAAGATGTTTAGTGCAGCATAATTTTGAAGGTTTGTCCCTTGTTTCAGAAGCATCCAGTATCCTAGAGGATGGGGTATTTCAGAACGTTGGACTTTCACATTCTTTCCTAGAATGGATACCACACTCAAGGCTGTGTGTGTAGCTGCCTTGAGTCCCACCAGGGAAAAAGGTGTGGGCAAGTTGTTGTCTCTCATCCTTAAATTTCCCCATTTGAAAAATAGGAACAATGTTGAGCTTATTTTTTAGAGTATTTTCCCTTAAAAAAAAATGTTTAACCCGTGAGCTTCAGAATAGGGCAGAATAATAAAACAAAGAAATTGCTGTAGTTGAGGGTGTGCATTGCACAGAATCCGGAATGCACAACTTGCTTAATTGTTCTCTTCTCACCTGCATTGTAAGGGAACTGCATACCTGTGCCTGCTGTCTGCACCCAGATGTTTGACATCCAAAATGGCTTGGAAAAGAAACACATTTATTTGTTAGGGCTGTTTCCCCCCATCCTCCCCACTGTCACTTGACTTGCCCCCAGTGAGTCATACTGCTGGTTTTGCTTAGAAGCCTGGGAGAAGAGAAAAAAGAGAGAGAGAGAGAGAGAGAGAGAGAGAGAGAGAGAGAGAGAGATGGCTAGAATAGAAGGGAGTGAATTAGTTGGACATGTTTCCCCCTCTGTTTCTTCTTCTGCTGCTGTCACTGGGCTCACCCAGGGCATGTGCGCACCCTATTTATTCTACGGGGGGGGGGGGCTAGCTCTATACTCAAGAGAAAGATGAATGGTGACAGCACAAGCCTTAGGGAGTTCAAGTGACAACTGAGGAGGGTGGAACAGAAGGAAACACGCAGGCCAAATTAATCCACTCCCTTTCCCAGCCATGTCTACCTGTCTCCCCCAGGGTCAGTTGCAGGTTAAGAACACAAAGGATTAACTTTGTTTGACTAGATGATCTCTAGGCCCAAGCAGCTTTCTGTTTGTATCCAAAGGTGCTTTGTGCAAATACCGTAGGCACTTCTACAATTCCACCAGTTTTCCTCTATCTCAGGATCTCTATCTCAGGATCCTTGTCCCTCAAACAGACTTTCAGAGGCTTCAAGTGGGCTTCAGTAGAGAAGAGAGGTGGGAAACTCCTTTTGCATGTACAGAGGTCTGTTTTCACTTCTTTGGATCAAACCCTTCAGGTTGATGCCATGGATGCAAGATCAGTACAGATTAAACAGCATGTAGTAATAATAATATAAAATCAAATAATTATCTAAATTGAATAGAATGTAATGTATGTGAACTTGTATTACTTGGTGTTTGTTTGTTTGCTTGCTTGCTCAGTGGCCTAATCCAGATCTCCCTCCACACATAGAAGTGAAGGGTCTGGATCCATGAAGGGACGGCTGTTAGTGACAGCTAGAAAACAAAAGGGCTTTTAGCACAAGAAATCCCCCCTTCCCCTTATCTTACTCTCACTGCTGTATACATCACCTTGAAACTCTGCCACGGTTCTCCCTCCTTCTGTTGGCTAACATTCCTAATGTCATGCCCTCCCTTTCTGGCATCCTTTCCCTATCCTCAGCCACCACTTCATTCCTGGCTTTCCTTCCTACCATACCTTTTTTTATAAGGGGAGTGGATGTTGTAGATTATTACTTGGGTTGCGTTGTTGATAGCATTTTTCAAAAACTGATCGCAAATATTAAGCTCAATTTAGGTTATGTGAGGCAGGTTGCTACAAGATGCGTATTGGAATGCATGTCGTGTTAAAAGCAATGCAGCGTGAATAGGCAGCTTTCTCTCTTAGATGCATGGATGGTTATTCACTCAGTGTACACTACAGTTGTCAATCTAAGTGATGTATGCATGAAAGCCTGCTTCTGCGTGCAGATTGGGGTTTTTTTAAGCTAGAGCAGAACAGAAATCCAGAAAAGCATGGAGTCATAGCTGGCAGTCCTACTGTTGTTCTGCCTCGCTGCAGCTACAATACACCATGCCTGCCACAGGAAATGTAAGGGCAATGGTTCTAATGGATTTTATGGGCACCAATTTAAAACCACAGCTTTTATAGACAGTTGGCAATAACTAAATTATGACTTGTTTGATTCTGTCAGGGTGCGTCGAGACTGGCAGATTTTTAGGATTCTCTTGCACAAATTGCATCTGTATTGTTTTTATGTCTCTCTTGCAGGGGATCCAATTAAATCTGTACTAAACAAAATGATGCGAGCGAATTCATACTGTGATACCAATTAAGCTGTGCTTTCTATAGTCCTGTGGTTAGTTGAGCATTTCTTACTGGAAGCAAAGTGTTCTTCCGTTGCCACTTCTTGCACTATTATATGAATAAAAAAGAAGTACTTCAGTTATGACAAGGATTATGATTTCCCCCTTGTCGGGCAATTGGGACCAAACGATTTCTCATGTTATTAATAATGGATTTATTCAGTGCTATTTTTCTAGAGAAAAGAGGTGCCAGAACTCACCATGAACACCTCCCTCACTCTCTTACAACGGCAATGGCGCCCACCTGAGAGATGCCAGAACTGAGTTCTGGCTGAAAAATTGTAATTCAGCATGGTTTTTGGGATGGGAAGTAAGTGAGAATGGAGACTAGAAACAACTGAAGGGACTTTTGCTTAAATGACACGAAAGGGAAAAAAGTGCAAATAAACCTTTTTATTATTTGCCTCTCTGAGTAAAACATACCAGGGTGTTCTTCCTGAGGAGACTCTATGAAGCATATATCTTGTACACTCTTATCAGAATAATATGGACTGATAAAGTGCAGACTTGCTTAGCAAGCAGGATCACAGGACAGGATGGGTGTAGCAGAAATGTACTTGTAAAATTGTATGTTTTGATTGTAGTTTTATTTTAAAATCCTATTGAATTCCATAGAACTTAATAGAATTTTGGTTGTAGATTTAAATAACTAGATAAGCATGAAAGAGCTTCTCATATCCAAGAAAAGTGGCATGTTTTGTAACTTGCATAACATTATCATTTGCAGCACCATTGCTGACAGGAGTGAGGCCTTGTCAGCATGTAACACCAGTGGTCAGAGACCTGCGCTGGTTGCCAATTTGCTACCAGGCTGCGTTCAAAGTATTACTATTAGTATATAAAGCCCTTAACAACTTAGGGCCAGTTTACCCATGAGATCGCCTTACCCTCAGTATGTCCACCCAACCACTTTGATCGGCGGAATTGGCACCACTACAGGTGTCGCATAATACTTGTTCCACATTTTTAAGGACTCAATTGTTAAGTGTGGCAGAGCCTGCACTTTGGAACTCATTGCCCCTTGAGTACTGTGCCTTCACAGGGCTCTTTTCTGTGCCTGCTAAAAACATACCTGTTTAGACTAGCCAATTTAGAGAGCCAGTGTGGTGTAGTGGTTAAGAGTGGTAGACTTGTAATCTGGTGAACTGGGTTCATGTCTCCGCTCCTCCACATGCAGCTGCTGGGTGATCTTGGGCTAGTCACACTTCTTTGAAGTCTCTCAGCCTCACTCACCTCACAGTGTTTGTTGTGGGGAAAGGAGAATGTTAGCCGCTTTGAGACTCCATAAGGGGAGTGATAAAGTGGGATATCAAATCCAAACTCTTCTTCTTTTTCTATCCAGAAGCTTAGAGAGTTGGGGTAATTTTAATCCGCTTCAGTATTGTAGCTTTTGCATGTTTTAGAGTAGGGTTGTGAATCTTTCTTGATTTTACTGTTTTGTCTTCTGTAGACCTCTTTGAGGTGCATACATTTTATTAAATAAATAAATGACTAACAGTTACAGATAGATGTGTTTTGTGCCTTACGGGTGTTATTTAACGAAGTCTCACTCAAAGTAGACCCATTGAAATTAATGAATATGACTAAGATCTGTTGCTACTAACATGAGTTTGACCAAACTGCGGGAGGCAGTGGAAGACAGGAGTGCCTGGCGTGCTCTGGTCTGTGGGGTCACAAAGAGTCGGACACGACTAAACGACTAAACAACAACAAGGTCTGTTAATTTCAGTGAGTTTACTCTGAGTAAAACTTAGTTGAGTTCCACCCTGTAATTAAAGGTCAACCACTTTTAAGCAATTAATTATAGTGGTGCCTTCCTTCATTAGTCCCATGCAGTGTATTACCGTAATTTAGTAATAACAGCATAGTAGTGAATGTTCTTCTTTGAACATTTTGCATTTGGGGCCTCCAATATTTGGCAGGTAAAATCCTTGCTGTACTAATCTTGTAGGAGAACAGCCAATGATGATACACTGGCAAATTTTTCATATATAATGAGGAATAACTTAGGTTTTCAGTTTATTAACAAGTCTGTTATTCTGTAGGTTGTATTTATAATATTTCTGTGAAAATGGAACAGTTGACCACAAGCAGTAGAATATTATACAGCCTAAGGCTCTACCACAGCACATCACAGAAGGCAGAAAACAACAACAACAACAACAACAACAACAACAACAACAACAACAACAATTTATTATTTATACCCCGCCCATCTGGTTGGGTTTCCCCAGCCATTCCAACAGAATGTTAAAATACAATAATCTATTAAACATTAAAAGCTTCTCTAAACAGAGCTGCTTTCAGGTGTCTTCTAAAGGTCTGGTAGTTGTTGTTTTCTTTGACATCTGGTGGGAGGGCGTTCCACAGGGCGGGTGTCACTACGGAGAAGGCCCTCTGCCTGGTTCCCTGTAACTTGGCTTCTTGCAGTGAAGGAACCGCCAGAAGGCCCTCGGCACTGGACCTCAGTGTCCGACAATGGGGGTGGAGATGATGGGGGTGGAGACAATGGGGGTGGAGAAATGTTGTAAGTGGTCTAACAAGAACCTCATCATTTTTAGTGAGTGGTGTGGAGTTTTGATGTCATCTAGTCATAACTATTTTGCTCAGATTAGCAAATAATGAAAAAATATCGCAGTGGTTCTAAATATATACTCAAGGCTTAGTTTAGATGATGCCTTACTCTTTAGGCTCACTGTTTCATTTTACAGGAGAATTCCATTTTAAAGAATAAATTAGAGACACAAAATGCTTTACCATTATCTATTATGAACTCAGATTTTAATTTCCTCACCTGAAAGTGCTTACATTACAATTTCCTTATATAGTTAGTGAACTGTAATAATACGGGTTTTGATTGCCCAAATATATTTATACCTCAGTGATTTGTTGAGGCTTGAAGATCTTATATATGTGAAGGCATTCTCTTGCTACATTATATATTCATAAAAAATAACATTTGGTTGAAATCAGTATTGCAGATTATTATTATTATTATTATTTAAATTTGCAGGCAGTCACAGCAATTGTGTGATTTAAGTTTGACTTAATTTACTTCTAGATTAAGTATTCTACTTCTGCCCCAGATTCTCTATAGTGGTCGTCGTCATAATAATAATACTAATAACAGTACTAGGTGTTGATGCCAGTTAAGTTTAGATCTTGAGCTTGATCCTAAAGAAACTTAAAATTTGGACAAAAGGTTTGTTGTTTGGATACTTAGGGTGTTTGGATTTTCTATTCTGATACCCATTGTAAACTATTTCCATAATAGTAAAACTTGAAATCCCTATTTTTTTGTTCATTGCTACCATAACTAATTGCTGATATACTGTTTTGCTTTTTCAACTTTATTTCCATTATCCCTGGGAAATTGAATGGTGGCAGCTTAACTTCTGAAGGTGGCTGTTTGGTTTTTTTTTTTTGCAGTAAACCTGGCACATTTTGAGGATTACTTTGTTGTAGCAGTCTTCTAGCTGTTAGACTTAGATAAAATAGATAAGTGTGGGACACAGGTGGCGCTGTGGTGTCAACCACTGAGTCTTGGGCTTGCTGATCAAAAGGTTGGCGGTTTGAATCCCCACGACGGGGTGAACTCCCGTTGCTTGCTCCCAGCTCCTGCCCACCTAGCAGTTCGAAAGCACGCCAAAAAAGATAAGTGCAAGTAGATAAATAGGTACCGCTCCAGCAGGAAGGTAAACGGCGTTTCCATGCACTGCTCTGGTTTCGCCAGAAGCGGCTTAGTCATGCTGGCCACATGACCTGTTAAAACTGTCTGTGGACAAACGTCGGCTTCCTTGGCCAGTAAAGCGAGATGAGAGCCGCAACCTGAGAGTCGTTCACGGCTGGAATTAACTGTCAGGGGTCCCTTTACCCTTTACCTTTAAAATAGATAAAATATACCTAATGCTTTTTAATATAGATACTTGTGATTGTCAGATTATTCTTTTCCGCTGACTCAAGGGGGCTTACAGGATTAAAGGTAATTTCAATTACAGTGGTACCTTGGGTTACAAACACTTCGGGTTACAGATTTTGCTAACCTGGAAGTAGTACCTCGGGTTAAGAACTTTGCTTCAGGATGAGAACAGAAATTGCGTGGCGGTAGCAGGAGGCCCCATTAACTAAAGCGGCACCTCGGGTTAAGAACAGTTTCAGGTTAAGAACGGACCTCCGGAACAAATTAAGTTTGTAACCAGAGGTACCACCGTACATTTAAAAAGCAAGCATAACATTTTCAGGGGAGCTCTTACCAGGAAGACCTGGTCCTCAATAAATTTATTGAAACGCTGACGTGGATCATTGTGTTTAGAATAAATTGCTTACTTCTGGAAAGGTCAGGGCTGAAATGTGCTGCGGAATTAGTTTTGTATTTTGCTGCCTTTTTATAATAGATTGAACTGCTTTGCTGTTCCTCAGTTTTGGTATGATGAGTACATGCCATTTGTTGAATGAAAACTGGAGGTACCTTGAGGCAGTTGTAGAAAGAACATGGTTTAGGCTTGGAAGCTTCTTTTATGCAGTCACAGTGTTAAAAAGTACATCTTGGATTTGAATGTTGGATGGGCTTACTTGATTTTATCTCTTTGTTATTCCAATAGGCAGGTTATTTTAACGGTTACTGTATAAAAAAGTTTTTCTTCATCTTGGTTGTGGAAGTTGTCCTCGTGTTTAGTGGTTTAGCTTTTTATTCAGTAGTGCTTTGTTATTTTTCTTTTTAGCTTCATCTCTTGACTATTGGATGAATGGTTTACATTATTGTGACCATTCTTGCTTGTTATCTCCTCTTGCTTGTTCTCTTCATATTACATTGAGAAAAATACATAATCTCTTCTAGGCTGCTTCTTAAGCCCTTGGATCACACTGCAGTACAGGGCAAATATTACTTAACAGTGTTACATTGCAAATCTGAAAATAGCCCTTAATAATGATGGTCAGTAACCATCTAGATGTGACAGTGGCAGAACCTTTTGTTTAAACCATTTCTGAACCCTGCGCTTGCTACTTAAATCTCTATAGTGATGAGGTAAGCTTTGAGTGATGGGTTTAGTCCCCTTTTCTCTAAAAATCTAATCTGGTCTCTGCTTTATATGTGATTGAGACAGGCTTGGGCTGTGAACCCACCATATATTTAAAGCACCCACCCTTGTGAATTCTGGGAACTGTAGTTTATTTCTCTCAGAACGGCATTTCCCAGCTTCCCAGCACCTTCAACAAACTACAGTTCCCCACTCCCCACCCCCACCCCCGGTTGGAGGCATGCTTTAAATGTATGGTGTGGTTGCAGTCTTAGACTGAAACGAATTAATCTTCTTCTGCTTGCATCCAATCTGGCCATAGACTATAAAAAGTTTTTTAGCACGCTTCAAAAGCTGATCAAAAGTTGGTGCTTACCTTATTCCAGAATGGAGGTGATTCCATAAACTGGGTGCCATCTGAAAGGGTCATTTCCTGGTTGTTGCAAGATGGGATCTCAGCATGCTTTGACACAACCAGATGGGTCTCAATATACAGAGTGAGAGAAGGTGTTCTACCAGGTGTCCAGCTCCCAGGTTGTTTACAGCTTTGTAAGTTGACAAGAGAACCTTAAATTTGTCTCAGCAGCAACTTGGTGCCCACTGCCCAGTTCAGTTCTTTCAGAAGTGGTGGAAAATGCTCACAGCAGGTAGCCCAATCAGCAGTCTAGCTGCTTTATTCTGCACTAGCTTCGGCTTCAGACCAATGTTAAGGGCAGCCCTACTTAGAATGAATTCCAGTAGTCTGCATTCCAGTAGTCTAGTCTTGGAAGTTACCAATGTGTGGGTCACTGTGGCCAAAGTACCCAGGTAGACATAGCTGGGTCGGGTCAGTATCCCCCCCCATCCACATTTCGGTAATATACCGTACATCAGATCAGCCTCTTCATCCATAGTCAAATCGATGGATGGGTCTTTTTATGGACTGACTTGGGATGTGGCAGTGAACCAGACAAATACAAAATTTAATGGTATCTACAGTTACAGGGGTATTTTTGGTCTACTAACTGCAAATCAACCAAAGTTCTGCACCCTGGAAAGCCATATCCTGTAAATTACATATTATGTACGTTTTGCTGATTTGGTCTAACCAAATTCATCACACTATTTATCACTGAACAGAAATAGAAACAGCTTATTTAAGATACTGCCACCCACGCTAAGAGAGCTGATCTGCCCCATTTGCAAAGTAGAACATTAGGAGAGAGGAATGCCTGTATCAGGATAAGCCAACATGGTGCTCTTCTGATGTTGTTGGACTACAACTCCCATCATCTCTGGTGAGTGGCCATGCTTGCTGGAGTTAATGTGAGTTGGAGTACAGCAAGATATGGAGGGTACCATGTGGGCTTCCCCTGGCCTATGCCGATGCGGAAGTGAAGAGAACTGTGTAAAGCAGATAGGAAGTGGCTGAAAAAGGAGATTATTTTTTAAAATGTCATTGCCTTCTCTTGCATTCTCAGTTACATGTATTTTGCTGCTTCTTTGAAAGTTCATCGTTTACAGTTATATTCAATTACTGTAAAAGGTGAATGATTTTGGGAGACTAGAAACTGACCTCTGACCTATTTCATTCAGGATTTTGTCGAGCAACCCAAGTGTTAATGAGCAGCCAGAACTTGGGCCATGCCAAAGGTTGGTATACCAATAGCAAGATGTGGTTAGAGGCAGTTCAAAGTCAAGGCTAAAGTAAACTTTGTTCTGCAACTAAGCTTTTAAATAACTAGCTGCTTGTACATCACTGAACTTTTCAATTGTTCAAGCATTTTTTACATGGAATATCTTAATTTAAAAAAACCCCACAAACATTTGGTAGACATTGCAGAACAACTTGGATTGAAGCATTTAAAAATATTCTGCCATAGATCAGGTATAATAAGGTGTACCAGACTGTTTTGATCAAGTTATGGCTACTTGACTTGCACCTTATGTACGGTAATTTATGATGTCAGGTGGGGATAGGTAAAGAGAGGCTTTGGCCAAAAGGGGTTTGCAGGCACCATTATTCAACTGTTTGGCAGTGCCTGAAAAGCCCTGTGCACTAGATTCTGCAAGCACCGATGATCAGATGATCATTGAGGCTTCCAAAGCGCTGTGTTTTTGCCCTTTTGGTTTGATTTCAACCAAAGCAGCAGACAGTATTTCTTTCAGAATTTATATACTATGTCTTTATTTTTATTTTTATTTAAAATGCTTTTCAGAACCGTGTTCATACAGTGTAAAAATCCACAATACGGTATTAAAAACAAAAATCTTGGGATAGAGTAGAATTTTGCTTGGTCTGTGGTTTTAAGTGAACTGATGTAAGTCAGTTTTCTCACTAATACATGAATTCGAACATAATTCTCCTTTAGATTTCATCTTCTCCAAATTTTGCAATGCAGCTCTCAGATCACATGTAGAGCAAGTCCAGGGAGGCAAAGTCCACTTGAATTAAGGAAATCTTCTCAGTTCCTTTGGATGTGTCATACAAATGTAGACCTCATGGAGAAGTCGTGAAAGATCTGGTTCGGGTTTTTATTTTGTGTTCTGTATTTTCATTATGTTCTCATTTAGTGTATCTCCCATCACAGTGACAAATGTAAACAATGACTTACCATTATTTTGCTCCTCCCTGTTCATTTTTAGCTGGGCACTGGTAGAAAACAAGTCACGATCCCTTTGATGTCCACATCAAGGGATCATAATTATTCTGCTTCCAACAAATCATGATTTCTAGCCAAAGTTTATTCTAATAAATCACAATCAGTAATCCAAAAATGAAACAAAACCACAATCTCTGGTTCAGATCGTTGTTTTTTGTTTGTTTGTTTTTAAATTGAATATGAAGAGAAGACAAACAGGCCAGATAGGTGCATACATAGTAAACCATTAGCTAACTGCTTTAAGGCCTTATTTTTTTTTACAGTCAAGCAGTACTGTATATAAATTCTAGTTTAATGTGGAGTGCAAACTGGGTCAATTTGTATTATGTGCACTGTAATAGGTAGCATGCATTAAGCTGATCCATTATTCAAACATGAATCCTTTTAAAAGTCAATTTTTTTACATACTTCTAATTATATGCTGAATAAGTAATACAACCAATAGACTTTAAGGTCCCACAAAAGCCTTCCTTGTTCATACAAAGAATTGTAACATATTTTACTTTCATGCTTTGGTTTTAAACATGTTGTGACTTTCACTGAGCAGTCAGGGTTGTTAGTTAGCTAGGTTTTTTTTTTTTTTTTAAACTGTTTATTGCAGTTGGATATGAACTTCTGCCTCCATAGCTTGTTCAAACTACTTGGCTTCTCTTTAAAAAAAAAAGATTATAAACATTTGCTTGCTGCACAGTATAATTTTTTTTCTCAGGACAAACTGACGAATAATTTAATTGAAGAAATTATTTGTCGAAACACATGGTTAAGCGAGGTTCCTCTTGGGAGCTTATTTTTCTGTGTGTACAGTAAATCAGACTCGAGAGCTAGGGAGCGTTGTGGAAGTTGGCTGCAAGCTGTCTTATTTCCTCTTTGCAACAGAAAAGAGACTAGAGATGTCATACGTTGCAAGGCAGGTGGGAATGAAAGACATTCCTCAAACACTCAGCCTACATTTGTAATAAAATAGTAGGACTTTGATTTATGGAGCTTGAAGGTTGGTGGGAGGAAGAAAGTCAAACTAGGCAGAAATAGCACAAAAATTGCCCAAGGCAGAACCATTAACATTTATAACATGATACAGGGAGGGAGGTTTCAGAAATAGTTACTGATAAAGGCTGGAGTTTGCCCTACCTGGAGTAGAGGGTTACAAATGAGTTGAGTGAATAACTAATTTTTGACTGAGAACTTTACAAAGATTAGTTTTCAAATGAGGCAAGATGGAGTAATTGTTCCAGGGTGGCTGCATGGAGGAAGGGTGATTGAATGCCCTCATTGATATTTACACTACTGATCATAGAATCATAAAATTGTAGAGTTGGTAAGGACCCTGAGGATCATCTAGTCCAGCCCCCTGCAATGCAGGAATATGCAGCTGTCCCATATGGGGATCGAACCTGCAGCCTTTGCATTAACAGCACCATGCTGTAACCAACTGAGCTATAATGAGATGGGAGGGAGCACGTAGGTATATGCAGGGGGGAATAATTATAAAAGTTGCTATCCTGCAGCTCCATTTCCCCACTCCAGGGCTGCCCCCCCATGAGGCAACGTGAGGCAACCACCTCGGGTGGCAGCATACACAGGGGCAGAAGATCTGATCTCTAAGGAATGCATCACTTGCCACTGCCTTGGCAGCAGTGGAGGCCAGCACCCCTCATGCCGCTTCTACAGCGGCCTCTTGGCAAATAGGAAGCAGTGCTGGTCTCCTCCCATCCTTGTTCCTGATGTAGATCTTCACTCATCCCTTCTTCCCTGGTGGAAGGAAACACCATTTTGTGGTTTGCCTCAGGTGCCAAAATGTTTTGGGCCAGTCTACCTGTTGCTTTGGGGTTTTTTTGCAGGGGGCAGGGCAGGGCAGGGCAGACCATGGGAGATCTAATAATGAACCTCCAGTCCTCTCTCTCATCAAGTTTAGCTCTCCACTTTGAGTGCAAGTAATAACCAAGACATTGCAGGAGGGTGAGGAAGGTAGAAGCACCACTATTGCACCTGGCAAGGAATGAGAGCGACCTTCCCCACTTTGCCTATCTGTTTTTTAAATCATTAATAATAATAATAATAATAATAATAATAATAATAATAATTTATACCCCGCCCATCTGGCTGGGTCTCCCCGGCCACTCTGGGCGGCCTCCAACAAATACTAAAATACAATACAAAATCACAAATTTAAAACTTCCTTAAACAGGGCTGCCTTCAGGTATTTTCTAAATGACAAGTAGTTGTTTATCTCTCTGACCCCTGATGGGAGGGCGTTCCACAGGGCGGGCGCCACTACCGAGAAGGCCCTCTGTCTGGTTCCCTGTAGCTTTGCTTCTTGCAGTGAGGGAACCGCCAGAAGGCCCTCGGTGCTGGATCTCAGTGTCCGGGCTGAACGATGGGGGTGGAGACGCTCCTTCAGGCCGTTTAGGGCTTTAAAGGTCAACACCAACACTTTGAATTGTTCTCATTTTGCTTTTTTGGTTCATGGATCTGTTTACATTACGCCTCTGTTGTGAGCCACCTGAACTCAGAGCTGTGGTTGCCTGCCCTCAGGTCTATGGTTACAAATAAACAAAAACTGAAATATTTTGACATTTCTCTCTCTCTCTGGTGTACTATAATTTATTACTTGATTGTAGGCGCAGTCTTCAAATGTTCTGCAATAGGAACAATTTGTAATGGAAGTGCTTGTTCTTGTTCAGTAGCCCTTTAAACTGTTTACCCGTGAATGCTCCTTGGCCATTTCACAGGGGAGCACATCAATGTCTTCTTGTTTAGTTGCTGCGCTCCTGGTGATTGATAGATTGAGGGGTGTTTTTTTTAAGCCTTTATGCATGGAAAGAAGCACAAAAAACATCTCTCAAACTATGTTTGTTTTCCTTGCTCCAGCAGTCTGAAGGCTAAAGGGTCACTTGCGAGCATGACATTGTGGAAGGTGGGGTTTGACCACAGAGCCATGACAAGTGGTGTCAGTAATTGGCAGCTGATTATGCCAAGCTCTGCCTCCACCTGCCACTGTTTTGCAGCTGGCTTCTCCCCTGTATCTCCATTTTCTGTCTGGTGGGGCTCAGTACGCATCTCAAGTGGCTTGAGGATAGAACATTTGAGTCTGAGAACCCCTGGCCTGTCCCATCATCAATGTGTTGGCTTTTAAGGTGCCACAATAGTCTCTCTGGCTTTTGCTGCAACACACACACAGCAACTTTCTGGTACTTGTTTGTTAAACTACTGTTTTTAGCCCACCTTTCTAAAACTGCTAAAGGCAGCTTTACAATCAAGGTTATGGGGAACATCATATCTATAAACACAGAAGAGCAGTGCAGCTGAAAAGTAGTCCAAGCTTTCCTACAGAGTAAAACTCAGGAATCACTTTTTTAAAAAGCCATCAATTCCTCATGCCCCCAGGCTTTCCTAAATAAATGAGCTTTACATAACTGACAGTAAGCCGAAAGGGAGGTATACAATCAGAATTCCTGTTGGAGGTCATTCCACAGCCCCAGTCACCACTGCTCCGAACACCACATTCCTTTACTTCACTTAATCTGTTCCTTTGATAATGATGACAATAGGCAGATAGAGGTGCCCGCCAAGTTCCCAGGTTATGAAGTGTTCTCAAGTTTTTTGCAATACTGCTTAAACATGTTTTATCTGCCACAACATTCTGGACCATCTATGCTTTTCAGGCTGGTTTCAAGGGCAAATTTATGCACAACATATTGCAATACCATAAACCCACAACTAGTGATGTTAAATTCTCGAGAATAATCTTATGGAGAATATTCTCAATTAATGAGAATATTAGAGAATTTTCATTTAAAATAGGCGAATTTTCACTTTAATGCATTGAAAATGATATAACTACCGGTAGTTAACATACATGTTCATTCATGGGCACTGTAAATTTGTTCAGATGGCAACCAAAAACTGTAATAAGCTATCTTGTGCTTCTAATAGCTCTAACATATAATAACTGTTTTGGTGACTAAAACAGAGCTTGATAAACAAAACGATATGCATACATATAAAAAAGAAGCCATTAACATTAAATATATTATCATTATATGATAATAGGTTTCAGTATGTCATTCTCTGGTAAATGGCATCTTGTGCCATTGAATCGCACTGCAAAAACCAGTTACTGGCACTAAATAAAAATGTAGAAACGTCAACTGTTTAAATCAAGGCCACCTCACATGCTGTTACACATAATTGTATAGGCCTAGGTACTTTAAGTGTATAAAGCATTAAAGCTACTTTGTGTAAAAAAAATCACACTGTATGGCCAAGGGTATAGAATTGCTAAGAATAAGGTCACACCAAAATAGAAAAAAAATGCTATTACATATAGTTGAAATACATACGAATTCAAATGTTCATCAAATTAAATGAATAGCATTTTAAAAACTAAAAATAAAAATGTTTTCTGTAGCTCACATTTCAGAACTTCCAATGGTGAATGACGCAATGCCCAGTAATGTAATTGGATCAAAAGAATAATTATTCATTACTTACACGAAAGCCCAGAAATCACTTACGCTGTTGCCAGATTCTGTGCAGCCTTGATAGATATACGTCGAAAGATGGTCTGTGATGTAAATCAACTTTAAATAGTGGCCTAAAATATTGTTGGATCTATATTTTAGTAGCCTATCTCATAGAACCGATACCCGAGTCTAAATTTTATTAGTTATATCTATGTTTAATCAATGATTTTAAGGACATGGTTTAAGTCGGGCTGGATATGTTGAATATGCCCTCATCATATAATGAGTACCCATTTAAATATATATCTTTACATTGTTTTTACATTGTTTTTATAAATGTAAATATCTTGTTTTATGCTGGTCTGTGACCGAATAAAGTATATTCATTCATTCATTCATTACTTACACTGGCAGTATCACAGCTTGACTTATTATTTACTAGATTTTTAAAATGTGGGTTGTAAAACTGGTTCTTACATTAGAATTTACAGTTTGTGGAGAATATTCTCCAGAGAATTTTCTTACCTCATATCACTGCCCACAGCCTATGCGGGGGTTGCAATCTGGGAGAGTGCCTAAAACCAAATTCGTGTATGGTCAAAACACATTTGGTTCAGTGGCAGGTGAGATTGTCAAAGTCTTTTTTCACGGATGCCCGTCCCCTTTCTGCCCCAACCCCCCAGGGGCTGGGCTGGGCCAACCGGGCGGAGGAGGAGAAGGAACCGGGCGAAGTGGAAGGGCGGTGGGTCTCTGGCAGCCCTTCCTGCTGCAGTTGCTGCTCCCGCCGCTGCCTTCTCCGTTCAAGCTCCACAGTAAAATTGTGCTCCCCGCTGGGCCTAGACTTGCTCAACTCGTCGCTGGGGAGCGGAGGGGTGGTGACGTAGAATGAGGGGGCGGAGGTGGGTGGGGTGTGGAGGTAAAATGAGATGTGTGGTCTTTGAGGGCGCTATATTTTTGGAACAAAATCACGTTTTTACCTGTGAAAGGTGTGCCATCTGTACAATGTAAGCACGTACAAACACTCCCATATGGCCATGGAACGTTGTGTCCAAATTTTAACGGAATCAGTCAAGCGGTTACGGAGAAGATCGGTCACAAACATCCACCTTTTACATTTACATACATACATATATATATAGATTGCTACTGCTGTCTTGTCCCCAAGAAGTGTGGAAATTATACTATTGAGAGTCCCCCCCCCCCGCCTTCATTAATAGTTCCTTTGCGGGGGGGGGACCTTTTACCTGCTGCCCTTTGCTTCTCCGGCATGATTGGAGTGAGCTGCTGATTTCTATTAACCACATCCAACACGGCATCCAAACTCTTAAACCAGGACTGGGAAACTTGTGGCCTTCCAGATGTTGCAGGACTACAACTTCTATCACTTCTGTCCCTTGGCTATACTGGCTGGAGTGATGGGAGTTGGAGGCCAACAACATCTGGAGAATCAACTAGCTTCATAATCCATGGTTTGAAGTTGGCTTGTTTTAAACCAAACTTACCGGTACTTTACATTAACAAGTAAAAACAGAAGTGAAAAGCTTCTGAACTAGTCCACTTTAGAGGAAGAGAGGGGAGCCTACAAGGCCAAGGGTCACTGTGATTTGTTCTCCTTGTGCAACACTAGGCCTGGTATCCTTTCTGCTATCTAGAGCATTTAAAATCTTCAGGTGTCAGAATACAGATTCCTGTTTCTGAACTGACACATTTAAAGTGCTTGTGTCAATTTTATAATGATTCCCCCCCTTTAAAGATTGTATGCTCGGTAACTAATATTGTCATCCTTACTTAATTACCAGTGTATTGATTTGTGAATGTGTTATTCCTGATGTTTAATTCGGGAACTGCAATTCAGTTTTATCTTACTGCTGCAGATTTTTTTAATAGTTCTTCTAAGTTTATAAATTAACGTGGTCTGCTAGAATGCCTTTTGAATAAATTGACTGGTTCTTTTGTGCTGAAGAAAATATGCCTATATATAATTTTTTAAATATATTATATATATCTCCAGTTTAACTTTGCTTGTAAAGACATTTTAAAAGAATTTTTAACTTTTAGAAATATGTGATTTTAAATAAGTTTTTTCTTTCCCTTTTTTTCAAAATAGTCATAGAATGGGGAGATGATATTAAAACCATCTCAGAAGATGAAGCTGTGATGTTGGTGAACCATCAAGCAACAGGAGACATTTGCACCCTAATGATGTGCCTTCAGGACAAAGGCACGGTATGCTATTTTTGTATTCACCGCTGTTTCATACTGGGTAGGCGATATTGAGAATATGCTCCGATTCATAGCACTGGAGACCACCGCCAAGTCTGGTACCTAGTTCTGAGACTCAAATTCACATCCATTTAATGGATCTAGCTGCCCTTCTTCCCCTGCAGAGGGGCCCAGATCCTCCAGATGGCTGTGCTATACAAGCAGGGCATACAAACACCAGAGTTGTTTGCAGGGCAGGAATCATTTAGCAATCCAAGTGGCCCGGGAAAGCAGATCAAACTAAGTGACTGAGGAAAGGCACAAAGTAAGAGAAGCTTCCCCATGTCCACTTCTGGAGAGGAAAGGAGTTGAAGTTGCACAGTGACTGTTACCCCTGAATGGAGAGCAAAGCAGGGGGCATTCAAGGATAGCAAACATCCTTTTAATTTTGCCTTTGTGTACTATAGACAGTGCTTGCTGAATAAGAACGCACTGCACTGCATTAGTCTTTCATGATAAAATGCTCATAAACCTTGACTGCTATGTTCAGGTGATAAAATGGGAATTCTGCATTTCCCATTATCTTCAGTTCTTAAAATGGGATATGGCCTGCAAAGCATATTTGTTTAGGAATATTTATGGTCTATACTCCAAGATGGTTGAAATGGGAAGCATTTGATTTAGTGTTTTATTTCTAGTTGGCGCAAGGCTATAAAAGTGAATACATGCCATCCATCTGTTGTTGTTTTTTAATCAAATGAATGTGGGTTGAAATAAATTGTTCTGAACATCAGTCCAAAAATGAAATTGCTTCCAGTAGTTTGTGTGTGTGTGTGTGTGTAATTGTGATGATACCAGAATTCTTAATTAGTCCGTTGAAATGGTAAACCTAGCAGATTTATAATTCCTGTTTGCATAATGAACACTGACTTGGAGCCAGTGAAATTTATTACAAGCTAAACTCTCTTTTCTGTCAAAACAAAATAAAAAAAAATTATTTCCAGTAGCACCTTAGAGACCAACTAAGTTTGTTATGGGTATGAGCTTTCGTGTGCCTGCACACTTCTTCAGATATCTCTTTTCTGTGCCTCTGTCATCTGCGTGGAACATCTTTTAGCAAGCTCAGATGTTGCCTATTGTAACCCTTTAGTTACCGAAGGAGATGAAAATATCCCATGTTGTACATGTTCAGAGAAATTTTCCTTTTACCACTTTGGTTCTTTTGACAAAGTGTAGCAAAGCAGTTTAAAAGTTTGGATCTGAAACTATACAACCATCAATCACTTTGGAGAATCAGACATGTTGATTTGCACCATTTCTTTCTTGTTCGTAGTTGGGCATTCTTTTCTCCTCCAGCTAGTTACATTACTACTGATCCCTCCTCCCCCAGTATCAAAAATAAAGTTTCTTTTTTCTTTTTCTTTTTTTGTAAGAACTGTACTGTAAAGTACTTGGCTGGTTCTGGGTGACACTGTGAAGGAGATGAGAAATGCAATGCATTCTCTGTGTGTTCAGCCTTTTTCAGTACTTGCACATATTCGTGCCTGTTGTCCTCCCCAACACCATCTCCACACAAAATTATAGCATGCGGAATTCAGTCAGTCTGCATCAAAAGCTAGCTAGGAAGCAAACTTGGTAGCCCAATGACCCCAGGACAGTGGAACTCAGTAATTTCACGGGGTTAGATGAGATGACCCTTGTGGTCCCTTCCAACTCTACAGTTCTATGGTCTATGTGGCTTATAGAGTTAATCACCATGGGAGTGAACCATTAACCCTTCTTGATAAGCTGTATTTTGGAACATTTATCCATCACTGTGTCTGGAAGGAACTACTGTACTTTTCAAACACATTAGTATAGTTAAAGCTATGGTTTTCCCAGTAGTAATGTACGGAAGTGAGAGCTGGACCATAAAGAAGGCTGATCGCCGAAGAATTGATGCTTTTGAATTATGGCGCTGGAGGAGACTCTTGAGAGTCCCATGGATTGCAAGAAGATCAAACCTATCCATTCTCAAAGAAATCAGCCCTGAGTGCTCACTAGAAGGACAGATCCTGAAGTTGAGGCTCCAGTACTTTGGCCACCTCATGAGAAGAGAAGACTCCCTAGAAAAGACCCTGATGTTGGGAAAGATGGAGGGCACAAGGAGAAGGGGACGACAGAGGATGAGATGGTTGGACAGTGTTCTCGAAGCTACTAGCATGAGTTTGGCCAAACTGCGAGAGGCAGTGAAGGATAGGCGTGCCTGGCGTGCTCTGGTTCATGGGGTCACGAAGAGTCGGACACGACTGAACGACTGAACAACAACAACAAAGTTTTTGCACTTTCAGCTGCTGTTACAAGATGCTCTCAGTACAAACTTTGAAGATGGCATTGGTGGGACCCTACATCTCACCATAGATATTTGCAATAGCTAATGAGTACAAGACTATATGTCTGTTACTACTCATTGGTTTACAGTTGCAGATATGGGCAGTCTGGTGAGACAACAGGTGGTTCTAAACATACCTGGATTTGGCTGTGTACATGCTGCAGTCAGTGTTGCATGCAAACTGACAGCAATCATTCAGTTGAGTGCTGATTCCCCAGCCTGGATTTTAAAGCAGACTGTGCAACAAACATTATGAAGACACTGTATGATGGTAGGATCCAACATATCTCGCTGCTAAAACATGGTTTTGAAGGGCAGACCACACATAAAACTGCAAGGAGTATTAGTGATTAATTCAAGTAAACTGTATCTTTACCAACAATACTGAAAGATTGAGACCACCACAACAACTTACCACTGTGCTGCCTAGTGTAGGATGTCCCTGCAAGTTGGAACAGCAAGCTGCAGTAGTATTGTACCTCTGCAAACAACCCAAATCAATGGTGTTTTTGTTTTTTACAACTTGCACTTCATTCCTAGGCAATAGGAATAATAAAGGACCTTTCTCACAAGCAGCCTTCTGACCAATAGGCATATCAAGGCAGTTCAGGGGGAGATTATCTGGTGGACTGCTGGTTACCTTACCCCAAGATTTGTTAACTATTTAGGGAGGAAGGTCCTGTTTAAAAGAAGTTAGGTAGGATGAATGAGTATCTGGTGGGAGAAACTGTGGTGGCTTGTCTTGAAACACTAGGTGTTTGTAAGGTACAGCATAAAGTATCTGATACACTCAGTAGCAAATTTTCAAAGGTTACAGAACAAATCTCAGCAACATCCAGAGACATTGAGACTGATTCCTTGTTCGTCTTGCAGAAGTCCCAGGTGGATTGTCTGGGACTCGTAAATGAAAAGGATTCCTCACCTTATATCAGACATGAAGCTGCAGCAGCAACAGGGCAGAAATTTGCGAGGGGGAGGATGTGCCAGAATTTAACAAAGCCCTAAGGACCTATATGCTTTATCAGGAACACAAGTGGCATTTGCAGCGCTCAGCACACACTGTTTCTTTGGGCTCCCTTGCTAGCCCTCCCACCAGTATCCTCTCTTGAGAGTCTGTTCAGCACAGCTGGAAGGATTGTAACAGGCAGCAGAAATAATCTGACGACAGAGAATGTTCATATTTGAACCAGTCACGGATACCAAAAGATGTAGCCAGTGGACCCTTAAAAACTCACATTGCGGCTTCCCAGCACACATATCATACAGCAACAGCAGACGCAGCAGATATGGAGCAGGAAGATGAGAAGGAGGAGAAAGGACCAAACCTTTATCAAAGAGCCATTTTTAAAGAAGTCCTCATTGAAGTCAATAATGAACTATTTTTCAAAACAAGCATGAAAACCCACAGTGCAATATTCATACCATCATGTTAGTTTAATGCACAATAAAGTAAAGCTGGTTATATACAGAAACAGTGTTTATTATTTTTGATAATTGCTTAAACATGATATGTTTATATTTCCTGACTTTAAATTATTTTAAGTACAAAAAGGCAGGAAAGGAAGTATAACAAAAACCAAATAAACTTCTAATAATGAAGCAAAAATTGGTTATTTCTGTCTTAAATTTGCTTAATTAGGCACTCTTTTAGAGTTTTTTTAAAATAAATAATACATTGGATGAGAATACAAACTTTCCATCCATCCCATTGTCATTGTTATTTTAAATAATAAAAATAAGTGAAGGCGTCTAGCACTTCTGCAGTTAACCGTCCTACCCCCAAAAAAAGAAATAAATACACTTACCTTCTGGAATTGGGAACAACAGCTGGCAGAAGCAGTCTCCACATTGATGACAGCAGCATACTGAGTCTTGCAACAAATAGGAATGGGCATTGTCACTGCTTCTTGTTTGGCTTGTTCCATAGCTGCTGTCTCTGCCTGTGGTTCCATGTTGATCTACTCATTATTGTAAACTAAGCCCACATGAGAAGGATGCCTTGTGATTCGTGGAGTGGAAGAAAAAATGCCAAATTCACACTTTTGTTTCCAAGATCTGCTTTGGTGATGTGCACACGCGAAAATTCAGAGGTGCTTCAGAAGATTGTAACACAGGAAAGAGTTTGCCTGAGTTTATAACCCTGCACTGGTAACCTGGCTGCCTGATTCTGAATTATAATGGGTCAATTCGCCCATCTATAGCTATTAATATAACTAATAAAATATACGGGTATGGCAAAGTTTAAACCAAAATAGATGAACCCATCCCTTGATTAAATACAGTACCAGCCATTCACTCAATGCCAATAAAGCATATAGGGTTAGGACCTTTTGTTTCTCTGGCCCACTTGTGTGTTGCGACCTGACATAAAGTGGGTCACAGCAGCAACACTAACACCTTACAGATATATAGTTTCCTAATAAGTGGGTCCCTGAATGTACATTTGAGTGAAAGATGTGTCCTTGGTATGAAAAGGTTCCGGAATATAGATCTTGTCCAATGTTGTCTGCTCTGATTGCCAGCGTTCCAGATTAATTTGAGGCTGAATGGTTGGATGTTTGTTGGGTAAATGAATTAAGGGGAAACCTGAATTTTCTATCCAGAAGGTTTACAGTCTGAGAACTATGTAAACACTACAAAATTCCTAGATAGAAACTGCCTCCATAAAAGGTATCTTGATATAGGAAGAAGTATGAAAAGTTTCTGAATGCATCTGTTTTCACTGCATATTTTTATGTTGAGAAGCTGGTGTTGCCTACACTTCCCCACACTTAATGTGTGCAGACAAATAGATGAATGTGATTGACACATACAACTTACATGGTCTTCATGGCTTATCTTCCTTTGACCGTGCTTTCTGTGCAGGAGATTTGTAATGTTCAAAGTATGGTGGATGGAATGTATACATAACACTGTTTGAGGTAATATGATGGAAGGAAAAAAATAGATTATTTTTTTTGCCAGTGTCTTCATATTTCAAAACTCCCCTACCTCATTGTACACCTGCACAGATCTTTTAAAATTAAATAGTGTATATATTCTCCTTGCACAGATCTTTTAAAATTAAATAGTGTATATATTCTCCTTCTGAAGCAGATCAATATAAAGAATACAATAGATAATTCATTGAATAGGTGCTGTTCTTGTATAGCTTATAATGGAAAGTGCATATGAAATCATTGTAAAAGCTTGTTAATACAGATTAATTGGAAGTGACTGATCTTTTTTCCAAGAATCAAATTATTTACCCAAGATGTTTAACAAATAGAGATCAAATCTGTTTTTCCCCCCTCTGTAAAATGAAAACAGTGAAGATACTGGATTGAGTGGGAGTAGAATTCTGGGAGGTTATGTTTTTGCAAATAAGACTTTGTTGAAAGGTAATAGTCTTTTAGTGGTTACATCTGTACAGAGATATTCTCGATGATGGCATTCATATTCAGACTTCTTAGTAAGGAAAATGGTTTTCTGCTGGCTAATGTGTTCTGAAGGGTTACCAGGTTTTACTTTGTACATTGGCTTGTTTATTTGTTGTGTTACTTTGAAGTGCACTGACAGGTTCTTGTCTGAACTTCCCCAGGTTGTTCGTAAGATGATGTGGCTGATGGATTATATTTTTAAATATACAAACTTTGGAATTGTATCTCTAATTCATGGAGACTTCTTTATAAGACAGGTAATAGTTGTTGTTTTTTTAACTGTATCAGTAGCATAATCTGCTTTCAAAGTGGTCACCCTTTTCATCGACTCTGCTTAGGTAGTCACAGTGTATTAAAAACATTTCCACAGTGTACCTTGGCACAAAACCAACTGTTTATCTCCAAATTAATGTTTCAGAGATAATATATTACTTAGGATTACTTTTATCCTACTTGTTCCCCAAAATTCTTCAGGTGGCTAAAAGTGAACTGGGGAGGGGAGAAGAGAGAATGCAGGAAACACATGGCGATACCTAAATATATAGTAGTTGAAATGGAATGTAAAGAAATGGCTTCAGGGCAATTGAGCCTGCCTCTTCATTCCTGGAAACTAGTCAATACTTTCTATAGAGAAAATGTGGGAAACCTGTGTCCCTACACATAGTGGACTCAGCTCCCATCCACCCCAGTCAGCATGGCTAGTGATCAGGGATAATGTGGGTTGGGGTCCAATGACATGTAGAGGGCCACAGGTTCCCTATCTGTGCTATAGAGTCTCTGGGGCTATTTAGGCATGGAATGAGCAGGCATAAGCCTAGCGCTTCCTCCTCAGGTGCAATATTCTTTCAAGCCTAATTGCATCTAAGTTTGTGGGGGTATTACTGATAGGACCTTTTGACTGACATAAGCTACAAGTCAGTAAAATTCAGCTGATTTATCTAGCCATTTGGGCTAGAATTGCTGGATCTGGGAGTGTTGCATAGTTGGTGAAGAGGGAAGTATGAAGCAGAAGGTTGTGTTGCTTGTGGGATATTGTGGGATACATGTCTGTAAGAAATGGCTAGCATTGACCTCATCATCATCCTCTGAGATGTGATATGAATAAACAAACTTCATCAATGAAGTCCTGACGAGAGATGAATGGATACAAAAACTTGCGGATTATGCAGAAATTGTGAAACTTATCAGAAGAATAAGAAATCAAGATGACGTTTTTTTAAATAAAAGAATGGAAATGGTTTATTGAATATCTAACAAACAAATTATAAACAGATAAAGACATGGACAGTATTGTTTTAATAACCTGCAGTTTATATATTGTTTTAAAATAGATGACTAAAATAGATGAATAAAAGAATAAGTCAATTTAGAATATGCAGAAAATGATAAAATAAATTTAAGGAACCGCAGGAAGAGGAGGAAGGAAGTCAAGATTTGAAATGTTAGAACTAATGTTAAACTATTGAAATGTATATAAATGAAAACTATAAAAACTAAAAATAAAAAAAACTTCATCAACGCTATATCATGTTTCTCTCTATGTTTGGATTTCAATGAAGAAACGACCATGCAGTTGTGAGTTGGGCAGCCTGAGAGCTCTAGACCAGGCTTCTCCAACCTGGTGTCTTCTGGACGTCCAGAATATCTGGAGGGTACCTTGTTGGGGAAGGCTGTCACAGACTATGTGGAGGGGATCACGTTATCTTTCTGATAGTATGTGACAAGAGTATTTACATGGAAATAGGGGTAGGTAAGAATTCTCTCCCAACTCTAAATTCAGCCAAGTGAGATAATTTGTTTTGGAATTATTATTTCTTTTAAGTAAACAATAGCATTATCAAAATAATAGAAAGTTGTACTTACGTGTCCCTATTTATCATTTGCATTTTAGGGAAAAGCTTATCGTGACCGGCAGCTTTTGCTTCTCCAAGAACATCTAGAAAAACATTATAGGAGCCGCGATCGGAAGTGGATTGTTTTGTTTCCAGAAGGTGGTTTTCTTAGAAAAAGAAGAGAGACCAGTCAGGCATTTGCCAAGAAAAACAATTTGCCATTTCTTACACATGTTACACTGCCAAGACTGGGGGCCACACAAGTTATATTGAAAAACCTGATAGCTCAGCAAGAAAATGGAACTCTGGCAGGTGGCGATGCTCCAGAAGCAGGTATGGGTCATTTAAACTTTTTAAAGAACCAGTTGCCAGCTGATTGGGATCTCAGAATCAGTATCAAGTCAAAATGAGTGTCAGGTTTTATGTTTTACATAAAAATATTTTTAATGTAACTTTTTAAAAAAAATAGAATTGGATTTTTGGACCATCCAAAAATATATAGCACTTCCAAGCTATAGCAAATTCAAGTCATCCCAGAATTAACAAGTGCTTATTTTTTCCTTTTAAAAAAAAAATCTCGTGCTCCTTGGATTATCTAACCACATACATTTAACTGTTCTGGGATCATAAGTGTTCTGTATACACCATTAGTGTAGGAGGGGAAGTTGTGAGAGTGCAAATTACTACTTCTATATTGTTGAATTTTCCCCTGTTGTGCGTCTATTATAAGTCTGATTGCCAGAAGGAGAATATATAGCTCTCACCTGCAGCGTTACAGAATTCAAAGTTCTTTGCCGTAGGCTGCATTTAAAACACTTCTACTGCAGTCCTTTCCTCCTACCTTACAGGAGTAATCTCCACCATGGAGCCTGTGGGCTAGAAAATGAAAAGCACCGACTTTATCTCATGGAAACAACTTCTTTAAAAATAAGTTTCCATTACTCCCCTAAAGAGAAATTTCTTTTCCATTGGCTATTGGTTTAATAACACTGTCTGGGCATCTTTGTATGAACAAATTTATTCTGGGCCGGGGTGAAGAAGAAACATGGGCTGAAGGAAAGTCATATTGTCTCACCCAGTTGCAAAGCCAGGCTTCTCTGGATGCAACACATCCTTTGCATCTTCAGTTATTGTTGCTGTTTCTCCCCCCAGCTGCTCTACAGTGTTAAGAACAAAGGAAGCCTTTTGGGTGTGTTTCTTTGCCACCTCTATTCCATCACTCATAAGCTAGTGCATCTAAAGGACTGCCACCTTCTCTTAGATGGGTTCTTCGTGAACTGGGCCCTTTTGGTTGTGCTGATGCTGTAGTAGAATCTTCTTCCCTAGAGAGGTCTGTGTAGTGTCAGCAGCTTATGAAAAGCTGGCTCTTTAAAGAAGTATTTGTGGAAAACTGAACTGATAATCTGTTGTATTTGCTGATTCCATTATTTTGATATTTTATCATGCTGTTTGATATTGCCTAGATTATTTGTACCTTTGTGCTGCTACTCATTTTGAATTTCCAGAAGAAAACAGGGGTAGAAATTTAATAAACATATGATATATTTGTCTCTTGCTATGCTTGTAGATTATCCACATACTGGCAATGTCCAACTTTCCTTTTCCCACCAATTGAGCATATAATGATTGTGTTTTGGCAATTCCTGTACAGCACATTATAGTAATGTAGCCTGGATGTTACTTGTGTGTGGCCTTGTCATCGGAAGAAGAATTTCCACATTATTTTTCTACATTACTTGTTTCAGAGTGAAGGTGTGTTGAATTTGTAGCATTGTTTTTATGGGGCTTTAGAGGTATGCTTTCCAAAATTCAGCTGTGTTCAAAATTAATATGAGAAACTCTGGGAGCTTTCTCGGTATTTTGCTTTGCAAAACAGTCTCGTGACTTTGGGGATACAGCAGAATTTAACAAGCAATTTATGTTCACCACGTAAGTGAAATTACTTATTTAAGATCTGAGACTCAGCTGAATTTGGGTATCTGTAGGAATGTGAGTTTACAAGGGAAAAAGCATATGCATTCATTTGTGTGCAGTTCTTCGTTACCTGGCCACCAAATGTGATTTCTTCTCTCTTGAGACCTTGACATTGACAGTTGGTCTTGCTCAGTATTTGATGAAGCATATTGTAGTTGCTTGGCAGTTTCATTGGTCTTGCCAGCAGTGCCCTGTCTACAGTCCTTCCTTTCGTTGTTTTATATAACTCTACAGGATACCCTACGGGACGCGGGTGACGCTGTGGGTTAAACCACATAGCCTAGGGCTTGCTGATCAGAAGGTCGGCGGTTCGAATCACCGCAACGGGTTGAGCTCCCGTTGCTTGGTCCCAGCTCCTGCCCACCTAGCAGTTTGAAAGCACGTCAAAGTGCAAGTAGATAAATAGGTACCGCTCCAGCGGGAAGGTAAACAGTATTTCCGTGCGCTGCTCTGGTTCACCAGAAGTGGCTTTGTCATGCTGGCCACATGACCTGGAAGCTGTACGCCGGCTCCCTCGGCCAGTAACGCGAGAAGAGTGCCGCAACCCCAGAGTCAGACACGACTGGACCTTATGGTCAGGGTTCCCTTTACCTTTACTTTTACTTTACAGGATATCCTAAATCTTGTCAAGAATGTGGTGCATACATAGCAAATTCTTTGGTATTCCTTAGGGTGAGAGTTTTCTGTTTTTCACTTGGACAGCATTTTACAAGGTTATAGTGTCTGGTTATATGTAAGTTTGGTTTTCACACGTAACTGCTTCAAGGTTTATCTTGTTTTTTAATGGCAATGTGGACTAACAGAAACTTTATCAGAATACTGGACTTTGGCAGTATAAGCAGTTTCCAGTTGTCCATTTTTTAAAGAGATGCCTTTGTCACAATTCATTTGGGCTCTTTAAAATGATCACACTGCAGAGTCAATTTTCAGGAGCACGGTTCTGCTAAAGATTGTGATTACTGATTGTTGTAAACCTGCTATTGGAGTATTGTGTGTATGCATTGTTCCTGATGTGTTAGAAAGTCTCCTTAGTAACATCCTCATTGGATCAAAATGGGCTTGCAGATACCTTAACATTGAACCTGAGCAATTAAGTGTTCCGTGACAGAGGTATAATGGAATGAAATAGTTGAAGTTCACAAAAAAATAGTTGCAGTGCACTACTTGCTGATACTGATGAAAGTTTTTATTAATGTAGATAATGAATAAATCTTATTTACATAGATCAGCATGTGTTATTTATTGAATTATGACCTCATATGATAGAACTCTGATGTCATTTTAAAGAAGTGTTTTCTTTTGTGTGCAATAGCTGACCCAGTTTAAATTTGTGCATTTGTTATATATGGCGCACAGATGGTTGCATAGATGCCTCCTCAACCTCGAATATGCTGCTTTCTGCCTAATTCTAGTTTCGGCCAGGCTTAATTGATTTAAAATTAATTGTTTACCTGTATGAAACCAGCCCTAGTTGTTCTGTATAACCATAGTATCTTTTGCTTATGTTCCAATCCTGCAAAGAGCATCAGCCCAATATTTCTATGTTACTTAGGGCTGGAGTTAGCCTATGAAGAGGAACAAGGAGTGAGAAGTAGAGATTGTATAAGACAAGGATGTCCAACAGGTCAATCACGATCTACTGGTAGATCCCCACGATATTTTGGTAGATCGCGGTCAATCTCTGGCTCCCAGTCCTCTGTGTTGGTAAATCTGACTCCTGCCCTGCCCCCTCGTCCTGCCCTCCATTGATGTTTGAACTCAGGAAGGGAAGATGGAGCTCCCTCTGTGTGGCTGTTTTCATCCATTGCGATATTTTTGTGAATGACTTAACCCCAACTTCCCTTGCCTCCCCCCCCAAAAGGAACTCTCCCCAAAGAAGCCTGCATCTTAACCTCCCAAAAATGGAGCTTTCCTCCTCCCAAAAAAAGCTCAACAACAGCTGAACCCCTTAAAAGGGGGGGGTAGATCACTGCCAGATTTTAATTCTGAATGTAGATCACAGTCTCTTGGGAGTTGGCCACCCCTGATATAAGAGATGGACGGTACAGGAGGTGAAGGAGTAGGAAATAAGATGTTTATGAGAAGTGGGCACAGTGTTTGAGAAATCTAAATTAATAGGGAAACATTCAAGTCACTGCTACAACGTGTTAACTGCCACCTGTAGAACAAATGAATGGAATATCCAGTCTAAAACACCTGTATTACCTATTTTGGTCTATAGGCAGCAGCAATGTGCTATAGCAATGCCCTCCTGAATCGTATCAGATGGGGCTAAGATGTGCCCGCCTACTTGTTTGTTAATGCTTTAGAGCTTTCGTTTGAAATGCAGTGTTAAATATTGCTGGCTTTTAATGATAAAAATTGGGTAATGATAGACAAATATTGGATAATCTGCTGGCTTATTTATATTCATCAATTTGATGTTTACCCATTGAATGCAGGTAGAATACCTTTTGTAATCTTCACTGCAGTTCACATCTGAAGGGGTGTCTTGTTTGGTTTACGTGGGAAGATAAACATGCTCTTCATTTTAGATTTGGAGTTTGCTTTTTCTGGTCTGTCAGCATGCATAACCAATGAATCCTATCCTGGCTGTAGATATCAAGCACAGCCCACACTGTGTGCTTTTAAGCATTTAGGTTCCACAAAATGAGAAACAGAGTTGAGTGAGACCTTATCTTTTTATTGCAACCAACTATTATTATTTTAATTTTTTTTCATCAGGTTGGATATTCAAAGGGGGAAATGATTTTGAAACATACTGGATCAGACCACGAATCCATCTTATAGTCCAGCATTAGACCAGACATTCACTGCCACGAAACCCACAAGCAGGGCCTGATGCCAGCAGTTCTGTCACTTTGTCAATTCAGTGTTTATCCCACAATATTTTGGCAGATTTTTAATATCAAGACACAGGAATTTATTTAAATCAAATGCTTCCATTTAGATAAGGTCTGAGCTATACTGTTAAGCATCAGATGGGCTTCCAGGACAAAAGCAATACCGGTATATCTATTATTGCTGTATTTAATAAATACTACACTTTTTCTTCTTTCCAAAGCTATGATGCCCAAATTATATTGGGGGCACAAAGATGCCTTACTTTTCCGGTTGCTAAACGTCTAAAACGAGAATGTGTATGTGTGTTATATATTTGTTTGTTGCTTGGCTGGGATTCGCGTAGCCCAAAATGTTATCCTCGGCTGGGTAGTATTGCTAAAAGACGTTTCTTCCTTTTCTGTTTCTTTGATTGCTCTGAGTGTTGTGAGAATTTGCCTTGGCACTGGATGAAAGCAGCCCTACTGAAGAGTACATTCAGAACTGCCAGGTCAAGCTATTGCACTTGGCAGCCCCTGACTGCAAGGAACCCAGAGGGAAGGAAGGGCCTGTAGAGAGTGATAGATAAATACATGCCGCAGCCTGCAGGGTTTCCATTCAAATCCCCGTGGGCTAATTTACTTGCTTCCAGAGGAAGCAAAGACTAAGAGTATTCTCAAGTGGAGCAACAGTGTAAAAAAAAAAAATCTTTTTAGGTATAGTCTCTGAAGTATTTATAAAATTGTATTTCTTTAGGTAGCACAACGGGGATTTCTTCAGAAGCATTAGTCTCTGATCCGCTCTTTACACTGGCACTTTTGTGGTAAAAGCTGGAGGCCAAGGAGGTGAGCTTGCTCCTTTGTCTCCTTCAGCTCTGATGCCATAGCACAGGTTTGTCTTGGGCTCAGAGGCCTAAGGTCTAAGGACACAATAAAGGGGTCTATTGGTTTGCTTTTGTTTTTGTTTTATTCTGTATTCTGTGTTCTCATTTTGTTTGTTTATATTATGAACCGCCCTGTGATCTTTGCACAAAGTGCGGTATACAAATGTTAATAATAATATTAATAATATAATACCCTACAGTGAGTTATGGACAAGTGGAAGGATTGGGGGGGGTGATGAGCAGCTTTGGCCCCAAATTAATTTTAAGTACTTCTTTGCTGGACTGAGGATGAATAATTGGTGAACCACTTCTTTCCATTCATCTCTCCAAATTTTAGGCCTTAGTTGGCCAAGAGTAGCACATACTCCCAAGCCTTGTCCAGGGTTTTTTGGACCCTCTCAGGTGTTTTGGGAGGAGGCAGGCAGGGGTTCATTGTGACCCACCTCTATTTGGGACCTATGGTAGGGTTGCCATGTGTCCATTTCCCCCCGGACACGTCCTCTTTTTTAGGGTAAAGATTCCAGGCGGGTTTTAATTTTTTTATTTTTTATTGGCAAAATGTCCAGGTTTTTTATGGCAACATCATGGCGACAGCGGTAGCGAGGTGGAAGCCTGTGGGCCCTATGCCCCATCACCCTTGCCAGGCCCACACTCTGGCTCATGCTGCCTGGCTCATTTGCTCTCCTCTTTCTCCTCTGAGGCTGTAGCACGCCGGGCAGGGCTGCTGCAGCACTCAGGGCGCAATTGCTAAGGGAATGTCTGCTTGGCCCTCTAGGTGCTTGCACAGTGAGAGGAGGAGGCAAGCAGGGACAGGAGAAAGGAAAGGTGAGGGCGCTGAGAGCCAAGGGGCAGCAGTAGAGCATGTCTCCGTGCTGCTTGGGGCAGGTGTGCACATGCACACACACCACCACCACTCCAGGGGCAGAGTGAGGGGCAGAGGACAAAAGCAAGTCTAGAGTGAGAGACTGGGATAAAATCCACTCTTTCCACAACTTCTTGTTGTGAGCTTTCTTTGGGTGAGTTGAGGGTTTGATTGGACCCTGGCTGAGAACCCAAAGGCTGAAAGGGAGGGTGTGTTAGGAGGAAACTCAATTGGTATTGATTTATATGTAGTAGTAGTAGTAGTAATAATAATACTAATAATAATAATACTATGTCTTTTTGCAATATTTTGTTTAAGTTGTCTGTTGTTGCTTCAGTTTTTTGTATACCGCTTAGAGATATTTTTTAATATATTAAACAGCTTAGAAATTAAATAATCAAAAAAAGTATGCTTTGTCATTGTAAAACAAACTGGTGGGCCATGGGCAGTCTGACCTTTTGAAAAGACCTTGCAAGACTGAAGTCAGGGCACCCCGGCCCTCCCAGCATAAGCATGCAAGCTGATGCAGCCTTTGAGGGAATGGTCATGGCTCAATGGTGGAGCATCTGTACAAAGAAGGCCCTTTAGCATCTTTCAGCTAGGGCACGAAAAAATCCTCTTGTTAGCAACACCAGAGAACTGCTGTGTAAGGAATTGCTGCCCATTTGCCCCATACAATGAGCCACATGCAGCACCAAATCAGGGAAGAACCTACTCTCTCAGGCTGGCCTAGGCAGAAAGGGGTATAAAGCACTTTATTTTTCAGCTGACCCCTTTTCAAACCACAAGGTCTACCTGACTCTATCACGCCTTGCCTCTGTGGTCTTGTTTGTTGGTCCAGACCCTTAGCTTGTTCCCTGGTTGAGCTTTCTGGATTGCCCACAGGTATTGATGGTCCTTGAGTCCTGACTCTCCTGGCCACTCACTGCCTGTGGTCCAGCCTTGACATGCCACTGGCCGCATAGACAGCACTGAACTAGATGGACAAATGGTCTGTATAAGCCAGCGTCTTACGTTCGTGGTCCCCATCACTGCACACTAGGACACAGATATTTCTCTGCTTTCAGAAAAGAGGAAGAGCGTGGAAGGTGTGGCAACAGTTCTTTTTGCTTCTCTAGTTGGGGAAGTACAGTAATACAGCGTGGCTATGGAGCTTGTGCATGTGTGCTCTCTCTCTCTCACTCTTCCCCTTTCGCCTCTGGCAGAGACAGAGTGTGCAGATCAGGTCACTGGTCAGGGCACATCAGCACAACACATCAGCACACTGTAGCTATTGCTTTTATAGTGGCTCCCTCAAGTGTTTGCAGAGTGTGTACGTGTACGTTGGATCTAGTGCTGCTTGCAACATCTCCTTTTCTGTCTTCTGGTTTTAAGAACAGAAACGGAGAGAGTGATGAGAGCTACTTTCTTCATGCTGTAATTTCTTTCTGTGATGCAAGGTAGCCTATACTAGCTTCCAATGTGTGTAGGTGATCCTTGGGGGAATTACGGGTTTAATTTTCCAGGGTTGCTTGAATATCAACATATATGGCATGGAAGAAGTGGAAGCCAGGATGAAATCTGAAGCAAAATAAGCAGTCCCTGGAGGGAAGAGTTGATGTAGCTGGCTGCTAAGTCCAGGACACCAGGGTAATTGGACCATTTGCTGAAAAGAAACTCTCAGTGTCTTCTAATGCAGAACAAAAGTATTCTAATTGGAAAGATCAAAATAGCTTGGCTGCTTGAGATTTTTGTGTCAAGAATGTAAGGCAGGGGTTTAGGAACCATCTCTTTCCTGTTGCAACGTGATCGTTCTTGGCAGAAATCCTAATGCATTGCACATATTTATTGAAACAAATCAACCAGTCCTTTGGCTTAAGGTTTCCCAGCAGTCCATTATATGCATAAGAAGTATGCCTTTGAAAGGCATACATGTCACAGAGTTACGGGCCAGTGAGAATACATGGAGAATAAAACATACAGTTAAAAGCAGCAGTTAAAATAATATAATCATGCGTCACATTTTAACTGCTGCTTTTGTCCGTAATTTTATGTCTGCGCACTACAGGCGGTGACAACTTTGTGTGCGTCCAGTTGACGCACGACTGCTGACAATGGGGTCCTTTTGGACCTGGAAGAGGGCAGAACGGTGGACGGAACAGGGCGATGAGGGCATTTGTGCGCTCCGCCGACACATGCGGGGGCCAGCAATGGAAGCCTCCGCACACAATGGCTGCCACCTGTATTTTATTCTCCTCCTGTTTGTTTGTTTGTTTATTTGTTTGTTTTGTTTTGTTTTTTTGGCGGTTGAGAGTTATTTTGTGACTAAGATACTTTGAATGCGATTTAGCTGAGAGGCAACATATAAACCTTTCAAATAAGTGAGCCAATTTATTTGAGTGAAAATAAAACATGCTTAAGTTGCTCTCTTTCTGTCTAATATTTTCATGGTAGTTTTGTCGTCATAAGCCAAGTTGGCATATAGTACTTTGGTTCTTGTTTCTATGAAGACTTCCTTTCTTAGGTATGGTGATGGTTTTCTCCTTGGTGTTGTGAGAATATCCTCTAGTCATTGATTGTGAATATATGGTTTCCTGTGATTTAAAACTTCTACTTAAATAGTAATGAAGTGTTTAATGTAAATGGGCTATAAATTAAAATGTGTATCTATGTATTGTTGTGTTAAAGAGTTATTAAATAATAGCCACTATTTTGTTTGCTAAAAAATATTTTGAAAAGGGCTCATTCTGCATTGAGAAAGTGTGATGAAGAAGCTTTTGAAAGCCTGAAACAGAATGAGTAACTAAGAGAAGAAAGGTCTCTAGGCGATGAGAACATACGCCAAAACAAATATATTAGTAGGTTGCCATGTCTTCTTTGATAATACTTCATACATTCCATGCTGATCCTGGTATTGAAAACAGATTTGTGTACTAAGCCTGTTGAGACCAGAAGTTGCAAGCACTCACAGGCTTCAGTGGTGTATCAGACGTATGTCATTTCCTCTGCCCAGGGAGAAAGTGCTCCTACACCGAACATGGTACTAAGTTAAGCTTTTTAAGTGCTTGGCTTAATTAGCATCTCACTTGTTGACAGAATGCCAGAAATTTAATGGTGTACTTTTAATGCTTATTGATAATTTAAATCATACTGGTTAGAGCATGGTGCTGATAATGCCAAGGCTGCCGGTTTGATCCCCGTATGGGACAGCTGCATATTCCTGCATTGCAGGGGGTTGGACTAGATGATCCTCAGGGTCACTTCCAACTCTATAATCCTATGATTCTATGTTGTTATTAAAACATTCTCACACTGTATATCTGAATAATCCTACTAATGTACATATAGCCATAGAAACATAAATAATAGAAGTTCTTTAAAGCAAGCAGCAGTGCTAATAATATACCTTGAATTATTCCTTCCTAGGGCTATATGGAGGATACACGGTAGATTTTGTGTGTGAGAACAGGGCGAGAGGGATTGGGGAGGGAGATAGATGGAGTGGGGTCTTTGGAAAACCAGAATTTAAATAATTGAAAGGTATGAAGGATCAAGGATAGCCATTTTTGTATAAAATGATTTGGAATATAAGGGAGTTTTCTGCCAATTCTCTAATTTGAGAAGTAAGAGCTGAACATGTTCCTGCCTGCTTTGGCATTGTGTAGTATGGTGGTATTTTATCAAATTGTAGAATGCAGATTATTATTGAATGAGTTGGCGTGATGTACTGTATTAGAACAGAAGTACGATACTAACAGTTGAAAATCTTACTCTTTCTGTTTCCTTTCTTTTGTTCTATAATCCCCTTTCTTAGAAAGTAAACCAAAAGGTCTTCAGTGGGTGATAGATACAACCATTGCATATCCCAAAGCTGAACCCCTAGACATCCAGACCTGGATTCTTGGCTATAGGCGACCAACAATTACACATGTACATTACAGGTAGGAAAAATACGTTTGTCTTCTGTTAATTTTGAATCGAGGCCTGGAAAAAATACGTTAAGTACTTGTAGGACATTTTGGAATAAGACTGTCTTGAAATAAAATTTTCACATTACTTTCTTCCTCAAAACTCTTCATTTTTGGACAGGCAAATTATTTTCAATAAGGTAACTTGGGGGTGTATGTTTGTAGATAGAAGTTTCTGTGGGGATAGGTGAGTTTTTTTTTACCTCCCAATAGCATAAAAGTCAGAGTATAACAGCATACTCCTTGAATTAAAGCCAGTACTTCAGTTATGGTCATTTGTGTCTTTTGAAAACCAAAGCAAGGAAATTGTTTCTTGCTTGGCTAATAATTGGATGAAGGGACCCTATCCATCCACCCACGGTGATCTTACATACCATAATGTGATGTGGCTCTTGCAAATGTGGCAAACACTTACTGGGTCTGCCCATGACATCTGTAATGAAGAATGATGAATGCCAGGTCAATCAATAAACCATGCAGATCCATGCTTTGATCATGGATGAGCAAGTGTATCACCAAGACCTGTGTGGGGCAGCTGGGCTGGCCAGATCTGACTTGGCTCTGCCCATCAGGTGTGATGTCAGACATCAGTCATGCACATTTGCCAAAGAAGTCTGGTTAGTCTTGCGTTCACTTCACATATATCCACCATGTGTTTACATGTATTTGCCCTGCAAACAATAGTAGTGTTTACTACAAGACTCGCTTTCAATGTATCTACCCTGGATTTGCCACACACAGCATAAAGTGGTCCTCTGATAATGGCACAAAGCAAGTTAATAGAGGCTTTGGAAAAATTACTGAATAGTGGGGGCCAGTTACATTTAGGTTTAATTCATAAAGCCTACAACTAACAGACCACTGAGTGCAGGCTAGAGAGTGGGGGTTGAGCCCACCTTTCCACAGTGACCTGTCACTAAGTCTGGCTGCTAAGCTGCATCTCTGTTGAGTCGCCTGAAATAGCTTGGGAGAAATATATTTGGAAGAGGAGAAGGGTCAGCATTTACTGTTTTCTTCTGTTCTCTCTTTCTCGGGTCCCGTTTGGACAACCATTCCTGCCTGGTTTATGAATCCAGTAACATGTGCTCCTCCCGTACCCCTTTGCTCCTTCCATCACACTCTGGCTTCATCATGAAGATCCTGACCTGCATTAAGCCAGATTCCCCCACTTTTTGTGTAATGCAAAACTCTGCTTTAGAACAAGGCAAGATCTTCATGCTGAAGCTGGCACACAGCGGAAGGAGAGAAGGGTTTAAAGAGGGTTATTATATTTTATATAAAAATAGTCAAGTGGGTTTATTATATTTATTTTAGAAATGTACATTCCCCTTTTTCTTCAGTCCACTTACCATTCCAGAGTTCAGCTCCGTAGAAAATGTTCTGCGTAATTTCAGCAGAAGCCAGCTGTGCAAAGTTTCAATTGCCTGTGATACTATCAAGGAACATTTTACCCTCCCATGTAACCCCTGGAGCAGTTTTGTATTTTATATGGTGACAATTGAAATGCATGCAGCAGTTTTTAAACATTAAAAAGGCGAACCTTCCACTTGAAGCATTAAGGGAGAGAGGTAAGACCAATGATCAAGTCAAGAATGTACTGGTATATGCATGCAGTTGTGAATCCAGGAGACCAGGATGACAGATCAGTGGGGGAAATGCTTGGGTGGGGGAGAACATTTGAACAGAGCTGAGACCTGGCACTTCATAATCCTTTCCAGTCACCTCCCAGGTCCCCCTTGAGAACATTTATTGTATAAAACATTGCACACACAGCTGCAGCCTGTTCCTGAAAATCTTTTCAGTGTTGTGAATTAAGAGTTTAAATAGCACTCAGAAATCTGCTGAAGGTAATGAAAACCTAAGAGTGTAGGAAGGGCAAATGGAAGGTGGAATGGCAAACAGAATCCTATTATGAAAGACTTTTTCTTTCAGAGACTAAACTCAACTAGTCATTTCATGCCTTTAACTGGAAGGCCAATGCACAGCAGTCTTACATAAGAGAAGCCAAAAGGCACTTAAGTTAAAGAGCTCGCTAATGAGAGTGGAGAGCAGCTACTTTCTTGACCTTTCGATATCTTCCAGGCTTGTTGAAGCTAAAACGTAATAGCAAGATCCTGGAGAAAAAGAGAGGTCGTGATGATGTGAATGGAAATTTATTGGTGAAATGAGTAAGATAAATATTTGGTGGTTGAAGTGAGTGTGAAATTTTCCATTCAGTAAATTAGCTTTTTGTCATAGGGCAATGAAACGATGTTCCTCTAGCTAGCGATCCTATTACGATATTATAATGAAGGCGTGAGGGGGGTGCAATTTGATCTTGTGTTTTGGAATATTTGGGGCATATGGTTAAGTGCTATGGTGATGGCACAGTAGGATGCTCTTCTTGGTTTGAGGACTGATCCTGGCTGTTGTGGCATAATGATGCTGTTCTGACATTAAGGAAAAGTCCTGTTTGGTGCAGAATTGCCCCCCAAACACTCTCATTTGCGGCAGGTAGCAGGGATATAGGGCCATACTAGCTGTCCGTACTTTGCTTACTAAATTGAAATTCTGAATCCAGGGAACTAGAATGTGTTCAGGAACAGAAGGCACTGCATATGTTTTATTTACATATGAATAGAATGATAAAGGTTGAAGATGCAATGGGAACTGGCCTTGAGAAGGGAGCAGAGGAAAGTTGGAGAAGAAATGTGCCAGGATAAATATGCTTGATGGACTCTCTTCATTGTGAAATATGAATTGGACTGGTTTGGTACAGGGAACCAATGTTAGAATATAATAACTTTCAGAGTCTGCATTTGGGGGGGGGGGAGGTGCGTTGACAAGGCGGTAGGAGAGCTTTCTTAGTGGCTGCACCGACTGCATCTTCTCTCCTAGGAAGAACTGTTTTGCCTCCTCATTAATAGTCTTTCACCAACAGATGAGGACTTTTTCTTTCTTTTTTCTTTTGCTTAGACACGCCCTCAGATTGATTGTATTTGACTAATTAAGGTATTTGAAAAGAAGTGTATCTGAAGAAGTGTGCATGCACACGAAAGCTTATACCTAGAACAAACTTAGTTGGTCTCTAAGGTGCTACTGGACCATTTTTTAATTTTTAATTTCGACTGCATCAGACCAACACAGCTACCTTCTTGAATCTGAATTTGAAGCGTGCCTCTAATTGTTACAATTGGTCACTTTTTTAAAAAGTGTAATGGGTTATGCAAACAGTTCTTCTGAGAATAGAATGAATAAAAGTGGAGAATATGCCAGGTCCTGTTCCAGAGTTCACCTGATTCACCTTACAAATGGAAAATTATTTCATATGGTTAGTGTACTGTTCTGTCTGTCTTTGAAATGCAGGATTTTTCCAATTAAAGACGTACCTGTTGAGCCTGCAGCCCTCACCGTTTGGTTGTATCAACGGTTCATTGAAAAGGAGGATCTTTTGTCACACTTTTACAAAACAGGTAACACTTTCTTAAGATATAAAGCAAGCATTTTTAATATTCAGTTGTAGGCCAAAACAGTCTGTTAGTTGTAGGCCAAAAACATCTGAAGGGCCGAGTTTGAGGAAGCCTGGGATTGAGCCCTTTTTCTCTAGGAAGATCCAAGTAATCAGCTCTCCACCCTATGCACATTAGGGAAACTACCATCTGTAGTTGGAGGTTCCTTTACAAATAAATAGCTTTACCTGCCCTTTGGATCCTTTCCAACTCATGTTTCTAATTACTACATACCCCACACATCCAGTATATTAATGTGTATACAAATCTGCCAAGCCATTGTCATGCTGTCTCATTGCAGAAATGGCGCAGCTGTAGCTTCCTTAATTTCACTTGAAATTCGGGAAAATTAAGGAGGGCCTAAGAAGCTAAACAAATCCGAAATCCTGTAGGTATAATTCTGTCCTTTTCTCTTACTTCAAAGAAGAAGAAAACACACCAGTAAAACTTAATTATGTAATGAGAAGGATTTTTAAAGTCTGGCTTGTTGAGTAACCTGTATCTTGATAAATAAGATCCAGTGCTGTGCTACATCTGCATTGCACCGAGTTCTTGTTCTATCCATGATGTGGCAACACTCTGAAACGGCAGCTTGAATGTGTAACTAACAGGCTGTTCCTTCTCTTCCAGGAGCGTTCCCCCCTTTGCAGGGACAGACAGAAATTGTTTCCCGGGAGATGACCCTTAGCAATTTGTGGCTGATACTCGTACAGTTGTTTGCGTTTTTGTCAGGTGGTATGTGGTACTGCATTCTTCAGTATTTTTATCAATGCCTATTTTAAAAGGTGAATGAATGGGACCTAAGAACAAAAGGAGGAACTTGGTACTTTACAGAGTGCATCATGTTATGTTCAAATGTGAATATACCAGGATAAAGGAACATTACTGGATGGACTTACTCCCCCTTCGGGAATTTTAAACTCCGCTAGGAGAGAGAATCAGTAACACAGCAACCTAATGATGTATTTTAAGAACTGTCCATATTTTTAAAGGGTGTGTCTTCCTCGCACATCCACGTCAGCAAATTCGGTGTTTGAACAGGAGATACAATTATACAACCACCACAGGTGAACATCTGCTGCAAGATTGCTTTCACCGCAGGTAGTATTCAGCATTGTAGTAAAAACTCGGAATCTTCAACAACTTTCTCTCCAGTAGTCTGTACTGCAAGTCTTGTGGTAGAGATCCCTCATCTGCACAAGCTCAAGTTGTATTGTAATTAATCATGCTGGATCTGTTTAATGTACTCTGCAGACCTGGTTATGGTATTGTGACTGCCCCATGTTACCTGTTTAGTAGAGACCTCTCTCTCTTCTTCTTCTTCTTCTTCTGAAAAAAAAAATATCTCAGTGAGATCTTGTATGGGAAAGCTAGAAAAAGAAAAGCGCTCTGCAAAAGGCATTAATTGTGTCATGAAGTATTGAAGAAATTGTGCATACTTCATTGACCCATCTGTTCTTACCATGTTTTCTGTCTTCAAATCTCTTGAGAGCATCCTCTTGTAAAGGTACTTCAAAGATGGCACATCACATAACCCGCTTCCTGTTTTGGTTTTACGATGCATTTTGTAAATTGGGATCTTTTCTTTCTCTTTCTTTTTTGCAAAACAATTTTGAAAATGCAATACAGTGATAGAAAAGAGCATAGCTTGAAAGGAATTTATATGCTGTCCATGATAGATTGGATTCTTGATAGCTATTAGCAGTTCAGAAAGGTCATGTGGATTGCCATCCCTAAAGTGTACCTGTTGCCACAGTCTAGCCCAGGTGATATGGGTGGGTGTTGTTTTTAACCTTTATAGAGGCCTTTATTTCCATTTGACACAACAGTACCTGGAACATCCATGTGAGGGTTTATGCCAAGCACCACAATTCTTTGCTTATAGGAAAAATAAATAAAAGGAAGTTAGCAGGGTCATGAAACACTATATATCTAGTCATTGGGTAAAACGTTTGCTTTACCATCCTGAACTAATGTAAAAATTCTCTGAACCATGAAGAGCATTACGAAATCTGCCATCTTGCTGAAAAATGTCACTGTCATAGAAAGGGAATTTTAATTTAAGAGGCAGACTGGCACTAAAGCAGGATTTCAGGTCATAACGTTACAGTTTTATAATTGTTTTGAAGGAAAGATATTTGTTACCTATCACTCTTGGAACGTTTGGCATCCTGTCTGTATGACTATATGAAGATATATTTAAAAAGAACCATTCCTAGGAAACAGTTCCTAATTTCCACATACAGACGCGCAAACGAAGCTTGAATGACAGAATGTTGTCTTTTTATGGACTGTAAGTTTTTCTAAGAGCCAAACCAAGCCAACAGTCGTTGTCTGTGCTAAGTTTGAGGTATATATTCTCCTGGTTTTTTCCCACCCAAATCACATGAGAACCAATTTTGGTGAGTAGTATACAAAATAAAAATATAAAACCACAGCATCATCCTTTTTTCTTTTGCTTTGAGTGGGGAAGAGGGGGAACGGGCAGAGATGAATTTCCCCTCGCTATGGGAATGAAATTTCACCTTACTGAATACAGGCGAATAGTGTTTTTAAATAATGAAATACATTTTAGCATGGATGATGGCAACATCCGCCATTCATTCTAGAAGATAACTCCGGTACATTTCACTGGAATGAGACCACCGCAGATACAATGCAAAAAGTCAGTTGGCAGTTCAGACCTGCTTTTTGAACTTCATGCAAACTTAAGGATAAAACATAGAAATAAAATGCATTTCTTGCAGAAGGAAGCCTTTGGGGGGTGGGAGTGGCCAGAGTTCTTTGGTTTTTAATCCTCCTTGCCTTGTTGAGTTATAGCAGGCAGTTTGCTTCATTTGTTACAGAGTTCATTTCTGGTAACGATGTATGTAGCTTCAATCCTGAATGACAAACATCTTGAACTGGGATGCAAAGCAGCAGCTGCTGTTTTAGTGTATAATTTATTTGGACATACGACCTATTTTAGGAAGGGCATGATTATTCTGAAAACAAAGACTTGCATCCATGGGCGTAGCCAGGATTTGGGGGGGGGGGCAGGGCTTTTGTTAGGGGAGGCAGAACCAATATGATCGGTCAGTTAAGTATTTCTATTGTTTTACTTGATGTGTGTGGGGGGGTGCTGCTCCCCCTGCCACCTCTTGGCTATGCCCATGCTTGCATCTAAATGTAGGTAGTGAAAACAAGGTATGTGTTGTGCTGCTTCATCAGACTTCCTGTTTGTTCTGCTATAGCTGCATTGAATTCAGCAGAACCGAATCCACAGTATGTTTGGGGAATACAGAAGAATGGAAAGTTAGTTAAGAGAACATTTTTAAAATGTGTGTATACATGAAATGCTGTATATATGCAGTAGGTTGGTCCAGTCTGTTTTGAGTACGGTAAAGGTAAAGGGACCTCTGACCATTAGGTCCAGTCACGGACGACTTTGGGGTTGCGCGCTCATCTCGCTCTATAGGCCGAGGTAGCCGGCATTTGTCCACAGACAGCTTCCGGGTCATGTGGCCAGCATGAGTAAGCCGCTTCTGGCGAACCAGAGCAGCGCACAGAAACGCCGGAGCAGTACCTATTTATCTGGAGACCCAGCCAGATGGGCGGGGTACAAATAATAAATTATTATTATTATTATTATTATTATTATTATTATTATTATTATTATATTATCTATTTGCACTTGACGTGCTTTTGAACTGCTAGGTTGGCAGGAGCTGGGACCAAACAATGGGAGCTCATCCCATCGCAGGGATTTGAACTGCCGACCTTCCGATCGGCAAGCCCTAGGCTCTGTGGTTTAGACCACAGTGCCACCCGCATCCTTTTGAGTACAGTAGTTAGTTGAAAACACCCTGTGTTAATGTTGGCTTGAGCCTTCCATATAATACAGCATTTCATAATGAGTGAGGCTTCAACATAGGCATGTTCCAGCAGGCTCTTTTGTTCTTATGAGTGGACATTGTCCTGGGTTGTCTGCCTCTTATAAAGAGGAGACAAAGGATTCATTGCGTCTTGGAGTATAATGAACTTCCTCAACATCTTTTGCATCACCTAATCCCGCATAAGACAGTATCTTACAATTCTGTATCCAAATTGTAGAGTTGGAAGGGACCCCGAGGGTCATCAATTCCAACCCCCTGCAATGCAGGAATTTCAACTAGATCACACTTTACAGATGGCTATCCAACCTCTGCTTAAAAACCTTCAGTGAAGCCCACCAACTTCCAAGGGAGTCCGTCCCACTGTTAAACAGCTCTTACCATCAGAAAGTTCTTCCTGATGATAATAAAAATACTAATATTAAAAATTTATTATTTATGTCCCGCCCATCTGAGTTGCCCCAGCCATTCTGGGTGGCTTCCAACACATATAAAAACATAATTAAACATCAGACATGTTTATTCAGAATCTCCTTTCTTGTAACTTGAATCCATTGGTTCAAGTCATCTAGATGAGCACCTCGCAGTTCCACCTTTGCAGCAGCTAGCTCACATTACAATTCATGTTCCTCTATGTAAGCATACAATGAAAGAGGTGCATTTATATAAGGGTATTAGAATAGTTGAAGATTAGAAAGGGACCACTAATTTGTGTTGAACTACTTCAATAGGCACCCTTGCTTTCTCTCCAAAAACATAATGTAGAGCCAGCTCATCCCATGCTGAGGCTTACCCTACTTGTATGCCATCATACGGGCATTAGCAGCTGTGGGACATATCTTGATGCATTGGGGTCATCATGCAAAACTCACCTGGCAATTCAGACATTGTGACTCCTAACACATACGTGCATTTTTCAGCAGCATGACTGGAGGATGTAATGTTAGAATTGACTATGAATAATAATTACTTTATTGTTAATGATTAAATTTGTATACTTGCCCTTCATCCATAGAATTACAACATAAAGAACACAAAGTACATGATAAAAATAAGAACAAAAACAAACTATTAATCCTCCCCCCCACACACACAGCACACTTAAAAGGGCATCAGATGTTAGTTGGCCAAAGGCCTGCTTGATAGGAACGTTTTCATCTGGCGCCAAAAGGTACCAGTATATAATGAAGGCACCAGCCGAACCTCCCTTGGGAGAGCATTCCACGATAATGAGGGCTTTTTTTGGCAAAGCCTGAATGGTGGATGGCAGACACCCACTCACAAAGCTCGATTTACTATGGCCTGCATATTTATTTTCTATCCAGAAGAGTTTGTGTAGAATACCATTGTTTTTACAGATCTAACAGTTTTACATGAGACACTAGACAGTTTCATTTCAACATCATGGAGCAGTAGAAAAGACAAGGATAAAAATTGCAATGCTTTCTCAGGTTTGGTGTGGGTGTTGGAGATTCAGCTGAACCTATTCTTACTTAGTCTTGCAAATTTGCATCAGTATGTTGACTAGGTAGTGTAAAATATCAACTGAAGAAGATTGTAAGCGCTTTGAAGGCTAACCCATTTATTAACAAGAAACCATCACGGCCTTAACCGTTTTAAAGTGACGCATGCCATTCACACAGATCCTTTCCTCCCCACTCTTTGAGTCGATAGTCACTGTTCTGCAAAGCTTTCTTAACGTTTACGCATTATGCGGTTTTTAGCAAGAACGTAAGTTACAATTGTAAACCTTACTTTAAAGATCCAAAGGTTTTGTGGTATTCAGGAAGCAAGACCATACTCCTTGGAAATCCAGCCAAAATATGAGGGATGTCAGGTCTGGTCTGCAAACGTGTGCGTTTTTGTGACTTGGTTTGTTCAGCACATGACTCGCAACTGAATGTGCAAACTGCTTTTATGGAAAGCAAAGTAATGGTCAGTGATGGCTCATTGAGAGATAGAGCATGCATCTGTAAACTGGGCCAGTCTAATACAATTATGCAAACCATGCCTAACCTACCAACATCTACTCCACAGTTAATTTTCTTTTTAATGGGGACCCACTTCTTATATCCTAACGCTGCAGCACTTGGTGTTCTGTGCCCCAAAGCTGCCTTCCATCCTCTTGACTGTTCAGTGCAGAGCATCGTCCCATCTGTCCATAGAAAACAAGGATACCAAACAACTGTGTAGGGCAGCAGTTAAGACTGGGAATTTCCTCTAGACAAAATGTTACACGCACTTGGGACCAGAGTTAATGATTTTTTCCCCCCTGGACTTCTCAGTGTACAGGTTGGTATGAAGGAATGGTATTGACGCTTGGCCTTTGACTGTGGATTTCTGTTTCGCCCAAAAACAAGCACAGTGAAGCTTACAGCTGAAGCTACCATACTGGGGAGAGGTGGCGGGGGGAGGGGAGCCACATGAAAATGTACATATGAAATACCATGTTTTGCAGAGTTACACGCTTGGTTTTGTAAGGAGGGAGTTGGAAAGGGAAGATTAAACTACAAGGTCATCACAATTAGTTGTGAATTACATTTGTTACTCTTGTACAAAACTTGTAGGTTGTCCTGTTGTATACCTGTTTACGAAAATTCCTTAAACATAAGGTGGCTTTGAGAAAGTCTATGCATTTTATTGTTACACTTCTTAAATGTCCAGTACAACCTTGCATTGAATTTCCTCCTTGATGGTGATGAAGGTGATGGGGTTTGGGACGCCATATTCTTTAGTTTGGTCTTTAGTCCTCTCTTTTGTGTATCTGTTTTTCTTCCCCTTTTATTTTATGCCATATGTGATTGGAATGAATACAGGCACCATGCTGTGAGTCTGTTAAAGGACTGGTCACATTTGGATTTTGTGCTTCAAGTTGATTTTTTTCCTCAGAAACTTCTTCTTTATCAAAATAAATAACCAAGCAACATTCTTCTTTTTTATACTTCCGCAGATACCAAAAATGCTTTCCTCTTCGCAGGCAAATTTATGGCATTATTGGGTTTGGAGTTTCTGTTTTCCATGTTACAGTTGTTAATAGACAAGAAAGGGAAATAATGTGCCGGGTTCATTTTGTTTCCCATAAAACATTGAATCGGTTGTGTTAATTGTTCTTGCTGCAAGTTTGTATGTGTGTTAGCTAAATATATGGTTTGTTAATTCTGCTTCCAGCTGGAATAGTTCTATTTATAGTTCTCAGGAATAGCATAGAGACTTGTCTTTTTCTGCAAGGAGGGACTGGATTGTCACCTGCCATTTTAACTCAGTCACGGTAATAACTGCATAAATGTTTGCAGAGATCTAGCGACCAATATAAAGGTATGAACATTTCAGAGTTTGTTTAAGGGAAAGAAGAAGGCTGCTGCCATAAGTATCTTTGTTTGTTTGTTTGAAATGTATGCAACCACTTTAAAGAACGTTTAGCTTAAAATAAGCAATACAGGGTGACATGATGCCATGGACTTACTGTCCTGAGATGCAGCGCTCTAGTAACACTAAGGCCTGGTTCAGGTTAAAAGCAACACCACAGGGAGAAGGTGTGGCTTTGTAAGCTGGCAGAACTTCTGTAGAGACACTAATTTGCAAGCGCGCAAATGGGGGTTGCCTCTATGGCCGTGACACGGGACCCTTTTTTGTGAATTGCCACTGTAGCTCAGATTTGCACGTGGCATGGTAGGGCGTGCTATAAAAACACCATCCGAGGTTGAGTCCTACACAAACCTGGTGGAAGCCCTGGTTGTTTGCACGGAGATGCCATTAGTCTGAACTCTTAGTCAAGCGGTGTCAATGTTTTAAGCAAAGTGGCCGTAATAGGAAAGTGGAAACAAATGGAACTCTTAGGAGCGAGCCGAAGCACATTGCGCAGTCCAAAGAACTGTGCATTGTGGTTACTGTCTACCTCTTTGTTTCACCTCTGGATTTTTTTTGGGTTTGGATTTGTGTTCTTTGTGCTGATGATGAAAGTGTTATTTTTTAAATAAAAATCAAAACGAGGGTAGGGGGGATGATGAAGTATAAAGCACTACAAGATCCAGTGCTGACCAGCCCTGTTCTGCACGTCCTTGACAAAAGCCATTGTTTTTAATTCCTAATATAAATAATGTTTGTTAAGTTCCTTCCTGCTAGGGGGGAAATATGTATTTTTAAAAGGGGGGAGGGAATCTGTCCTTTGGCTATAAGAATGTCAGCTGTATGAGCAGGTGTGATCATATCATAACATGCTGATTGGATATAAATCAATAAAGTTTATACCTCTCAGGACTCTTTGTGCTTGGTCTTTTGGGTAATCCATTAGCCTGCTCTGTGGATTCCCCTGCTCCAACATGTGGGCAGAGAGAATGTGATGCACTGATTCTGGTCATGTGAATTACCCGGTATGTAATGAACCTTGGCTAGAAACTAACACAGATTTGTTGACTTGAGTACCAGAATGGCATTGGAAAAATAGCAAAGACCACAGTGGAAATGAGGTTAGAGGTTGCAAAGGAGTAAGTTGGTAAGTATTTGCCAGAGTTTACAAGCCAGTCTAGATCTAAGTACAGTGGTACCTTGGTTCTCAAACTTAATCCGTTCCAGAAGTCTGTTCCAAAACCAAGGAGCACTTTCCCATAGAAAGTAATGCAAAATGGATCAATCTGTTCCAGACATAAAAATAACCCCTAAAAGAGCAATTTAACATGAATTTTACTATCTTAACGAGACCATTGATCCATAAAATTAAAGCAATATTTGGAAAAAAATTATAGTCCACATTCAACAAGGAGATTGGACGGTAGTTCTTCGTGTGAGCTTTATCCATTTCCGCTTTTGGTATCAGAGTAATATAGGCCTCTTTCCATGACTCGGGTGCCCTACTACTCCTTAAAATATCATTGCATACTTCCATCAAAGGTTGAATCATCCAGTCTTTCAAAATTTTGTAGTATTTAGCTGTTAGTCCATCTGGTCCTGGGGCCTTGCCCAATTGCATTTTATTTATCACCTCTTCTACTTCCTGTCTTGTGATTGGGTGGTTGAGCAATGTTTTTTTGTCTTCTGGGACTCTATGCAATCCGTTTATGTCCAAAAACTGGTCCATCTTGTCATTTTTCTGTTTTTCTTGTTTATACAGTTAAAAATGAAAGCAATCAACAATGTACTGCAGTCACACAATCAATCAGTAGCTGAACTGGGTTCCACACAGTCACCCCCACCCCCCGCAAAAACGCAAAATAAATAGCAAAAACAGACAGACCTAATCATAACACTCAAAATGGAAGTGTGGAACTCAAATCGGAAGCGTAACACTCAAAACGGAGCACATTCGGCTTCCGAAAGAAGTCTGCAAACCAGAACGCTTCCGGGTTTGCAGTGTTCGGGTTCCAAGTTGTTCGAGTACCTAGGCATTTGAGAACCAAGGTACCACTGTATATCAGAAACGGAGTGAGCTACCAGGAGGGGCATTCACTTTCATTTTTACACCGCTGCTAAAGGTTTTGCTGGGTGCGTCTACTCAAACATATTTGTAGATGATCGGTGTTCTAAAATTACAGGTTCAGGAAGGGGACAGGGAAATTCCCGTTCTGATCACTGTCACTCTGCATGGACTAGAAAGAAGGATTAGCACTCATGAGTTGCCATAGTACCAAAACAGCAACAATAGGTCAATGGCAATGCTGCTTAACTTTTTGTTTCCCTTTTACTGCCACCCATTTTTTGAGAGACTAAGTCTGCAACCCCTGAATCGATGGCCTACTGTAACCGCCTGTGCAATGCAGTTCTAAGTGCATAGATGTGCCAAACAAAGGAGGGAGAAGCATATTTATATGTTGACAGACATGAAATCTGAGAAATTTCTTATGTTCCTTTGTAGCCAGTTGTATCTATCCTTGAGCCATTCCCTCAAAGCTCTGCAAATAGGTGTCCTGATTGTAACAGAGCAGGGGGAATTCTGCACTGTTGTTATTTTTGGGTGAGATTCAATCTCAACACCGACAAAATCAGGTTGCGCAATTAAAGCTGTTTTGGCACACTTGCACAACAAACTTGCTTCCCCACCCACCAAAAATTCAGACACTTTGAAATTAGGAAAGAAATGGGGCATTGCACCTGGAATGTGTGGGATAACACTTACTGGACAGAAGAGTTTGGATTTGATATCCCGCTTTATCACTACCCGAAGGAGTCTCAAAGCGGCTAACATTCTCCTTTCCCTTCCTTTCCCACAACAAACACTCTGTGAGGTGAGTGGGGCTGAGAGACTTCCAAGAAGTGTGACTAGCCCAAGGTCACCCAGCAGCTGCATGTGGAGGAGCGGGGAATCGAACCCAGTTCACCAGATTATGAGTCCACTGCTCTTAACCACTACACCACACTGACTCTCAGAACGTCATATAACGTCATATAATCTCCCTGCCAGCTAATCCAAATGCATGCTTAATAAATATCAGGTGCTGCTGAACCTCCCTACAAAGTTTGTGCAATTAATGCTAAAAAAATTATGGAAATGACCAATGTGCCTATTTTGGAGTGGGGCTTCTGGGTGTTATTACACTCAATAAGAGAGGGTGAGATTCTCATTTAATGAATGATGGCGGCATCCAATGCAAGGTAGAAGAATACGTGGAGAATAAGTGGTTGAAATGTTAAATCTTTTAAAGCATTAAGTCTTTTAGCTCAGCCTTTTTGATGCGATAGGAAAGACAAACGTAATGCAAAACTTGAGTGTTCGTTAAAGGTACATGCAGCAAAGTCAAGAGACCAGCTGGAATAATTAGCACCAACACTGACTTAAGAACACAGTCACATGCTTCTTGCTGTTTATGCAAACATGCATTTAGGGAGTTTAGGTAGCACGTTCATCTATTTTTATCATCTATGTTTTATTCAGAAGTTAAATGTAATGCTGCAGATGAGAAAGTAGCTCATTTTCAATTAGGCTGCATGTGGTTTCAAAAACGAGATATATGTAGCATGTGAAAATGCCATTCAATACAGTACTATCAAGTACCAATTCCAACACTCAAACTGAGAGTTACTTTGTTTGTTTCTTTTTAAAATGTTCTTTATTTTTGTAAACTGTGTTAACAGTTATCCTAAAAAAGAAAATTAACAACAACATTATCAAGCAATAGGAAGCATGGGGTCATTGGGGCTAACATCCAGATTGCTTGCTTATTTATTTACTAGCAACGTTATACTAGGCATTGCTGGGGAAATTCCAGGAAACCAAGCCATCAGGGCAATTTTGAAATCTGTGGTTAAAATCAATGCAGTTTTGAAAGGTCCATTCCATCACCTTGATTCAGAATGGCATTCAACTCTATTCAAAGATAGATGAAAATCTGCTCCCTCATCTGATACACAACTCCCCAAAATATAGAGTAGATTATTGTGTTTACACTCCACCTTTCCTCCAAGAAAAAGCATTAGATCGAGAGACTATGGCCAAAGTTCACCCTGTGAGCTATTTGGCTGAAGGGAGAGTTGAACGCTGTGGTCTCCCAAGATCTATTCAAACACTTTAACCATTACCGGTACATTACACTGACTCAACACCATGGTTGTCCTGGCAAATGGTGCAAGGTACAAGTTCTTATTTTTCATTCTGGATTCGACATTTAAATATTTGTATATTGCTCTTTTAAAAAAAAAAATATTTTATTGTACTTTCGATTTCTTACATCCGCCATTGTCTCATACATTTTATACATACTTTTCATATGTACTTGTTTTACAAATTAAATTCCACTATATAAATTAATAAAATGTAAGTACTTTCCCATATATATTTTCTCTTTCGTTGGCTCGTTTTTCTTGCTTCCTCGTGCTAAATATTTGTATATTGCCCAATATTGTAGCTGCCGGCTGATTTCCTCACCCTTTTCTGCAAACAGATAAAGGGTGGTCAAGCTGTCAAACAGTCTGGAAGCCTCAGTCAGAGGATGGCTTTTCCCCTATAGCTGTTTTCTTCCACTTCTTAAAATCTTCAGGGTGTATGAAAACATGAGTTGACCACAATGCATGGAATATGGCATGAGATGTTCTGTTTTTGCTCTGGGCACACCAGCTACAAACAGTGCATAAGTGCATTTCCATATTTTCTATAAGGCCCCCTCTGTACAATGTTAAAGGTGGCTGCAAAAGGAGATAACTTGCAGTTGGCATCAGTGCTACACTTACCATAACAGTATTGGAGTCATATTTGAGCATGCTCAGAAGAGTTTCAATTTGGGGATTATGGCAAATACCTCTACACTATCTGGAATGAAGAAATACAAGCTCCCTTGATTCCCATTCCGATATGTTCTATTTCTAAATGGGGAAAGGGGGTTGTACAGGAGAGAGTGCGTGCCCAGCCCACCCCCATATCGTAGAAATGGGAGCATGCAGATTCGTTTCCCTTCTGTATTCTAAGGAGGCAGCAATGGCTGGTGCCCATTGGGTAGAAGGTGGAAAGACCCACAATAGTCAGAGCCAATAACAGGCAGACCGAATTAACTCCAGTTTTGTCCCCATCTTTCTCTCTGCTGAGCTTAAAAAGGGAAACAATGGTATTAAGGAGGAGGAAGCTGATAGGCAGTACTGCCTCCTGGACTGGTTGTAGGTAAGAAGGCAGTGTTATGGACTGGCTGGATGCAGAGGAGGGGTGGGAGGCACCAGCTGGGGAAGTATCTGAGCCAGGGGATTGGTGGTGGGACCAGGGCCAGATTTAGGTTTGATGAGGCCCTAAACTACTGAAGGTAATGGAGCCCTTTATATGTCCAGCTGTCCTTTGTCAACAACAAATTGTTGCTGTTTTTTGTGTTGAGTATATGCTGTGTGGTAACTTATGGACCTAATAGGTATCAAAAGGCATTTGCACATGCAGAATGTAGGCACCCTATATACAGAAATGAGCAAACCAGTTATATTTTAGGGAGCAGGCTAGCTCTTCTTCTTTGGCGATCACTTGTAGCCAAGTAAGATTGTCTTCCATAAACACGGTTTTAACAATGAGTCCGTAAGTGACTGTGGAGGCCAATTCTGGATCCACATGTCCTTTCACAGTGGGGACATTGGTTTCCGGGTGGGAGTTGATCACGGTGTGGATTTGCCAAGCGTGCCTTCCTCCTAGCACGTTTCTCCCTTGCGACCTGAGTTCGAGTATCTTCAAAGCCCATGACACCTTTGGTAAAGGCTGTTCTCCAGTTGGAGTGCTTGCAGGCAAGTGTTTCCCAATTGTTGGTGTTTATACTACATTTTTTTAAATTTGCCTTGAGACAGTCTTTAAACCTCTTTTGTTGACCACCAGCATTACACTTTCCATTTTTAAGTTCGGAATAGAGTAGTTGCTTTGGAAGACGATAATCAGGCATCCACACAACATGACCAGTCCAACGAAGTTGATGTTGAATAATCATTGCTTCAACACTGGTGATCTTTGCTTCTTCCAGTACACTGGTATTAGATCTCCTGTCTTCCCAAGTGATGTGTAAAATTTTTCGGAGACACCGTTGATGGAATCTTTTGAGGAGTTGGAGATGGCATTTATAAGTGGTCCATGTTTCACAAGCATATAGTAAGGTTGGTAGTAAACAAGCATTTTGGTTTCCCTGTGAATGCTCTGGTCCTCAAACACTCTGCACATCAATCGGGAGAAAGCCAGGGCCCATTACTTACATCATAGGAGCCTACACAGCACAAAACAATGTTGCTGTATGTATGGTTTTTTTATATTTTGGAAATGTACATCCAGTTTTTTTCCCTTTAAATTTTTTCAGGGCCCCCAAGAGAGTGGGGCCCTAAGCTATGGCTTGTTTAGTTTATACGTAAATTTGGCACTGGGTGGGACAATGATGAATGGTCAGAGGGAAAAGAGAGAGCAGACTGGGAGGTGGTGGTGGTGGAAGCTGGAGAGGCAACAGTGTTTAGTGAGCAGGAAGAGTCTGTGGCAGAGAACAGTTCATACCCTGAGGCTGGAGGAGAGAGGGGCCAGGAGACAGAGATGAGGCAGGTTGCTGAAGAATCCAGTGAGTCTCCCTCTCCTGTTGTGACCAGCTCCTCTCCTCTCTGGTCTCCTATAACTTGCAGAGAAATAAAACACGCAGAGAGGAGGAGGGTGGTTGTGCGCAGCCTGAGACTGCATGGAAAAGACCCGGAAGAGAAGGAGTCCTAGTGGACACTGGGAAGGCGGGAACCTTCAGTGCTCGCAACTGCTTCATTGGGGCAAGATCGCCTAGAAAGTGTTGCCGAGACTATTAGGTCTGAGTTGTGGTTTGTTTTCTTGAATAAAGATTTAACTGCACTGGGCCTTGGGTGATTTATTGTTTCTGTTGCGGACCTACGCCTGAGTCCAGCCCTCTAGGGCTGGCTCCCTAAAGCTAAACAGGAATAGTTATTAATGGTTTAGCCCTGAACAGCTGCCCCCCCCCCCACTCCAGTATTAGCTGAACTAGAAGAAAAGTCAAAGCAGGTTAACTGACATCAGAAGCTGACATATCCTGTGCTTTGGCAAGAACACTTGGATCTTGAAATCATGGATCCCAGATGGTTTTGGGATATTGAAGCTGACCTTTTATTTTCTAAAGATTAACATGTTAATATCTTTTTCCCTTCTTCAACTGTTACTTGGAAAGGAAATAAAGGAGCAGCTGTACTTCCAGGGCCATTTCAATTTAAAAAATGAAGCATCATGCCCTTGCCATAGCTAGTTGGAGGAGAATCAGTTATGTGAAGTCAACAGATAGATGCAAATTTGCTCTATTATTTACATTGGGGGTGATGAACCTGTGCTCTCCTGGTGTCTCTGGACTCCAAATCCCATCAGCCCCAGCAAGCCTGACCAATGCTCAGAAGTTGCAATACGACTGCAACATCTGAAATCTTCAATGTGCTCAACTTTGGCTGGCTCATTCTTAGAGAACTGCTTCAGCCGAAGACACTAGAGTGTCTGGATTTGTTCATTTCTGCTGTTGTTATATAGTACACATAAACCTTGAAAACACCATCCTCTCTCTTGACATAAAGGGGGGGGAGGGCAACAGGCATATCGCATCTCTAGATAGAGCTAATTAAATAAGAACCTTTTATTACCATGAAGCTTTGCAGATAATTTCATTACCTGCTGTGGAGAGAGAGGGTGAAATTAGAATGTGGAAGAGATGCGTTCTCCATTTTCATCTTTATGATACCTCACCTTATGGCCAGCTTCAAACACAATTGTAAACTTGTTTGTTTCACAGCAGATAAGCCTAACTGGGGCTGTTCTGTCTGTCTCATAATAATGTATAATAGAGAGTTCCCAACAGGCTGGATTACTGCCATGCGTTCTCTGTGGGGCTGCCTTTGGGCCTGATATGGAAGCTTCAGCTGATGCAGAATATGGCAGCCAGACTGTGGCCAATGGGGGCGTCAGAGCATGTGACCATGCTGTTAAAACCGTGTGCTGGCTGCCCATCTATTACCAAAGAAGGTTCAATGTCCTTGTAGTAAGTTACAAAGCCCTGAACAACTTAGGTCCAAGGTACCTCAATGGAACACTTGAACCCTTATATTCCAGCTCAGTCACGGAGGAGCATCATGGATTGTTCCCCAAGTTGGTGAGGCTCATTTGACAACAACAACTAAAAAAAACCTAAGCATTTAGTGTCATTGGCCCGGTATTGTAGAATACTCTGCCAAAAGAGATTCAGCAAGCACCTTTCGTTCCAACTTTTAAATGCCTGCTGAAAAGTTTTCTATGTCGTTGGGCTTGTGCAGGCAACTAAGAATACAACAGTTAGCTGATTTCAGATTTTAACATTTTATATGGTTTTATATACAATGGTTGTAAGCCGCTATGGTTTGTTTGATGTGTGTGTGTGTGTGTGTGTGTGTTTTAGCATAACGGTCTATCAATATTTTTAAGAAGAAGAAGAAGAAGAGTTTGGATTTGATATCCCGCTTTTCACTACCCGAAGGAGTCTCAAACATTCTGTGAGGTGAGTGAGGCTGAGAGACTTCAAAGAAGTGTGACTAGCCCAAGGTCACGCAGCAGTGCATGTGGAGGAGTGGAGACGCGAACCTGGTTCCCCAGATTACGAGTCTACCACTCTTAACCACTACACCAGTGTTTTTCAACCACTGTTCCGCGGCACACTAGTGTGCCGCGAGATGTTGCCTGGTGTGCCGTGGGAAAAATTGAAAAATTACTTTATATATAGTCAATATAGGCACAGAGTTAATTTTTTTAACATTTTCTAATGGTGGTGTGTCTCGTGATTTTTTTCATGAAACAAGTGTGCCTTTGCCCAAAAAAGGTTGAAAAACACTGCACTACACCACACTAATTAAATTACATTAAATTAAATTAATAAATGAACATTGTGTCACATTTGACTGTGTCCAAGTAACAGGTCCCAGGATAGAGCTAGAACAATTAAGTTGCTCTTATAGATGTATGTGTCAAACAATGTTAAATTTGACTCTCAAAAAGATTCACAAGGGTTATAAAGAACTCCCACCACTGCACTGGAGAACAAAATGGTAACACTGTACTATCATTTATTTATTTTTTTGCCTTGTAACCACAGTTCAGCTTTCCTATAGTCAAAGTCCAATATATTGAGCCAATGCATGACCTTGCACCTCTTACCTACCTTGAACATGGCTGGCAGCCAGAAAACCTTTGGAGCCATGGCCACAACACAGCAACACTGTGGGTGGCATGCTTTCAGAGCACAGACAAGGTAATATAATTACTGGGTTTTATATAAATGGGACACAGTTGATGACCGTAATAAACCTCTCTGTATATTAGTAGCCCTCAGGGCTGCACTGAACAATCTCCTATTTCATATTTCAGGTTGGAAGTAGTGCTTTCAGAGTTTCCCACCCCAACCCTCCAAATAATAACTTTCTCTTGAATCTCTGTGATGCTGTTTTCCAATATCCGCTGCTGTACCAGCAACTTTTCCTCCTTTCCTGTGCTGTGGTGAGCAAGTTCATGCCTTCATCTTAATTTGGAATGTGCTTGGTTAAAATGTCTTGTTTTCAAAAACAAAACAAAACAAAACAAAAACAAAACCAACCACCAGAAAACATTGGGTCTTTTTGCTAATTAGCACATTCCTTTTTTTAATGCTCCCCCAGACATCTGAGGCAGCTGCAGAGGCACCTCATGGTGCCCTGGATTCAGACCCATGGGCCAATTCCCAGAGTCCCCTGGGAAGAGGTATTGCTTGTTAAACCATAGAACCACAGATTGGTAGAGTTGGAAGGGACCACAAGGGTCATCTAGTCCAACCCCCTGCAATGCAGGACTCTTTTGCTCAACATGAGGCTCAAACCCACAACCCTGGGACTAAGAGTCTCATGCTCTACCGACTGAGCTATCCCAGCTCTAAACCACTCCAGGAATTATCGCTCTGAGAGAGGAGTTGTTGTCTCCTAACAACTGTCAGCCCCTTCATGGATCACTGCCTTGTCGTGGCGAAGGGGCTTGAATTACTCAGGGAAGCTATGGACAGGTCAAGATGGACAGGTCATAGTAGAGAGTTTGGACCAAACCTATCCATTCTCAAAGAAATCAGCCCTGAATGCTCACTAGAAGGACAGATCCTGAAGTTGAGGCTCCAGTACTTTGGCCACCTCATGAGAAGAGAAGACTCCCTAGAAAAGACCCTGATGTTGGGAAAGATGGAGGGCACAAGGAGAAGGGGACGACAGAGGATGAGATGGTTGGACAGTGTTCTCGAAGCTACTAACATGAGTTTGGCCAAACTGCGAGAGGCAGTGAAGGATAGGCGTGCCTGGCGTGCTCTGGTCCATGGGGTCACGAAGAGTCGGACACGACTGAACGACTGAACAACAACAACAACAACAACAACTGTCAGCACCCTTAGCAAACTACTGATCCCAGAATTATTTGGGGAGGACGGACCATGACTTTTAAAGTAGCATTGAGGTGCTTCAGTGTATAGCACCTCTTTTGCAAGGTATGACATTACATTGACGCAGGGGTAGGAAGTAGCCGTAGGCAAGGATAAAGTTTCACCTCAGCTCTCATCTCCAACTCTGCCCATTTCTCCCCACTGTGCTGCTGCTGCTGTCCTGCTGCAATCTGGGTTTTTGCTGAAGACAGCCTGCCCTAGTAGCCGTGCGATGGTGTCAAAACACTACTGCGGATTATTGGCATGCCTCTGAGATCCGGGGGGTGGGGGGCGATTTAAGAGTTAACCTACCTTCGTTCAGTGAGTATAAATCAGAATAGAATTTTTATGCTACACAGAATCAGGTGCACAGATTAGGTCAAGAAAAAAAAGAAGACAAATCCTTTATTAAGCTGAATCTGAAACTGCCGATTGATTCCTGGAACAGTATGCATTTTCATTTGAAATTTTGTGTGTGTGTGTGTGTGTTAATTAGGTCATTTGAATCACAAGCTGCTCAATAAATACAAAACTCAAATGCATATTTCTCCCCATCCCTAAGGAAGTATCCACATTGCACAATATGGCAAAGAATATGCCTGGTGTCCCTGATCCCCAAGGCACTGAAACCCCTAATGCTCACGAGTGTGGAAAGTCCCCAGCTTCGTTAGCATTTGCTAATTCAATTTCCTCAGTGCCCTGCAACTCCTCTATGCAATCTGCTAATCCTGATATCCTGAGAGGTCATGCAGCTAATATGCTCTCTTGCTAAGGGTGATGATTAAATTAATTAGACATACTCCATAGGCTGTGGAATTGGCTGAAGAATGTAGTAACCCAAAACACTGGTTTCAAGCTAAGTTTATTATGGCTCAGGAGATGAGGAATGAATGCTGCCACTTGAAATTGAGCCCCAGACTGTACAAGCTAGAGAAGAGATGGAGAACTTGTGGCTCTCCAGATCTTTTGGATTTCAACTCTCATCAGACTCAGCCAGGAGTGACGGGAATCGTACAGCAACTTCTGGAGCTGGGTCCTCGAGACACAGAGACTTACAGCTGAAACCAAGTTGTGCTGTGGCAGGCAGGCAGAATCCGGGCACCCATTTCTCGCCTGCGCTCTAGAGGCATGCAGGCAATAGATTTATGATTCTGCCAGCTTGCTGGTGTCTGGTCCAGCCTTAGGATTCCATTGTTGCAATCCATCATCAAGCTCTCATTACGACAAAACAGAATACAGTAGCAGCTATCATATTCTTAAGGCAGCGATCCTATGCCGCTGAAATTTGAGAACCCAAGTTCTGCCACTGCACAAATTTATCCACCTGTTTGTTTGGAACGGTGATGGACAGCAGAGCTAGGCACCTTTTATTTTTTTAAAGCGAGGAGCCTGTTTATACTTTTTGGAGCACTACTAGAACCAGTAGCAACTGGAGTGAGATGGCCGCAAGCCATCAGTACCAATAACGGCTCTATCTGTCATGGAGCGGCTGGATGCTGAGGAATGGTGGGAGACACCAACTGGGGAACCCTCAAGGGAACCCCCAAAGGAAGAAGGCTCAGAGCCAGGGGATTGGTGATGGGGCAACAATGGGAGACGAGGGCGGAGCTACAAGATAAAGGACAACAGAACCTTAGCCTTCTGAGGAACTGAGATTAGCCTTAGGAGCGGTGGGAAAGCAGGGACCTTCAGTCCTTGCAACTGATTCAATGGGGCAAGACCTCCTGCGATGGGTTGCTGTGAGCACTAGGACTGAGCTGGTTTTTTTTCTTTGAATAAAGTGTTAGCATCACTGACATTAGGTGCTTTATTGCTGACCTATGCCTGATTTCTGACACCGCCCTACCACTTTATTTGTTGCGACAAAAATCTCCTTTGTCTCTCTCTAGCTTAAAAGAAGGTAAGAACTAATCTTTTCAGAGCACTGTGGTTTAGAACAAGTTCCTCCAACCCACCCTCCGTAAATTTGCTGTTGAGTTTTTAAGTGGGTGTGTGTGTGCTATGCAGCGCCAAGTGGCCTGGCAACGTTCTAATTAGCCTGACTTCGTTTGCCTGCCATCCCTTGTAATAATTTTCACAGAAATGTTATGATTAAGTTGTGCTCTGCAGACTGGAGGTCACCCTAATCTAATAATGTTTCTTCCTCATCGCCCTCCAGCATTAATGAGAGCAGAGAAGGCTGGCTACCTGGCAGTTTTTCATTGGGTGTTTGTGAACCACCCCCTTGTTTCCATTTTTTGAAAAAGTGAGAAACCCATTTTGACGCGATTTTTCTTCAGGCCCTACAGTTACGCTAATATAAACTTGGGGGGGGGGGGCGCACGGTGGGGAGACTGTGGAAACTGATGGCAAATACCTCCCATGTGGAGTCTTTTGTATCCATATAGGTTCACCATGCATTTAGAACCGTGATTTTCCAGGGTTAGTCCTAGTGATGTGTAGCCATTGCACTGCTCGTGCACCAGAACAATGCAGAATTCAACTCTCCCCACCCCCAACGGCTGATGCACGAGGAGGGGGGCACCAACCAGGGTTCACTGTTGCTGTTGGATCTTGTAGCACTTCAAAAATATCTTACCCCATAAGTGTGCCGGAAAAAAACAGGACACCCCATTCTTTTTCTTGCGGGAAGATGGCAGCCATTTTTGGTGCCATGATCTCAGGGAATTTCGCACCATGATCCTCCTTGAAAAAGTGCTGTTTTAGGGAGCTGTGATCTTGTGTGGCATCCTAAAATGTGTTCCCCCCCCCCGGGGAAAACACTGTGTGAAATTGTGTAAGATCACAGCGCCCAAAATGGCAATTGATGAGAGGAGAGGGTACAATTCTCCATCCACCCCCTGTAGTGACCTGATTTGCATAGATCCACTGAGGGCGGGTGTGCCCTGCATTTATGTTTATCCTGTATGAGGCATATGGGTGTGTTTGTGTGAGAGTGGCTATTGTTGTTACGATAATAATAATAATAATAATAATAATAATAATAATAATAATAATAATAATAATAATAATAATTCTGCCCATCTGGCTGGGTTTCCCCAGCCACTGTGGGCAGCTTACAACATATATAAAACATAATAAAACATCAAACATTAAAAACTTCCCAATATCGGGCTGCCTTTAACTGTCTTATAAAAGTTATGTACTATAGTTCTTTATCTACCAAGAAGGCCTTCTGCCTGGTTCCCTGTAACTTCACTTCTCGCAATGAGGGTGTTGTGTATTGATTCAAGGGTTATCATATCTGGATTACTATTGTCTGTATTCACATTAGGGGAAAGTAACTGCCTTTCTGTTCCAGAAGGAACAGCTACTATTGGTTCATTCAAGTTGCTGCATTTGGATCCTCAGTCTTATTGGTTCCCACCAAAAGGCAGCTTTGTGATTGCTTGAGATTGTTCCCTTCAAAATGTATCCTTTCTAGCCAGTCTTCTGTCCCTATAAATGTAGCTTCCCTCTCATCAGTTCCCCAGTCTTGTTTGCCTGAATAAAGAATGTTTCATGAAGAAGCTGTCTCCTGCCTGCTATGTCAGAGAGCTGAAATCACTTGCTGAAATCATTATCTCCACGCTACTACAGAGGGAACCAGCAGAAGACCCTCAGGAGGAACTCAGTGTCTGGGCTGAACGATGAGGGTGGAGACACTCCTATGGGTATACTGGGCTGAGGCAGTTTAGAACTGTTACAAGAAAAACAACAACAACTTCTTTGTATTGTATGTTGGTATTTGTTGGAGGCCGCCCAGAGTGGCTGGGGAGACCCGGCCAGATGGGTGGGGTATAAATAATAAATTATTATTATTATTTCCCCTTATGGGGTATCCAAGAGTCCGTATAGAGTAGGTTCCCTATCAGTAGGAGAAAGTAACAGAGGCCAACCAGAGAATACTGAGAAGCAAAGCAGCTAATAAGCCTGATCTTTATTAAACTGTTGCAACAGGGTCCCCCGCTCACCCAACGCAGGGAGGGAGGAAAGGAACCTGGGACAATAGTGTGCAAGCCCATATATAGACTTTTGAAATTGCCTACCCTGTAGCTCAAGACCACCCTCAAAACATCATACATACATCACAGAAGGCGGCGGTCTCCAACAGAAATACTTCACAGAAGGCAGTCTACCACAGAAATTCTGTTTGTCAGGATACCTGACAATGGTCACTGATTGCTCCACCTGGGCAGCCTGACCATTCCTTTTGAGATGCTAAATACTTAGTTCCTAAACCCAGGTCACAAGCTCACCCTATTCATACACAAATACGTCCTTAAGACAGGATTTGAGCAAAGGGACAATGGGGAGGTTTTCCTATTTCCTTCCTCAGATAATATTTGAGGTCACTGGAATAGCCAAAATGGCTTCAGGATTGCTCTCCTGTACTATTACTTATATACTTATGTATGTGTTTGCCTTGTAAGTTTATGAACATATGATTTATATATATGAGACCTTAGAATTCCTATAACAGGCTTTAAAGATGAGCACCAACATTTTGAATTGTGCTCGGAAATGTACTGAAACTAAAGTCTCAGGGAGACACACACGCCCCCAGCATTACCAGGGCAAAACAGACATTTGAGACGTGTGCTTTAACAATGGACGATAGGCCTTGTGGGAGATTATGAAGATGGAAGTGGATGTAAATTGATCTAAAGCGGTGCATCTTAGAAAATGGAGTTAAGAGGATGGCTGGATTGTGTTATTCAAATAATCATGATGTTGGTTTTAAACAACACTTTGGAATCCTTGGGGTGAGGGAGGTGGCTGGGGAAGCCTACTCTACCAGTTTAAAAGGGATTGTTTTCTTATATGTGTTTTTTGAGATTACTGTACCTGGAAATAATAGAGGATGATACAAGAGAAACTGGTCAGAGAATAAACAAACAAAAATACACGCCAATTGTTAAGAGAAAATGTCTCCTTTGTTTGCCTCTGTGTAGGTTTCTAATCTTTTTCTCTCATGTTATTTTTTTTTAAACTGCTTTGTCCCTTTTATCTGTTTCATTTACTTCCTCCTTTTCCCAGTTAAAGTTCTGGTAGGCGGGCTTCAAAGTACTGGGGACAACAGCTCGCATATCTTAATCAACTTCTGAAAGCAAAAAATTTATCTTCCCAGCTCTCTTGACATTTTTGCTCAAATGAGGTGCACAATGCTATCGCTTGATAAATTGGTATGAACCTACATTGTTGGGCTAGCTCTTTTGTCTTGCCATTTTTGCATCCCTACAACCTCTAAAAATACTCTTGAAAACATCCCTCCCCCTGGAAAATGTCATTAGTATAACTTGCTGTTGGCAAGCCTGTGTATTTATTAGGGTTAAATATGCACTGAAGAATCTTTAACAGAAGTCTTATGTACAGACACCAGGCGGAGATAACATTTATTTCCAGGCTGTGAAAAGTTTTGGAGGCCGATTTCTACACACTGAGCAGCTTGTAAAGGTATCAGAGTAGCCTAGCACACACCCCTCCCCAGCCTGTCAGTTGGTAGTCCTAGGCTTTATGCATCAACAAATTCTTATATAAGGGTACTTATTTGCAAGTTGCTTCTTCTATGCTAGGTGAATCTGCCTGGTAGGATCTGCAAAGGATAATAAACTAGATTTGTTCCAAACGACAGCCCCAAGGCTGCCTGCTCTATTTGCATTTCACTAGAAGGAACCTGAGGACAAGAGCGCAGCTCATTTTGGGACTTGATGTGGCTTGTTTTGGGCTGCAACTGCCCCCATCAGCCCCAGCCAGCACAGCAGGGTGAAGATTTTCAAAAGGAAATAAAACATTATTGCCTGTTAAAGTCTGCACATTAACCTGCTGTTAAAGGCACAGTTACAATTACCATGTTTTAAATATTCCAGCTCCACTGAACCCTCTTCTGCAGTCTAAAAAAGCACATAGATTTCATAGAATCGTAGGGTTGGACCACGAGGGTCATCTGATCCAACACTCTGCAATGCAAGAATATTTCACCCAATGTAAAGCTTTAACCCACAACCCTGAAATTAATAGTTTCATGCTCTGCCAACTGAGCTATCAACTACCTTGCAGTTACCGGTAATAACTACAAGTTTATGAAACTGAAGTTGCAATGTCCAGTGATAAAGGTTTGATTGAAGCATATAAATGGAGAGATACAAACCAAATGACAAAGCAGCTGTGTTCAGACTTTGTGCTAAACTGTGATTTATTGTGAGCAGGAATTAATGTAAGTGAGCCTTGGGGTTGTGCACCTCCCCACTCTCCTCTCTTCCTCCAGTAAAATCAGAAGCTTTCACTTCCATTATTTTATATCAGGGGTCAGCAACCTTTTTCAGCCATGGGCCAGTCCACCGTCCCTCATACCATGTGGTGGGCCGGACTATATTTTTTTTGGGGGGGAAATGAACGAATTCTTATGCCCCACAAATAACCCAGAGATGCATTTTAAATAAAAGGACACATTCTACTCATGTAAAAACACACTGATTCCCGGACCGTCTATGGGCCGGATTGAGAAGACGATTGGGCCGCATCCAGCCCACGGGCCTTAGGTTGCCTACCCCTGTTTTATATCAATGACAGCTTAGCTTTCTGTTCAAATTCTAAATTGTGGTTAATCTTTATGAACAGACTATGGTTAAGGCTAACCACAGTTTGTCAGGTTCAAATAAAAGACAAGTTGTGCTTAATAAAGATGGGACTGAAAGCTTTCAAATATCTACTGGCCTCACTGGAAGCGGAAGGGTGGGGAGTGTGCAAAGTTAAGACTTGCCATGACTCATTCCCATCGTGATAAATCATGTTTTTTTGATGAGTTCAGACTGCAATACTAAGCACACCTGCAAGGAAATAAGTCAGATTGAACTCAGGGCTTACTTTTGAGTAATCACACTTGAGGTTCTGTTGCATGGGAGACGTTTAAAGCTATATATTTAAAGTTGTCAATTACAATTTAATCTAACCTGACAGATAAATGTGGTAAAGTTTTGTTTTTGTAATTTCATTGACAAATGGCACTGCCTATTTATGACGCTAATAATGTAAGAGAATCCTTCTTTCTGTAAGGTCACTATAACCAGAATTGTCAATGATTCACCCATTACCCAGCTGCAGCAATACAACAGTAACAAGAAACCTTTTAAGTTCTTCCTTTCAAAGACAATCTGAAATGTGCATTTCACGTTCCCATCATTGTGAAATTGAAAACTATTTTTAACTGAGTGGCAGTTAAGGTATGAACAAATTGCTATGGCCATGCTCTGGGTCTTGGTGCAATTACTGCTTCAACATGCCACTCCTAAAGAAATTACTTTGAAGCAAATTTCATTTCCTAGTAAGTGTATTTAGGATTTCTGCCCAAGCATGTGATCTGTGGTTGGAACAACTTTTGTCTGAAAGCATTTAAACAACAGAATTATAACCCTATATCCCAATCTCTCTCTCTCTCTCTCTCTCTCTCTCTCTCTCTCTCTCTCTCTCACACACACACACACACACACACACACACATAGATATCTCACAAAATCATAGAACTGGAAGGGATCCTGAGGCTCATCTTGTCCAACCCCCTACATTGCAGGAATATGCAGCTGTCCCTTACGGGGATCGAACCTGCAACCAGGGTTTTTTCAGCCAGAGCTCAGTTCCAGCACCTCTCAGGTGGGTGCTATTGCCATTATAAGAGAACAAGGGGGTGTTTTTTTCCGTACAACCTCTGCGAACAGAAGCGTATGGTCCCTTTCTCCGATGTTTAGTGTCAAAATGGCAGTTTGCGTGGTTCGGAAGCTGGGACCTCGGCTGGCAAAAATTGCTTCGGTGTCTCGGACCTTCCATTGCGGTACTGTGAATCAGTCTGGTGGGGCCTGGAGAGTGAAGCATGGTTTCGCTATAAACCCTTCGCATTACGGACCCTTAACAGACCTTCCCGACTGGTCATTTGCTGATGGGCGGCCAGCCCCACCGATGAAAAATCATCTCCGTCGGAAGGAAAAGAATGAAAACTTGGCTCGTTGGGTAGCCATGATCTCCACAGAAATGGATCACGGGATGGAGATGTGGAAAGCTCAGTAGAATGAACGAGAGCAACAGGCAGAGGAAAAGCAACGCAACAGACTTCAACCAAAAGGAAGCTCCCAAAAGCAAGACCCCAAATAAATACTCCCCCCCACACACAAAAAAAGAGAACAAAGGAGGCATTCCCGGTGAGTTCTAGCACCTCTTTCCCTAGAAAAATAGCATGGCCTGCAACCTTAATGTTGTCAGCACCACGTTCCAACCAGCTGAGCATGGGTGTGTGGAGGTGCTAACCTATATCAATAATTAACATAAAGGCCTTCATCCAGTAAGAGCTTACCGGTACTTCCAGGACCACAGCTGTAGGCAATAATAGCAACGCACAGATAACACAACCTTATGCATGCTTACTTGGAACGTCAATCCCACTCGCGCCCAAATACCCATGTGTAGAATTACAGTCTTCCCGGCTTCATAAAAATATTGCAAGAGCACCCTTTAGCATAACTGAAGCTGTACTCTGAAGGAGCTTTGTTTTGGAATGCAACTTACTGAACTTGATAGAACATAGAAATCTGCCTTATAGTGAGTCAGACCATTGAGCCATCTAGAGCAGGGGCTCTCCATGGTTTCAGCTGAACCATTCACAGCTCTACCTGAAGATACTGAACCTGGGACTTTCTGCATACAAAGCAGATGTGCTAGCAGTGAGCTGCAGCCCTTCCCCAGGGGTGAAATTAGGCTTTATTTCACCCAGGTCAAAGACCCAATTTGGCACACCCACCCATGCACATACATGCTGGGAGCCTCAATGATGCCCCTCTGGAGGCTTCACCCAGGGCAAAAAAAACCTCAATATCCCTCCCGTAGTTATGGCTCTGCCTTCCTCAGTGGGATTCAGCATGGGTTTCTGATTCTGCCTGGAGGAAAAGCTCTAGCCATAGTTTGCAAATTTTATTTTTAAATACTTCATGGCATGGGTCCAGGCTTTGGGAAATTGACTGAATAAGGCCATTATGAATTCAAGGCTACATTTCATAAATATTTTCACATAGTTTCTGAGAATGCTGCAACAAGGAGATACACAAACCCCACACATAATTCAAGAAGGAGACACAGCAGTATTGTTTGGCTGAAATTGAGATATGTCACTATCTAATTTATTCTAATACTGTATATGTTATTATGAACTTTCATTCTCCTGGAAACAAATTGCAATAAATTTAACAGCAAATGTGATACAGACATTTTCTGTTTGGAAAAATAATTTTTAAGAGAATCACTTATATTTGTTAGTATATTTTTAATTAAATTTGACTATTTATGATGTATGTTAATAATACAAACACAGATGTGTTAAAGCTGCAGCATGGCAGAAAGCATGCTATGTATTATTTTTTTTACTGGAGAAGCATTTTAACCCAGTCAGTACACAAAGCTATTCAGCTATGAAGTATGACGCTTTCATATGTATTTCATCTTGCCTTATGGATCATTTCCAGAAGACAAATAGTTCAGGATCTTATAGCATCTTAAAAACTAAACAGATTTACACTGCAATCCTATGCATGTCTCATCAGTGGTAAGCTTCAATAAGTTCAAAGAAACTTACTCCCAGGTGTGTATAAGATTGCAATCCTGATTGTGGTAGCAGTTTTTGTGGATTAGGACCCTCCCCCACTGCCTTTGGCAGATAAAATATAAACATGGATTCCAAGGGGTGAATGGTAATGCAAGGAGCTGAAAAAAGGTTTGTGATATGTCTGTACCATGCCAATGTAGAGTTTTTGAAACTCTGGAGCATGAGTCTCATTCAGGTGGACCACAAAAAGGCTGTGGAGCAGTCAACAATATCCATACCTAGTTCTCTATTTGATATTTTAATAGGACAATATATCAAGGCTGTTTTAAGCAGGTCTGGATGATCAAACAGACCAACACTGCCTAGGGTCAAGTTAAAAGAGGCCTTTCTCAATAGCCTGGCCTAGGGTCTGCAAATTTGATTCTGGCTTTGATAATGATGCCAGTGCTGAAGGCAGGTAATGCAATGCTGCTGTTTTATTTTTCTTCATCCATTGTATTAGAAAGGCTAAAGTATAGTTACTTAAATAAGTTACATATGTGCATTGGTTTGTAAAACAAAGAAAGTTGTGATACACTGAGATCTCAAGTGGACCATGGTAAATAAAAGTTTGAAAACTGTTAGATGGAAGCACAGTAACCCATTCACAATCAATTGCGCAGTGCTAACAGGGCCAAAGGTGATAAACAGCAAAGCAGTTGAAAAGACAGGTTTTATGACCTGTGGCTGCTGTTGTGAATGACTCGCTGTGCATTCATATTTCATGCTTTTAGCTTTTCCATAGAATGTCACAGATCATTTGTGCCTCTTATATTTCATGTCATTCTGACCTCAGTTTTCACTCTGTGTAGGTGAGATATACACACACGTGTAAGGGCACACAGTACATCTAACAAAATGTGTTCACAAAAATTCATGCCGCAATAAATCTGTAAATCCTGAAAGTGCCAATTTTGCTGTTTCCCCTCAGTATCAGAAATGATGGCCAAGTGCCATCTAATGGAAATGTTGTAGCACAGCATCCAATATTAAACCAGCGAAGGTTTCATTAACATTATTTTTCAAGAGATCAGTTTTTCAGATTTTCACCTCAATTCACAATTAATTAAGTCCCAAAGTGACTGCATTTGCTGTATTTACTCACATCTAATGCTCACCTTTTTTGGCCAAATTACGTTGTGAAAATCAAGGTGCGCATTAGATTTGATGGCGCATTAGACTCGAGTAAATACAGTAAATCTGTTTGACTGAAGTCAGTATGACCAAACCACCTTACAGACCACTCCCCAATATTCCCCAATAGAACATTCTTTCTGGTAAGAATGCTTAAGATAGGGTTGTAACTCAGTGATATCAACATAATTTCCCATGTTTAGAGTCAAGGTGAGAAAATAATTAGATATGACACGGATCTTGTTCCTTCAGAACCTACTCTGGCATTCTTCCTTTTTTCCTTGTGCCCCCTTTGCAGGATATATACAACGGGTTACTTTTGGGATATCCACTTGCAATGATTGAAAACCTACCATAGTATATTAGCAGCAATCCAAGGTTAGGTGGCTAAAATCCCATCCTCTGATGATTGCAATGATACCAAAAACCGCAAAGAGTCTTCAGAGATGTAACCACGTAGCTGCAAACTGCCAAATTCGTGATTTGTTTCCTAGTGCATTGTCCCTCTTCGTAATGCAATTCTAAGCTTTGCATCTAAGCCAGGTCTGTGCAAATGCAAAACTTTAGCTCCTAATTTCTTATGAATTCCATAAGAAATTAGGAGCTGAAATTGGGAATTAAAAGCCATTTTCTGGCTCATGAACCGTGTTGTGTCTGATTGTGGACAAATTACAAAGCCGTGACACATAGCTCAGTTGGTGGAGACTCTCTCCCAGCCTTCATTCCCCCGTTTGGAAAATAGGAATATCTTTTTTGGCTAATGCAAGGAAAACTGTAAACAATTTTAAAATGGAAAGGAAGCGTGATGGGAAGGAACAATAAACGACAGCTCATTATGATTATTTAAGAGCAGTTTATATTCACCCCAAGGGCAAATGAGGGTGGTGGAGGGAGAGGGGGGCAGCGGCGGCAGAATATACTAAGATACAGTGATTCATAAACTCCCACTGTCCTTCTTTGGTGATCACTCGTAGCTGAGTAAGATTGTCTTCCATAAACATGGTTTTAACAATGTGTCCGTAAGTGACTGTGGATGCCAATTCTGGTTCCACACGTCCTTTCACAGTTGGGGACATTGGTTTCTGGGCGGGAGTTGATCACGGTGTGGATTTGCCAAGCGTGCCTTCCTCTTAGCACGTTTCTCCCTTGCGTCCTGAGTTCGAGTATCTTCAAAGCCCATGACACCTTTGGTAAAGACTGTTCTCCAACTGGAGCACTCGCAGGCCAGTGTTTACCAGTTGTCAGTGTTTATACTACATTTTTTTAGATTTGCCTTGAGACGGTCTTTAAACCAATTTTGTTGACCACCAGCATTACGCTTTCCATTTTTAAGTTTGGAATAGAGTAGTTGCTTTGGAAGACGATCATCAGGCATCCGCACATGACCAGTCCAACGAAGCTGATGTTGAAGATTCTTCAACATGATTCCCACTGTCCACTTTACCCTGGCTCAATTCTTATGTTCTGCTACATGCACTTGATTTTGCCATTCCATGAGAGGCTAAGGGTGCCATTTTAAAATAAAAGGGTTTCGCCTTCCATGGGTCTTTAGGGTCCTGCTCAGAGTAGCTCCACTGAAATTAGCAAACATTCTCCTTAATTTCAGTGGGTCTACTCTGAGTATGATAAATATATAGTTATATTCCATCCTGTCCCTGGTAGCGACTAGGTCACCTGAAGAGTCGAATGCCTGCGATATGGAACCAGAAGTACTGTAATGACTTATGTGCAACTCTTGGGTTTTGTTCAGTTTGGTAAAAATACATTCTCGTCGCCTGCCTGATGACGTCTTTTGACTGGCAGGACACGATCAAAGCGCAACTTGGGATCCGCTTCCGCCGCGTGCCAAGCAGCGTACCCAAAATACCTCAGCCCCAAGTTTTCTCGCGCCGCCCTCGAGCGCCAGCGGCAGCTGCGGTTGCCTAGCGACCGGGCAGAGGAGCAGCCGTTGGGAGGCACGTGACCTCGGCAGCCGCGCGAGTCAATTGGAAAGAGGGCGGGCGGGCGTGGGCAGCGGCAGACCAATCGGCGGCAGGCGCGGCGTGTTTTAAACGTCTTTTGCGCTGGGGGACGGCTGCGTGTTCCGCTGTGTTTGGGTCGTTTGGCCGCCACGGAGCGATGCCGAGCCGCCCGGAGGACTACGAGGTGCTTCTCACTATCGGCGCAGGTTCCTACGGCAGGTGCCAGAAAGTGCGGCGGAGGTCGGACGGCAAGGTGAGGAGGGGCTGCGAGCGGGGGTGGGGGCGCCCCGGAGGCTTGTGGGAGCCCTTTGGAAGCCGTGCGGAAGGGCAGGGCCTAGGCCGGGGGTGGGAACGCTGTGCTTCCTCAGATGTTGTGTTACATGAGAAGAGCCCTACTGGATAAGGCCAAAGGCCATATTATATGATTAGTGTTATTATCAGTATATATAGAAATAATGTTAAGGGGTACTCTCATTTTGACTCAAGAAAATCACCATTTTATAGTTCAAAGCGGGAAAAATAGATACAGTAAATGGACAAAAGCACAAAGATTCACAAAATGTTTAGGGGTATGCATACAACTGAGTCCCCCCCCCAGAAAAAAAACACTGATGGTGATGATTAATTAAGTTAGTTAGTTATATGTCATCAGATAGGTCTCTACTTACACCCAAAATTCCTATATCAAGGCCAGCTGCTGTAAATTAGAGCAGGGGTATCGTTCTCCGAATGGTCCAGCAGCTCTCTTATGCAAACATAGCAGTAGGAGTCGCAAATACAGTGCAGGAAGAAGTTTTATCTGCTCTGCAGTTGCTCCAGCTGCAGCTTTCTCTGCTGGGGGTTTCATCCAGCGTCCCTTCTCTCATAGTGGCCAATGGGATGCCTCAGGGAAGCCAGTAATCAAGCCCACTCCTGTTATTGTTCCCCAGTATTCAGAGATATGCTGTCTCTGCCACTGAAGGTGGTATGCAGCCAGTCAGGATAAATTGATAGTCTTATCTATGCTCATGTAGCCTGGAGCTGAAGGCAGTTGGAGTCTAAGGAAAGCTGAAGGCCACAAATTCGCTATCCCTGTCTTAAAACATATCCATAGGGATACCACCAAAGAAAGCTTGATGCAAAACAAAGCTTGGAATCAGAAACAGACTTCAGTGTTAGAGTTCAGCCCTGGTGCAAAAAGCCATTATTCTGAGCTCCCCCCCCCCCCCTGTTTTCACTACTGCACCACAACACAGGCTTTCTATGCAGGCTGTGTTCCTGGTGTTTTTTCCCCTCTTTCATGCCTCCCACCCCTAAAAGCCAAATGTGTGGCCCCAGTCTTTGTATTTGTGGGTGAGGTGAAGAGGGACAAGATGCTGCATTCTAGAGATGCTCCCTGAAGTAGAGGTGGCTCTGTAGCTCACTACTTTATTTTCCTTACTTGATTGTTAGTTGTTAACGTGGGGTTTCTGGCTGTTTCCTTCTGTTGGAAACAATTTGGTCCCTGACTTCTCATATTTTTGTTCAGGAAGTGGGCTAAGGTCTCAGTTGCTGCATCTCTGCTTCAGAAACTGTTTGTACCTGGCATGGGGCCTGAGACACCATATTCATATGCAAGCAAAAGGGTCAGATTGGTTCTATCACATGAAAGGAGTCCCCAACCTCATTTGAACATTATACTGTGTTGTGCTCTTAATTCTATAGTTAGGTTGGCTAGACATTTAGAAGTAAGTTGCAGATTTTGTTTATTAGTATGTTTGGCATGGGAAGATTTGCCATGAACAAAATCTCAAATTACAACGCTACCACAAGTGATCCTTGCACTAATAAAATGAGGTGTGAATCTCTTGCTGTGGAAGCAGTGGAGAATGAGGTCAGGTTTACTGCTGTTGGGTGCGGGGGTGAGATTTATCTTGGTTTAAAGTAAGATGCTAGTCCACTGAGCTTTTAAAATCATTATATTGTTTAAGTTTTTTATATGTTTATTGTCTAGAGATGGCTTGCTCCTTTTTTCAGGTCTTGGTCTGGAAAGAACTTGACTATGGATCTATGACAGAATCTGAAAAACAAATGCTTGTTTCTGAAGTGAACTTGCTTCGTGAACTAAAACACCCGAATATTGTCCGGTATTATGACCGTATAATTGACAGGACAAATACAACACTTTATATTGTGATGGAATACTGTGAAGGTGGAGACCTGGCAACTCTGATTGCAAAATGTACAAAAGAAAGGCATGTAAAACTTCTGGATTATCATGACATTATCTTGTGCTGTAGGTTATTAAATTAGTTATGAGAGGTCACAGGTATTTTAAGACAGCAACCAGAAATAATTTTGGAAGTGTTGAGCCAACTGTCATTGAGGATACAAGGTTGTTGCTGAGCAGAGATGACAATTTTTACCACACTGATGAAATTTTCTTTTCCACTTGGCAAGATGTTAAATCATACAGGCAACCAAGTAGTTTGCTTTACCATGTGGTAAATAAGATTACTTACTACACAAACTGCCTGATTGTGGGGAAATGACAGTTTGCTTGGACATAGACAAGCGCTTTCCTAAGTAATTACATACTTAGTAAATGTTGTCTTTATTCCCTGTAATCCTCAGGAGGAATATTCCTGTGCATTCTTTTATTTATTTTTATTACTTCAGTTTGTTTGCTTTAGAATAGGAAATCTACCTTGTCAGTAGTGAACACTACAATACAGGTGTGATAATCCTAAAATCACAACATGATATACTAAATTTGAAACGCATCAAAATCTTTGACTTAAGACTTCAAAAATACAAATTACAGTTTGCTCATAAGGAACCCATGTCACTCTGTAAAATAGCCTAAAAGTTGGAGCGTCTTGCACTTGGCTTTATAAAATTAATTAAATAAATAAAATGTCTAATTTGTTGAGCTGTAATCCTTCTGTTTGGCACTGCATTTTTCTGTGTTTAAAAAAACTGGTGAAAAGTTTAATCTGCCTAGCAAGTAATGAAATGATTGTGGGGGCTTTCAAGTAGTTGCCCAGAGATAGAATATCCTTTATACTTAAACTCTTTGGGATAGCTACAGTTTTGGCATTGGGAAAATAGAATGAGGATTACCAGTGACCTTTACCTGATCCATGCTTGGATGAGTAATACTAGAAAAAGCTGTCTCCCAAATTCTTTATTTGTCAGAGGGCCTGGAGCAGCAGCCATGCCTCTCTTGGATGCAGGTTTGTAGAAGATAAACGGCAACTTTAGATTCTGATCCACTCTAAACTGCTGTGCAAGTGAGACAAGATTCTGCCTCTTGGACTTGGGGGAAGAGGTGGGGATTTTTCTCACTTGTGTGGAAGTTTGAATAAGATAATGACTAGCAGGAGAGATTCCTTGTCTGGCATGTATGCAGATTTAGATAAGACTGTCTCTCTTCCAAGTGCTCTAGGAGTACTGGAGGTCTTCAGAGGTTCAGCAATGTGGCAAAGAGAAAGAAGAGTGTCTCCTGTTCTTTTCTTCACTGTTAGCATAATTTGGAAATTCCTGCCTCAGAAAGGACTAGCGAGCAGGGAGATAATACCAAGGACAAATGGGATTTAGATAATAAGACAAGGCAATATTTGTGGGGTTCTTTCAGGGGATTATAGTTAGCTTTCGGTTACTTTCATGTATGCTTGTGACCAAAACACATACATCCAAAACACATTATCCAAAGAAATGAATGGCAACCATTCAATTCTATGGGGAAATTGTTGAACTTGGGGAACACCTGTTGAATGGGGGTGCAGTTTTGGCTCCTGGGGACTCAAGCTACTTAGCTTCACCCCTATTCTATCTGCATAGACCCATGTTTCGATTTTCTTTACTAAAGTAATGGAATATTTGAAAATGGGCTGAGAGAGAGAGAATGGATTTTGGCTTAAAGGCACTCAAAATAACCACTTGTTTCCACTTTCAAAAGACATTATGTGGAAGAAAACTTTGTCCTTCGCGTCCTCACCCAGCTGACCTTGGCTTTGAAGGAGTGCCACAGGCGGAGTGATGGTGGCCACACTGTGCTTCATCGGGACCTAAAGCCAGCAAATATCTTCCTTGATGGCAAGAAGAATGTGAAGCTTGGTGACTTTGGCCTGGCCAGGATACTTCACCATGATACCAGTTTTGCAAAAACATTTGTTGGCACACCATATTATATGTCTCCAGTAAGTGTCTCAAGATGAAAGCAGCTGCTTTGGATTTTGAGCATTTTTACTTTGTGATTGCCAGATCTAACTTACCTTTCAGCAGCAGTGCCTTAAATTAATTGGTATCTAATATAGCATGTTTTGTTTTGTTTACTAAATACAAGTCAAAGTATACCATGCTGTATACTGTATAAAATATCTCCAGAATATCTTTCAGAGAGAAGAAATAACAACTGAAATATTTAATAGAGAAGAATTAAATAAATTACACTGGTTTAAATGTTGTGTTCAGCTTTAAAATTATGGTAAAACTTGTAAATATTGACACAATTGTTTTACAATATTTATATACAGCTTGATCATAAACTGTAAGTAGTTTACAAAAATAGAGCAACACTGGAATTGTCCATAAGAAAAGTTAACAGCAGGTAATTTTAAAAAAATGCAAAACATACTTAAAATCAATAGGGGGCTTAAAACATGTCAACTCATAAAGTCATGTAAATTTAATTGCATGTGCTTCCTTAACAGATTTTGGAGCCTTCAATCTTTTCTTAATATTTAAATGTTAACATACTAATATATGCTTCCTTGGGGGAGTCTTAAAAGTGATGGCAGCTTAGAAACTGCTCAGTTTAATTGGTTTTGTGTCATTCATTGCTACTAATTTTATGAAAGAATGCATTTCTAGAAAAGGGAAAAAGTGGTAAATTTCACTAAGAAAAGCAAACCTTAACCCTCTTAACACCAACTGCTGGACACAGGTTTGGATTCCAATATGACTTTCCTCTTTCAGTGTTATATTGACATTTCTAAAATACAGTAAGCAGCAAGTATGAGTTAGCACTAAAAGTGTTATTGCCATTATGGAATCCTACCTACTATGTGTTTTCTAATGCTTAACTCCTAAGTAATATTCCAGAATGCATACTGGTAACCAATTTTGTGGCCACATTTCATCTAATTTGCAAACTAATTATTAAACGCTTAGTACTAATATATTCTGTTTCCTCCCTGTTAGGAACAAATAAATCGCATGTCCTACAATGAGAAATCTGACATCTGGTCTTTAGGATGTCTTCTCTACGAGTTGTGTGCATTGTCGTAAGTATAGTACCAGCCAAAGGTTTCTAGGTAGGCATTTGGCAGCATTTAAACTCATTTCACAGTATAGCCATGCTCTTGAGAAGAAGCAACTAAATCAAAACATGGGCACCAAAACATTCTAGAAAGAACAAATAAATAAGAATTCATTTCAGGTTGATGCTGGGGTGAACTGGAAGAGCATGTTTGTTCACTCTTTCTAGGCCTCCATTCACAGCCTTTAACCAAAAAGAGTTGGCAGAAAAGATAAGAGAAGGGAAGTTCAGACGGATCCCATACCGTTACTCAGATCAGCTGAATGAACTCATCACAAAGATGCTGCACCTAAAGGTAAGGGTGATTTCTCAAAGGTACAAAGGGTGGTGTCCAATGAGCTGCTGGGGGAAGCTTCTACCCTTATTCTTGGCCTATTGCCTATTATATCCCCAAAGAAGGAAGTGTTTTATGACCCTTCCATATTCGTTTTTGATGCAGCAGAGGTGGCTGCAGTCAAACCCAATCCATACAAGTACTGTGTACATAATTTGATCCCCAAATGTGCTGCTGCCTGAAAAAAACTTGTAATGGCTTTTTAAACGTAACATTTCAGCACAGTGACTATAATAAGTCTCCCTGATTTCAAGGATTACTGTCGGCCTTCAGTTGAAGAAATTCTGCAGAACCCTCTGATAGCCAACCTGGTATTGGAGGAGCAAGGGAGAAACTTGGAGAGAAGAGGGCGACGATCAGGAGAGCAAGATAAAGTAGAAAGACTTTCAGGAACTCCAGTGAATGAGCTGAAACTGAAAGAGCAGCAGCTACAAGAGAGGGAGCGAGCCATAAAAGAGAGAGAACACAGGCTAGAACGTAAGAACTAAAACAGCAATGGGATGTGGGGGTTTGGATTCCTGCTTTAGCAGTGCCTTCAATGGGGAGTGGGATGCATTCCCTTCGGTGACATGAAGGAAACATTAATATATTTCTTGCAAGGTAAAGGACCCCTGGACAGTTAAGTCCAGTTGAATTTGACTATGGAGTGCAGTGCTCATTTCCACTTTCAGGCTGAGAGCCAGAGTCTGTCCACAGACAGCTTTCCGGGTCATGTGGCTAGCATGACTAAATCGCTTCTGGTGCAACAAGACACTGCGACAGAAGCCATAGCACACAGAAACGCTGTTTATCTTCCCGATGCAGCAGTACCTATTTACTTGCGCTGGTATGCTTTCAAACTGCTAGGTTGGCAGGAACTGTGATAGAGCAGTGGGAGCACACCCCGTCTTGCAAATTCAAACTGCCGACCTTGCGATTGGCAAGCACAGGTGGCTCAGTGGTTTAGACCACAGCACTACCTGCAACCCCCCACCTTTCTTGCATGCATGATGCGGCAGCACATTTGGAATGAATGAGGGTCGAGTCATATGTAACTTGGAATGCATCTGAATAGATGATATATTCAACTAATAGTTTCATGGTGCAATCATGGTGCCTAAACATGGATGCAGTGACACTGTGTGTTTTCCGTTATGGATCTTGTTTATCCTTCTATAATAAGCCAAGGACACTGTTCATAGAAGCAGAGGGACTTCACATACTATGCAGGTTGCATGCTGCTTTCCCCATGGGCCATTTACTGGTCAGAATAAAAAGCTGTCAGACTTAGATTCGCTGGCAGGATTTGAATAAACATACACAAACTTTATTAACAAGTAGGATTTTGAACAACAGGAAAACAAAATTTGAAATTGAACAATATGCAGAAACAATATTGATTTTAATAAAGCAGTTAAGGGAGCTGGGGGAGGTCTCAGAAGGGGGGGTGGGAAGGGGAAAGGGGGAAATACTATGGGATTGTATTGTCTGATAATTTGTACGGAGTTTAAAAGTTTTCAATTAAAAATTATTTTTTAAAAAAGAATAAAAAGCTGTCATAGGTGCACACTGTCTGCAATTGGATAACATGGCTTGTCTTTTGTTCCAGAGAGAGAGCGGGAACTGTGTGTTCGAGAGAGACTGGCAGAAGAAAAACTGGCTAGGTTGGTTTAAAATGTCTAAAAGTGTCTTATTTTGATAAAGGCTTTTCTCTTACTAACCAGCTCCTTTCTAAACAGGGCTGAGAACATGGTGAAGAATTACAACTTACTCAAGGACCAGAGGCTATTGCAGCCAGCGACATGCCCAGGTAGGAGAAGATGTTGGAAGCTCTTAACGGACTGCTAAACCAGGAACCCCCAGATGCTACCAGCCTTAGTACTAGTGACCTCTAGTAACGCTCCTTCTATGGTGGATATTAAGCTAGCTTTCCTGGCAGCTCCAGTATGTTTTAATACTGGCGGCAGCTTAGGGTGGGCTTAATATGTGTATGAAGGGGCCAGATTGGATACCCACTGTGGTGGTACTTCCATTTGCCAGTAGTAAATGCTGGATACTTCAAGTTGTTGATGCTCCTCATCTGTATGGTAAATCATGACTTTTAAGAGGAGGGCTCTGAAGTGCTGTATACTGTGAATTCCTTGAAGATTTGGTCAGGGGCAGAGGTGTTTAACATCTTTGCCACTCAGACAAATGAGTTGGACAACCTAAACCTCTCTGCTTCTCTTTGCCTCTGCTACTTAACTGCTAAGCCTAGTTGAGATACCACTGCTACCCAAGATGGGAGGCATCATGACTTCAGTGAATATTTTCTGCAATTCAGCTGTCACTTTCTAGTGCCAGATCTATGTGTGTGCATTATACCTCTGTCGTCTTACATGTTTACGATTTGGAGCCAATTTTGGCTTACTTGAACTCTAAAGTTAATCCTGAAATAAAATATATTTTAACTTAGCATTTTGTAAATGGCAGTGCAAAGAGGCTAACTTGGGGTTTATATGATGGAGACTTACTGTAGTCTAGTCAATTTTCATATATCTTGCTTTAAAATACTGCAATTCTAGGTTCTATGCTGCTTTCTAGGCATATAGCCTGGGGTACCATGAACTGATGCAGCTTGATTTTTTTTCTTTAAACTTGACTTTTCTTTGGGATCCCCCTCTTCATTTCAAAAGCTGTTTGTCAGGCAGCAGGAGTGGCTTCCTGTATAATAAATGGAAGCCTAAAACCCCATGCAGCTAGCTGTGTGGACTTCTGGAAGCCTACCAGAGTAATTGCCAAGGGGTGTCTGGTCAATGCAAAACCCAAATTCTAGTATGTTGCTGTTTGAGCAATAGTCCTAGTAAAGAAATCCAGCAAATAACGTAGCCTCTTTAAAATACCATTTTTCTTTGTGGATAATGGCTTTCCCTTCAAAATCACAGGCAGGTCTTTGCTAATCACTACAAACTTAAATGATGATAGAATTCTTATTTATCTGACTTTTCAAAAAGGAATGGTGTGATATCAAAGCATCTTCAGGAAGTGAACTTCTTTGTAGTCTTCAAATCAGAATGAAGCTTCTGCAAAAAAAAAAAGCCACTGTGGTTGCAACTGATATTTTTCCACCCCAGCTCTGTGTTCTAAGGGCCCTGCATCGCTGGGCAAACCCACTTGACTTGAGTAATAATTTAACAATTGCATTATCTGGGTGGTGCCCCTTTGAAACTAATGGACTTTAAGTAACCAAAGTCCATTGATTTCAGGGAGTTACATTCAGAATATTACCTAGCTGGATGCTGTCCTGTAATAATACAGCTCTTGCATATAGTAGTCTGTTATTGTTCCATATGCAGGCTGTATTCTATGTTATGTGTGGCTTTTCTTATCATTAAAATATGTAATTTTTGGTTGGGGGTATTGAAAGTCCTTGAAAGGTGGGCTTGCTGAATTTGCCCAGTGTTTTCTGGGCCTTCACATCTCCTGTGGCCAAAGAAATCTGAAAGCATTGCAGTTAAGCTGCATCAAAAAGGTATTCTACAGTGCCTTACAATGAGGTATTAAAGTCTATTCAAAACAATTGTAAAGGAGGCCTGACTAGTGGGCTCTCTTAACATAAGAACCCCCCCTTTACTTGCAAAATATCTAATTTTGCATGCCCACTAGTCACCTTTTTAATATACTTTTGATGTGAGAAATTGCTTGGCTAAATTACTACCATTCATGGTAAGTAAAGCTGTATACACACCAGTCCCACTATTCAAACACAATGCGTATTCAGGAAATCATTTGTTAGGTTAGTGTTCATGTAATTGGTCAACGATTGCCATAGAAATTCTAAAGCGTTGCCAACCATGGAATTCTGACCCTAAAATGACAACAAAGCCCTCTGAAACCTTGCAAAAGGCAAACGGAAAGAAAAATGCTCTTATTTGTCTAATCTTACCCCCACCCCCTAGTTTCTGGCAAATGGCTGCCACAGACTAGCAAAACACAAGCAGCCTTAAACAAGCCTTACTTTTTATTTGTTTACAGTTCAACACACAAGTCTGCCTGTTTGAATATCTACTTCTACATTCAGGCAGTTCTTTGTGATATTGGTCCAGCTTGTGAATCACAGTAAACCACAGTTAATGGTTTGCTATGAGCAAGCTGCTCTCCACTTGCGTTTCCACAATCCCACGATTAGTGTTATGTTCGAGTCAGGCATCATAGTTTCATTCACTCCTCAGAAGTCAAGATCTGTAGTTAGATCTGTAGTTAGGTTTATTCTTGGCTTACTAATCCTGTGTTTCTTGGAACTAAGCAGACCAACAGAGATGTCTTAGCATAATGCTAAGCTAAAGAACATGGTCTGTTTCTCCTGTTTTCTAGCATTAAGGAGCAAAGCACCCTGGAACAGCATGCTCATGATAAACCGTTAACTATGGTTTACTGTGATGTGCAAATTAGGCCCAGTGACTCCTCAGAAAAAGAGGCATAGTAAAGACAGTTATTGGTGCTTTTCTTATTATTGATCTTTAGCTATTGTCTAGATGTACCCAAAATCTAGATATGGTTCCATAACATGTAGTGCAGGGATTACTTTCAGGTTTTAGATAAATGCTGCAGTTGAAGTGGGCTAACGGACCACGGGTGAATGGGTTTTGAAGCTGAACATTTTGCAGGCTTGTTTTTTTTATTACTATTATAAAGGGGGAAATCCCCACACTATCAATGTAAATGGTACATTGTCCAAAGGTGGGTCAGAGAAGGGATGGATGAGTGGGAGAAAAAAATACAATGGCATGCACTTGGGGTTTGGTTGGCTGGGGATAAAGACAAATATAATGCTGTAGCCACAGATTGGCAGTGCATTCCCAAGTTCTGGAACAGACTGTCGCGGATTGCTCCACAGCGTTGTAGCAGAGAAGTGCAAAAGCCACAGGTTCTTTAGTGCAGTATTCTTTTAATGTGAGCTATATACATACAGACAGTTCATACAAAGACAACTAGGACAACTTCACTCTCACTCTCTCTGACTCCACTCTACACCACCACACCCTGCTTAACAGGTTCCCTTTTAATACAAGACAACAGCCAATCATCTGTCGGCCCACTCCTGCTGAGTCACTCTGACACAGTAAGGTTTGCAGGTCTATTGCATCAGCTTCTTTTACTTTGCAAGCAAGCTCAAGCCTGCAGACTTACTAGGCTACACAACATTCTATGTATCCTGACACAGACATGAGAGCAAGTAGTATTCAGTATCTTCAGAGTTGGGACCTTCTATCTGCTGTTCACTAGGAGTGTTGGACTATAACTTTATCATCTTTGACCATGCTGCTGGCAGCTGATGAGAGTTGTTCAAAACATCTGGAGGGCAATAGGTTGGAGAAGACTGCTTTTACCTAACTCAATGAAAGTTGGGCTGTTTTTCATTTTTAGCTGTGTCCTTCTAGTTGCCCAATTTTCTTCAGTTCTCTCATGACTTGAACAAATAAATAAAAATATTATTGCTGCTGCTTCCAGTAGGATCTTAGGTTATGTCCATCAGTTGATAAGCAGGGTCAGTGCTACTTCCAGGGTCTAGACACTCCTTCAAAACAGCCAAATTACTCACCTCCCCCTCAGTTTCCCAGAAGAAGAGGATGAAGTCAGTGGATGTTACCTCTCCTTGTTGCATCATTAATAGATGACAGCTGAAGGTGGGAGCAGCAGCTGGGCCTGAGGCTTCCACGCATTGGCAGTGGGGCGCTCTCCTTGGACATGGGTGTTGGCAGCTGCCCATCACTACTGACATCTGACACTTCACCAATCTGCTTCCAAATAGAAGACTGAGCTTGAGATACAAAAACCATGATTAATCATTGTTCTTAGATCAAGGATGGGGAACCACCATATGTTGCTAGACTGATGTTCCCCATGGTGGTTCCTCATCCTTTGCTAGGGAGACCTGCATTCAAATCCCTCCTCAGCTACAAAACTTGCTAAGTAATTGTGGGCCAGTTTCTCTTGACATAAACGGTTTCCCAAGCTGTTTGTGACCATGTGGGTATGCAGTCTGAGACCACATCTGCACCATACATTTAAAACACTATGATGCCACTTTAAAATCATGGCTTCCTCCAAGCAATCTTAGGAGCTGTAGTTTGTTAAGGATGCTAAGAGTTGTTAGGAGACCTCCCTACTCCCCTCCCATAGCTACAATTTTCAGAGTTCTGTGGGAAGAAGGATTGATTGGCCAACCACTTTGACAATTGGAGTTCTGGTAGAGGAATAGGGATTGCCTAACAACTCAGTGTCCTTAACTAACTACAGTTCCCAAAATTATTTGGGGGAAGCCATGACTGTTAAAGTGGTCTGATACTGCTTTAAATGTATGGGTGGATGTGGCCTGAGTTACTACGAAGAGGATAAACATGTAATAAAATCAAAACCTGTAGCATTCAGTGAAACCACCCTTTTGTATGGAACATGTAGCCTCCTGTGCAGTGTAAAATAATAAAAACACATAACACTAAAACTCAGTAAAGGAGCAGTGTTGTATACTGTGGGTGTAAGAAGAATATATACATGAATTAATGTGCTCACTTGCCAATTTCCTGTGTATAAACAATTGCCACACATGAAATTTAGCTTCAACTAAGCATGTTTATGCTGCACCCACTTGACATGGTTTTAAACTGGTTCATACTTGCAGATTGCTTCAGTTTTATAAAATAAAAGTGCAAGACCAATATTGTCCTTCAGAGGTGAATTAAAAGTAAGAAACAAGGCCCCTCATCCGTTGGCTCTTTTTTTTTCTAGACCCTATTCTGAGTTTCCTAAGGCAAATGAGATTTATTTCTGTCTTTCTTTCACACACAGATCTCTATGATGATCCTTCCCTTCACAATAACGTGTACACAGTCTAGAAGGCACATTCTCCCAGATGAGCCCTATAAGAGTACTGGACCCAGCCAAATGTGCAGGGTATAAATAGTATTAGTAATTATTATTACTAGTACTGAACACTTTTTCCCATGTAACTAGCATGGTACACACACTTCCCCAAACAAAAGGCAGTGATCTCAGTGATTTTTTTTCTTACAAGGAGTGTGGCAGCTGTGGAGCCTTCACTGTAATCAAAATTTTGCCCTGTAGAGGGGTATGAACACTTGCAGCCTTTGCTGAAAACTCTAAATGGAAGGAAGTGAACTAGGGGTGGCTGACCTCTGGCTTGCCAGACATTGTCAGACTCCAACTCCATGGAATGGCGGGAGTTGGGAGTCCCAACGACATCAGAGAGCCAGAAGTCATCCACCCCCAGAGTAAAGAATACAGTGGTACCTCAGGTTACATACGCTTCAGGTTACATACTCCGCTAACCCAGAAATAACGCTTCAGGATAAGAACAGAAATCGTGCTCTGGCGGCACAGCAGCAGCGGGAGGTCCCATTAGCTAAAGTGGTGCTTCAGGTTAAGAACAGTTTCAGGTTAAGAACGGACCTCCAGAATGAATTAAGTTCTTAACCCGAGGTACCACTGTAAATGAATATGCAGTGAGTGAGAGTTTAGTATTTGAAAAGCATCTTTCTGTTTTTTTAAGATGATGAAGCGCTGCCAGTCTTCACTACGAGAAAAAAGAAGGTTCAGTTTGGTGACGAAAGCAAAGAAAATGCTCAGTCAGAGGACAGCCTGGAGAATTTCCCCCTCTCAAAAGAAAAAGGTGGTAATCTGAAGAAGCGTCTCTACGCTGCCAACCTGCGGGCTCAAGCCCTTTGTGAGCTGGAGAAACACTACCAGCTCAAAAGCCGCCAGCTTCTCGGAATGCGCTGAATATTTGTGTGTATCGTGTACAGAACTGTGATGTTTTCAATAGTGTCATTTAAGCTGATGTTTCCTGTGGTGTTTATGATGAAAGGCTGCGTAGGATGGTTTTTAGAAAAGGTGCTAAAATAGTCTTTTAAACTATGTAAATAAATGTAAATAATTGTGTGGTTGTATGCGGATAACTCTTTTCCTTAGAGTTTGCATTCGGCTTGCTAGTGTTGCATTGCTAGGCCAGTTCTAAATATAAATATTCATGGCGTGGTTAGCTAGATTTTTTTTAATGATTACGATGTGATTTTAACAAATAGCACAACACTGGCTATAAGATTTAAGGAAGTGATTCTGCTGCATCAGAAGAAGAAAAAACCCTCACTTTGAGTCTCTAATTTAGGTGTATATAATAGTTGGATGTTTTACAAGCATAATGTTGCACCTAGCAAAATATCTGTTCCTTCTAATTAGCTGAATTACTTGCCCTGCAAAGTTTTCTGAAATGTTATTGTTTAATGAAAAATGTTAAAAAGAGACCCAAGTATGTAATGTGTTCCAGGACATCCCCACAGAACGGAGTAGATAGCAAAATTTGACTGGAGGAAAAGAATTTACAGGTAGCCTTTTGTTTAAAGACTCATTTCTCATGAGAGGTTTTATACATTAAATATGGCTGTACATGATTTCTTACGTCTGAAGGAAGGTCATAAATTTCCCAGGCAGGGAGATATATGGACTTCAGTGGTCAGGATACATACATAACCTTTGGATGAAGCAACATGTTATTAAAAGCAGAAGTGTAAAAAGTCTTGTATGCCTTTTTGTCTTTTTTGCGCCTTGTGATGAATGTATAAAGCCACTTTTGGTCTCTTTCGTTAATCCAAAACGTTGGATAGAATTTAAATAGCTTAATTCTCCAGTGGCCTGAAGGTGGTGCACTTGCTCTGTTGATGTGGTGAGCCAGACTTATGCCTCAGCTGCAAGTGCCTATATGTGAAATTAACTCCTTTCTGCTTCAGTAGAGCTTACTGTCAAATGAATTTGGCTCATGCATTCAGCGTTAACCTATATTCACATGCCACATTATTTTTAAACAAAATAAAATAAAAAATTCTTTCCAGTAGCACCTTAGAGACCAACTAAGTTTGTTCGTGGTATGAGTTTTCGTGTGCATGCACACTTCTTCAGAGGGCACACATGAAAGCTCATACCAAGAACAAACTTAGTTGGTCTCTAAGGTGCTACTGGAAAGAATTTTTTATTTTGTTTTGTTTTGACTATGGCAGACCAACACGGCTACCCACCTGTAACACATTATTTTAGAAAAGCATGGCCACCCAACTCCTCTGAAATACATGCATGTTCTGAAGTAATGGGATAGCTGTTGACTTCATTGCAGCCTGGTCATATGCACATGGCACATGAGTTGCAGGCTTTATGTCTTCTTAAAATTCTCTCTCACACACGGACACACACACATGCTATTTTGCATTACAGCCTAGAAATGGCTTATCTATCTTCAGTGAGAACTATGGCAGATAAGTGCTTGGTTTTTATTGGTTTGTGCCTCCCCTTTGCATACCAGTTTACAAATTACAAAAGTAACTTGAAATGTGAATTTTAAGCTGTTACAGCAACATGTTCCACTGACACTTGAATAGCTAGGTTTTCCAAACCCTTGCAGTACTCTTTACTTCTAGTGCTGTTTTTCTAGAAAAAGAGGTGCTGGAACACCCACCAATCCCACTCATGAGCTGCAGTCATGCTTTCACCACACAGCAGCTCCCCAGCTTTCCACCTTGGTACCTAGGGGAAATAATTGTCAGGATATTATTACACGCCAAGCTGCAAAAGCAGCAGTGAGGCTGACGTGACTGTCTGTTTTTATCCTGTGAGAAAGCCACTAGTCCTATCTGCTTTCTCACACATGTGATGTTATTGTACTGTACTTTACTTTCGTTTCTGGCTTGAGAGATGCCGGACACGCAGATGCACAGCTCTGACTTACTGAGCTGGCAAGCAGAGACATACTCTCACCCTAACCATTCCAGTCTCTCACCTAGGAGCAAACTCCCCCACAACCAACCCCCCATGAGGTGTGCCTTTAATCTCAGCCCAAAGGGGTAGTGGCAGCTACCCTCCTTTGCACCCCCAGAAACAACCCACAACCAACTGTGGCAAACTTCTTGCTCTTCACTGGCAGGTTGAACCAACCTACCAAACCTGGTTTCTCCAACATCTTGCCATCTTAAGGTCTAGTGAAGAAAGACTGGGGAGCCTAAGACTAGTTTTCACCAGCCTATTGTGGCCTCAGAATGGCTTTCTGTAGAAAACTTGTTACAGCTGTAGCAAAGTTCTTGCTCTTCATGGGTGTGGCTAGTTGGCCAACAGGAAGCTGTTCTCCAGGTGCAGCAGAAATGGGCTGAGGGAGTCTAAGGTTAGGGTCCTTGTCCAAGCCAGCAATGTTACTGCTACCTCCTGCTAAGGATTTGCTTGTCTGCTCAGAAATAAGTCCCATTGTATTCCAAGCTTACATTTGGAAGCAAACATCCTTGGGCAGCATCCAATGTCTGCCTGCTTTCTGTTTCCACCACAGGACTTGTGCTCCCTGCTGCACCTGGAGATAGGGACCATCTCCCTAGAACTGCCACGTGACCCCAAAATCTCGAGAGATTTCACCCCCATCCAATCGAGGGCAGATTTTGTGGAAGGGGCAGCTGCAGAGGGCAGCAGAGGAATCTGCCTTCTACTGCATCTGACCTTTAGTCCATCTAACTCAGTATTGGGTCTATTGACTGGCAGTGGCTTTCCGGGGTTTCAGATGTGTGTGTCACAGCCCTACCAGGAGAAGGAGGGGACTGAACATGGGAGCTTTTGCATGCAAATCGCATGCTCTTCTACAGAGTCACAGTCCTCCTACTGTGAGGAAAAGCCACACTACACAAGCCAATGCACATTTGTGTTGTGTTGGCTCACACCCGTCTTGAAAGAGATTTACCTCTGATTAAATTTCCAGAGCACCCCTATGCAAATCCCATTCAATTGTTTTCCCTGGGACTTGCATCCCACTGCTATGTATGCTTATGCAGGACCAAATCCTACTGTGTTCCTTTCCTAGATTAAGTGTGCATACAATTGTAGCCTTCATCACAGCAAAATCTTCCTACGTTGTATACTTAATGTGCAACTCTTTTTGAAGCAGTCAATGTCAGCAGGCACAAACCCAAGGAAATGCAATGGTTACACTGGATCCTGTTGTATTTTTAATCAAAAACAACAAAATTTCATTTGCATAGGTATGCTTACTCCAGAGCAAGCCTCCTGGGGCTTCCAGGGTAAGGCTGCAATCCTATACCCACTTCCCTAGGGGTACTTACTTCTGAGCAGACATCTATAGGCCTGCCCTGTATGTATATGTACATATATAGCAGGTGCAGGGAACCTTTTAACCCTCCAGATGCTGCTGAACTACAATGTCCATCAGCCCCAGCGAACATGTCCAATAGCTAGGAATGATGGGTGTTGTAGTTCTGCAACTTCTGGCGGGTTATCCTCCTCCTGTGATAAACCATGGAAGACAGGCAATGCAATCCTATCCATGTGTACTTCAAACACTGTGTTGAATGAGATTTATCCTTATATAAGTGTTTATAGGGTGGATTATAGCTTCAATTCATTAAAGGTTATTTCAGATCACTGTTAGAATACAGCCAAAGATTAAATATTAATTTTTACGACTGCAGAACAGTTGATAGGCTGATATTAATACTGCATTAATACTGTGCGTCATTTACACTGCTTTTCCATTTAATCTTTTCGGCCAAACAAGGTTGGAAAGTTAGTATGATAACAGCAAGGATTTGCCTGTATCTGACACAGGATGGTGCAGAAGGATAAAGGCCACGCTTGGGAATTTCTTTGACTTAATCCTGCATATAATCTCTGGGAAGTCGTTTTCTGTGGCAATCAGTAACAGGCCGGTGTCACTAAATATTGATTCAGATTTGAAGCTGATGGAATTTAGAGTGCTTGTGATTTTGGGATTGGTCCACTGTGTATCTGCACAGATGCACATCAAACATTTGTTTGGCTTTTTCAAACAAAATGGAACGAGAAGTGATTTATGGGACCAGCACTTACAATCGTCTTCCCAGGTTGCTTGCTGTTCATACGCATTAAATGATTAGCATGCAAAGTTAATTTGCAGCCCTCGAGCCATTTGGCAAATGGGAAACTTGAGATTTTCTTCGTTGTCATTGCTTGCAGGAAATTCATGTTGATGTCTGCTGTTTTATATGACTCCAAGTAATTGAAATGTTTGTCTGTTAGTTCGGACTTGATTGTTCATTGTCCTTTATTAATTTGATGACCATATTTTCACTGCAAAGCATATCGGTGCCTAAGTGCTCATGTACTTGTAAATACTTTAAAAAATGATAATACTTAATTTAAACAAACTCAAAGTGTGTTACATAACTAGTTTTACTTATTTATTTGCTTGGCTGCCTGCCTCATTCATTCTCTGTTGGTTAGGAATCCTGTTCTAGCTGCAGGAAATTTGGCCCTGCCTCATAAATCCCTCCTTACCGCCCAACTGGAGCGGTGGTCAGAATTTGGTAGGGTTTGTACATGCACAACACATCTAGTTCCCGGAGCACAGGATAGCATAGGTAACCTTTTAAAGACCTACAATTATCAGATTAAAATCCAAGCCATGAAAGAATTCCTAGGTCTTCCCTACACCAATCCCAAAAGCACATTTCCCCTGAAAAAAGTAAAATAATAAAATTTAAAAAAATCCTTTCCATTAAAGCAGCAGTGGGGCTTTGGACAAATTCATGAAGGATAAAGCTATCATTGGCTACTACCTCCCCTCCCCCTCAGGTTATCTTCCTTCTCCAGAATGCCAGCTACTGGGAATCACAATTGGGAAGCATCCTGTTCCGCTACTTGAGGTGAAATGGGAAGATGCCCCCCCTGCTGTCACTAAAGGCTCCCTTCTCTGGGTCGCACAGCAGCGACGGTGGGTTCTGGTGAGATCTTGAAGGGCTTTTGCAACATCCTGCGGCATGCACAAGATCCTGTGAGATTTCAGTGAGAGCTTGCGAGATTTTGGTGAGATCTTGTGAGACCTTGAAGACGCTGCTGCTGCTGCTGCCGCTGCCGCTGCCGCCACCACTTCCCCACCAGCGGCCAAGGGCGCCTGCTCTTGGTGTTCTGCCGTCCGAGGCGGCTGCTTCAGTCTACCTCATGGAGCTGCATATTCCTGCATTGCAGGGGTTTGGACTGGAATAGATGATCCTCAGGGTCCCTTCCAGCTCTTGTTGTTGTTCAGTCGTTCAGTTGTTTCTGACTCTTCGTGACCCCATGGACCAGAGCACGCCATGCACCCCTATCCTCCACTGCCTCCCGCAGTTTGGCCAAACTCATGCTAGTCGCTTCGAGAACACTGTCCAACCATCTCATCCTCTGTCGTCCCCTTCTCCTTGTGCCCTCCATCTTTCCCAACATCAGGGTCTTTTCCAGGGAGTCTTCTCTTCTCATGAGGTTGTACTATTTTATTATTCTAGTAAAGGTAAAGGAACCCCTGACCATTAGGTCCAGTCGCGGATGACTCTGGGGTTGCGGCGCTCATTTCGCTTTACTGGCCGAGGGAGCCGGCGTACAGCTTCCGGGTCATGTGGCCAGCATGACTAAGCCACTTCTGGCAAACCAGAGCAGTGCACGGAAATGCCGTTTAGCTTCCCGCCGGAGTGGTACCTATTTATCTACTTGCACTTTGACGTGCTTTCAAACTGCTGGGTGGGCAGGAGCAGGTACTGAACAACGGGAGCTCACCCCATTGTGGGAATTTGAACCACTGATCTTCTGATCAACAAGTCCTAGGCTCTGTGGTTTAGACCACAGTGCCACCCGTGCCCCCATTCTATTATTCTATTATTATTCTATTATCTAATTGGTGACTGTGAGAATGGGAGGCTCTTCTAGCAAGGAACATGTAATCCTCTTAATTACAGGAATTGAACCTAGGACTTCTGCATGCAAACATGTGCTCTACCACTGCACTACACCCCTACAAAGAAAGTTTGAGAAACGGTGCCATAAAGAATGGACACACGAAGCTGCCTGAAAAGCCCAGGGCACACATTTTCACAGCCCTCTAGTGGCTATGGTGGCTCATTTAAATAAGCATTATTGCACGCACACACAAAAGTCTGATCTTTTGGGGAAGCTGGTTTGTGGCACAAGAGCTCACAATCCTCTATAATCGCAAACCTAATTTTGCCAATATGCAGTTGTATCCCACCTCAAAATAGCAACAATTACCCTTAGGCTCACTGTGTCAAATGGGCCTTTCTCCCAATTGTTTTCCTATCAAAACCATGGCCCACCTTTTGAACCCAAAAAGAATTGCAATGAATCACCAAAGTTAATTCCCTTGCCATTTTTAGTTACTACCAATGTGCTACTGTTCCTGTTCAGATCTGTTGACATGGTGCTTAACAGGTTAGCATAACAAAAGACAGTTCTTTGCCTCAAAGAACCTGGGATCTAAGGGAACTTCCAGCTTGATTGTTGATTGAGAGGTCTGATGCAACAGACCTGCTTCCAAAAAGGATCAAACTTTTTGTGATAAGGAAAGTGACCAGGAAAATGTCGAGCTACCACTGGCTTTGATGCAACATCAGTTATCCTCCCTGCAAACAAATCCCAGTGAATGTTCATTAACTAGCCAGCATCTAATCTTCCTCTGAATAAATCAAGATGAATAAACAGATAATCTGAAAGTGCCCGGAATTAAAGGCACAGAAACTCCTGCTAAGACCACAAGGGTGTCAATCCTATCACTCAGTAGCTTTTCCAGGTGTGACCTAATTTTTACCTTTGCTGTAGTTGATGCTTCCTATGACCACTTGGATGTACAGTGCCTGAAGACCAATAATGTTTTCCATGTCATCCATTGCTGCTCATCACCAGGGATGCAAAAGTCCAGGTGCAGCAAACTTGAAGAGGCATCGTTCAGAGGTAGAACAGCTGTTTTGCATGTAGAAGGTCCCATGTTCAATCCTTGGCATCTTCAGATAGAGCTGGCAGAGACCTCTGTCTTAAATCCCTGGGAGCCTCAGTCAGGTCAGGAGAACCTGTGGTCCTCCACATATTATTGGGACTCCAACACCCATGAGTACCAGCCAGCACAGCCAGTAGGCAAGGGCGTGCTGTACCATGAGGCAGAGCATCGGCATAGCCAGGATTTTTGTTGGGAGGGGCAGGACTGGGGGGGGGGGAAGAGAACTGATGTGTTTGGTCAGTTAGTTAGCTAAGAATATCTATTGTTTTACTTGCTACACCCATGAGGCAGCTGCCTTCGGTACCAATTCTGAAGGGAGCTGTATGTGTGTGAGAATTTTCTGGCCCCTTTCCTTATTGCAAAAGGCCCAGGTTTTGTTTGTTAGGAAAACAGGTTTGTTGTGCAAGAGTTCCAAATTGACTTGCATTGCGCAACCTGAATTTCCTTGTAAGTGACTGAATCACATCCAAAAGGAATACCGGTAAGCACCTGGAAGTTTCCTCAGGCCCACAAACTAGTTACATGTTTAAAGATCAAATCTAGCACTATGAATCACACCCAGGAGATCACAATCAACATCACAGAATTGTAGAGTTGGAAGGGACCCCAAGGGTCATCTAGCCCAACCCCCTACAATGCAGGAATCTCAGCTAAAGCATCCATGACAGAAGACCATTCAACCTCTGCTTAAAAACCTCCAAGGAAGGAGAGTCCACCACCTCCCGAGGGAGACCATTCCACTGTCGAACAGCTCTTACTGTCAGAAAGTTCTTCCCAAGGTTCAGTTGGAATCTCCTTTCTTGTAACTTCCTCATAAGATCATTAAAATTACCTTTGAAGGTGACCCGGAAACTGCAATTAATCCAGAATGCGGCAGCTAGACTGGTGACTGGGAATGGCCGCCAGGACCACATAACACCGGTCCTGAGAGATCTACATTGGCTCCCAGTATGTTTCCGAACACAACTCAAAGTGTTGGTGCTGACCTTTAAAGCCCTAAATGGCCTCGGTCCTGTATGCCTGAAGGAGCGCCTCCATCCCCATCATTCTGCCCAGACGCTGAAGTCCAGTGCCAAGGGCCTTCTGGTGGTTCCCTCACTGCGAGAAGCAAAGCTACAGGGAACCAGGCAGAGGGCCTTCTCGGTAGTGGCACCGGCCCTGTGGAACGCCCTCCCATCAGAGGTCAAAGAGATAAACAACTACCTAACATTTAGAAAATACCTGAAGGCAGCCCTGTTTAGGGAAGTTTTTAATCTGTGACATTTTAATGTATTTTAATATTTTTTGGAAGCCGCCCAGAGTGGCTGGGGAAACCCAGCCAGATGGGCAGGGTACAAGTAATAAATTATTATTATTATTATTATTATTATTATTATTATTATTATTAATTAAATTAAAATTCCCATTCCTGACCCATGAGGCAGTTTCCTTTGAACTAAGACAGAGGTGATACTCTTAGAGGAGGGGTGTGGCCCTGAAAGTGCCTTTACTGCCTTCAGTCAAAATCCACTCAACACCTCCACCCTTCCCCTTTTAGCTAATTGACCTTAACGATAAGGAAAGTTAACCCTTAAGTTGCACACAGAATGATCTCTGCTGTTGCACTTCCAACAGAGCTACTGTATGCTCAATCCCCTTGGTTTAAATAGGCTATCTGAGTGCCTCAGAATAAGCAGGAGGCATAGCCTGGCCATGCGCCAACTGATGTTCCTGTGACCTGTCATATAGTAAGTCGCTAAACTGCACTGTTTGGAGAATCCAGACACGTTAAAGCTGGTAATATAAACAAAGCAATAAGAAGGGCAATAAATCACGACACAAGACCATTTGAGATAATGACTTCCGGGGTGGTGGAACAAAGTCATGAAACAATTATACTTGTATAATGAGGTTGACTAGAAAGATGTCAAGTACTTTTTGCTCAAATGAATGCAGTGACAATATGGGAGTTGTCAAGATACATCAGTCATGTTTTTGAGATAGGATAAAGTGGCATCAGCTCATCAACCCTCTTCAGTGAAGGTGAAAAGTTTATTTTCCTGTAACTAGCAGATTAAAATATTTTCACCTTAAACCAAGGTGGGGAACCTTTTTGGTTTCATAGGTCAGAACCTTCACAGGCTCAGCACTGCAGGCCAAATTTGACAGGTTGTTAGGGAGGGTGCCCCTCTGTCATCTCATGATGCCTGCAACATCCAAGGAGACTTGGGGCCATCAGGGACAGAGATGACTTGGCCATGGTACTCTATGCTTTGAGAACTTCCAGACTGAATTATTGCAATGTGCTTTATGTGCGGCTCTCCTTGAAGATTACTGAGGAACTTCAACCAGTTCAAAATGCAGTGGCCAGGTTGCCTTTTGAACCCTTGTTCTGAAACAACTGCATTGACTTCGTGGGCCCGATTCAAGGGGCTCAATTCAAGGGACTGCATTCATTTGTGGGCCCAATTCAAGGGGCTCGCACTAGTTTTTAAAGGACTTACACTCAAAATATCCGAGAGACCACCTATTTCTCTATAGACCCTCTTGGTAGTTCCTCCACTCTCAGAAATTCAGGTGTCATGGCCTGAATTTTCTGTGGCAGCCCCACATTGTGGAATTCCCTCCCTACAGAGGTCCATCTGGCACCTTCACTATCAAACTTCCAGCAAATACTGAGGATGTATGTTTTCAAGACCCATCCTATTCCCACGATTGCAATTTATTTTAACTGTTTTTAATTCTGAATTTTTAATTGTTTTTTTTTAACCTTCCCTGTGACCTTCTCAAATTCTTTTTACAAAGTGGCCGGACTCCCACTGTGTTACCCTTTGTTATACTGCAGAGGACTCTGATTAGTACTCTATCCCTCCCCCTCTCAACTTCCTTCCTCTACCTGTACAAGCAAATCAGTCCCATCCAACAACTGGACCAGAGGAGGGAGTAGTCCTGGAATATTTGGTAGGGAGGGATGGTTGAAGTGGCACCGATAGCATCTTCCTCACAAGGATGCTGAGCTGAGTCATAGAATGACAGAACCATAGTGGAAAAGGGCCATCTAAGGGCCATCTAGTTCATCCCTTTGCTCTGGCAAGAAATCCAGAGCTAGAAGAGATAGCATGAGCCATTCCACCTTTTAATTCTAAGAATTGTTTGTGAGTAACTTGTCCCTCTATAGATTTCATATACAGAATTTTTCCATGTATAAGACTAGGTTTTTTTTTTTTTTAACCAAAAAATTAGGTTTAAAATTGGGGCTCGTCTTATACATGGGGGCGTCTTATAGGAGGAAAAATACGGTAGTTAAGAAACAGGGCAATGGATGCGTTCTCAGGAGATAAGCAGAAATATGTTGCACAACGACCTCACAATGAACTTCTGTTATTTCAACAAGCCCATCGAGACATATAATTTAGTTATGTACACTTGTTTTTCATATTTGGAAATTTAACCTATGTATTCAGTAATGCTGTTTTATGGACACTACCGTACTTAAGAGAGGTTTTAAAAAACTAAGCAGTTCCTAAATGTTCTAAATTTATATTGAGGATTAATCCATGCTGTTCTTTGTTTGCTAAAGATTAGACTACCTAAAGAAGAAGGAAATAGATCTCTCGAAAGATTGTGGCAATAGACAGCACACTTTTTAATTAAAGCACCAGCAAATGCACCTGTTCTGTATCTTCTGAGACATCTTCCTCTGTGAGTCACTTTTACAGGACTTCTTCCTCATATTTAATACTAAGGATATGGTGAAAGCCAAGAATATAATAAGAGGTAGGTTAGCACTAATCCACATTTCGAACACTTCCAGCCAGTAGGAAAGTTGGGCTCTCGAGCCAAATCAGAACTTAGCTCTGCAGTTTGTCAACAAATCCATATAGTCTCCTCAAACCGCCAAGTCGCAGAGCAAGGTGAAGGTTTCATGATGCTGAAACTGGGTTACACCCAGTTCGAAATAAAAACATTGCATAATCTGGAGTTGTTGAATGAGTGGTTGTGGAAAGAGCGTATTGATTCAGCACTTCCTACGTAGAAAGCAGGGAGGGTTGTGCTGCATCTGAATACCAGTTGCTGAAAAGCGCAGGAGCAGAGAGTTCTCTGGTGCTCAGATCCTGCTTGCTGGCTTCCCACAAGCACCTGATTGGCCATTATGAGAACAGGATGCTGGGCTAGACGGGCCATTGGCCTGATCCAGCAGGCTTATCTCATGTTTTTGACAGACAGAAGCAAAGCACACAATTCTAGTGTTCTTTGGCATGTTAGTTGCTGCTGCTAATTAGCTGTTGGACAAAGTGTTTGTTTACATTTCTTGGCTTGTCCTTTCATGTGTCAGGACAATCAGTTTTTGTTCAAATGTGCACCGGAGAACCAGCATGAATGTGAGGCTGAGACAATGAAGAGAGCTGCCTGTTTCAATGGAATGGTATTCCTCTTGTTGTTTGTAGGTGTTGGGGCTGGTGTCAAGGGTCACCAGGATTGGGCACCTGCCAGTCCAGCATGGCGCCATTTGACAAGAAGCCCTTGTGGACCTCCTCTTCACCATTGCAAATTACTCGCTTGTTCACCCACCTCTTTCTTCTGCCCTGCCAATGGTGGCGGTGGCAAAAGAGGATTTAGGGGAGCACAACCAGTTCAGTCGCACTGGTCGCGGAGCCTGGGGGTCGCCACAACTATGATGTAGAATGAAAGATAAGAAAGGGGGGCACCAAATGTTGGCGTTGCACAGAGTGCCACTGAAATTTGAGACCCCCAAGATACCCCACTGGTGGCGGTAAGGAGGAGCAGTAGATGCCACTGCCTGTTTACTCACTGACTAAGCTTTTTGAATTATGCTGCAAATGGATTGTGCTGTTTTGAACATATTACGCATAAAATAGCTGGCCACAACTCCTGCTCCTTGCAGCATGTTGCATAAGCAAGAAATAGTGTGGGCTCAGTAGACTGGTGCCATAGTCCAGAAAGCGGGGATATGTTCCTAAACCCAGTTAAGTCAATTGGTTTGCTGGGGGCTGCCCACCTCAGTTTTTGGCTGTGGCCCCGAACGTTTGCCTTTTACCTGAGCTCAAGGCATCAAAGCACTGAGCAGTATTCCATTACCACTACTGGGCTTCAATCTATAACATGAGGAGTTGCATACAACACAGTAGCCTTCTGCTTGTGCAACAGAACTTCCTCCTTCCCATCTCTGTGTCAGTTTGCATTTCTTAGTACGGTACAGAAAGAATTGATCTGATGCGCAGAGATCTTTCCTATTCTAATTAATTCAAGAGGGCTCTGGAAGCTTCTGTGTGTGAAAGAAACAAGCAGAAGGTTCGTGATATTTGGGTTACTCCTTCAGAGAAGCTGAGTACAGCTGGCTTAAACTGGTTCTCTTATCTCTTCTGTCAATGTCGTGCTGACTATAAAAGTGGGGCCAGAAGGAGCCTGGGTCTCACATTTTCTTTCTGTCTCTCTTCCTTCTGGTGTGGTGTTTTGTATACAGTGTTAAGGTTTAGACTTATTATAAGTTATTGTAAGTTTAAGTTAAGTCTGCTGCAACTGGATTTCTTATGGACAGTGCCAATCCTGAATGTATTGGATTTGTGACCATTATGCTCATTTGCCTTCAGTAGCAGTAAAGCTCTGCTGGATGTAATATTAATTGCCTCTGGTCTATTTTTGGGGGAATCCTGCAATGTGTTTTTACTCTGCTAACTATACGTCAGAGTTCTGCTCTGAATCAATACTGAGTAGAATTCAATGACACTCTGCTCTCCGGTCCCCTCCCCACCCCTGCCTCCTCAAAACCCGCTCTGGAGAGGTGAGGAAGGGGAAGTCTTGTCATCGGTACAGGTGGCACTTTTTCGCCACAGTCTACCTAGCCCGGTACATGACGGAAAGTGTGTGAAGGTCCTCTCCACTGACCCACTAAGTGTGCTGTCCCTGCCGGTGTACTTAGGGACAGATCAGCTAATGACCACTTAACATGTGTGCAACTTGCATGGTTGATTCCTAGTTAAATAAAGAAATTTCACAATTTCCATGCATGTAGGTAAGAATCAGGTGATTTATTCAGATGGAACAGTGCACTGGGTGGACTGAGAGAAACAGGTGCTGATTTGATCTTTTCATACATTTATGTGTGTGGGGGTGTGTGTGTGCAGGGAGACATGACATTCCAACTGGCTCACTGTGCAGTTTTGGGGAAAGAAAGAAAGAAAGAAAGAAAGAAAGAAAGAAAGAAAGAAAGAGTAACTGCTTTGTCTGTTGAAAAATGTAGTCAAAAGAATACTGTTCACATCTCCCCCGTGCCCAGATGTAACATCTCTCTTATGTGTCATCGCAATCATAGATTATAGTTATCAAGCATCAGGCTTGTGTCACAGCTTGGCAACGTAACCTTTGCTTAAGACAAAAGGCTCTGCTAATAGCATTATTGTTTCTGGGTTAATCAGTGGCTGGCAGTTCACCTTGTACAAAAGACGCATGAGGACATTTATTAAACAGGTGGCTGATGCAGAAACCGGACGTGCCGCATCCGTTTTGGAAGACGAGATGATAAATCAGAATTCAGAAAAGTCTTAACTTGATTCAGCATCTTAGCAGGGGAGCAGCGAGACTGTAAAGAACTAGTTTTGGCTTTTTTATCTTAGGATCTAATTATTGGTCATGTCCACAGAATGGAAGATGGCAGGATCCCCAAGGACATGCTCTATGGGGAGCTGGCTTCAGGCACCAGGCCAATTGGCAGCCCAATTCTGCATTACAAAGATGTCTGCAAACATGACATGAAGGCTGGCAGCACCAACCCAACCATGTGGGAATCCCTTGCAGACAACCACAGTGCCTAAAGACAATCAGAGAGGTTGTGCATCCACAGTAGGGACCAGAAGAAAAATGACTGCTGGGAGGAGCACAGAAAGAAGAGACACCATGGTACCGGAAGCCTTCATCTGCCCCAGCTGCAACAGAACATGTCTCTCCCGTATCAGTCTCTACAGCCACAGCAGGTGCTGTAACTCTCCAACAATTCGACTTCACCCCCAATGGCACACTCCTCCATTGTCTCCTGAGACAGATGCCAACCAACTAATTATTCAGTCACCGGAGACTCCATAGTTCCTATTGTATGTCTGCTTGGGCCTTTCGAGTGGGACCTTACTTTCGAGTAGGCATTTAAAGGATCCATCCCCCCAAAGAATCCTGGGAATTGTTGTTTGTTAAAGGTGTTTAATTCAGAGCAGACTAATTGAAATTAATGAACATAACTAAGTTGTTGTTTGTTTAGTCGTTTAGTCGTGTCCGACTCTTCGTGACCCCATGGACCAGAGCACGCCAGGCACTCCTGTCTTCCACATAACTAAGTTAGGTCCATTTATTTCAGTAGGTATGTTCTGAGTAAAACTTAGTTGACTATCACCCCACACATCTTCCATACATATATAGGCTGGTATATCAAGAGCATGATGAAGGGTTTGGGTGTGGTGCTGTGTGCATACCTCCCTCCTTCATTGCTCCTGCCCCAGGTTCCTGCTGGCCTAGATGTGTGGCCTTACTCACTGGAAGTCAACGGTGACTTCAATCCACTTGCTGACCGTCAGTTTCACCTACGTACTTAGAGCTAGGGAGGTTAGACTTCAAAGTCTCCTGAGAAATGCAGGATCCATTTTTAATGAGCTGTTATCAGTTTCCCTGGCACTTAATCCGGATTCATTAGATCTACTTAAGAAAATATGTGTGGACCTTAAAAAACACACAACAGTATTATTTAGGATGTCTAGTTTCAGCCGCTACGTGACTGGTATGCCTCTTAAATATGCGAATAAATAAACAGCTTACCAAAGGATCTCCCGATCTTCCATTCGTTTGAAGCAGAGATGGGGAACCTGTAGCTATTGAGAGGTTGCTGGACTTCAACTCCCACCTGCCTCACTCTCAGCCAGCATGTCCAATGGTCAGAGACAAAGTAGTCCAGCAACATATAGAGGGCCAAAATTTCCCCGATTTAGAGTCACTGTGCATTATCATGTCCTTAACGAATTCCTTGCAACCAGTATCTGAGCTCTGCATAATGATGAGTTGCTTATATTGCAGCTCTGCCCTGCCTGTATTCATATTTTTTTATTTCATAATGGATAAATCCTTGGGATAATCTGCATCTCTACTAACTCACTGGTCCTACACCAGGGATGAAAAACATTTTCTTAGTTCGAGGGTCATCTTCCCTCTGGATCTGCATGCCAGTGGGCAGACAAGGCCAAGGCAGACGTGGTGTGTGGCCAGCCCAAACACAAACCACACACCTACACAAGCTGCAGCCTAGACCTTTGGGTTTGCAGTTCTTAGTGCAGAAAGTATTGATCTGATGTGTAGAGATCTTTCCTATTCTAATTAATTCAAGAGGGTTCTGGAAGCTTCTGTGTGTAAAAGAAACAAGCAGAAGGTTCATGATGTTTGGGTTATTCCTTCAGAGAAGCTGAGTACAGCTGGCTTAAACTGGTTCTGTTATCTTTTCTGTCAAGGTCATGCAACTATAAAAGTAAGGCCAGAAGGAGCCTGGGCTTCAAATTTTCTTTCTGTCTCTCTTCCTTCTGGTGTGGTGTTCTATACATAATATGCTTAGTGCTAAGGTTTTAGACATTGTAAGTTATTGTAAGTTTAAGTTGTTGTTGTTGTTCAGTTGTTCAGTCGTGTCCGACTCTTCGTGACCCCATGGACCAGAGCACGCCAGGCACGCCTATCCTTCACTGCCTCTCACAGTTTGGCCAAACTCATGTTAGTAGCTTCGAGAACACTGTCCAACCATCTCATCCTCTGTCGTCCCCTTCTCCTTGTGCCCTCCATCTTTCCCAACATCACAGTCTTTTCTAGGGAGTCTTCTCTTCTCATGAGGTGGCCAAAGTACTGGAGCCTCAACTTCAGGATCTGTCCTTCTAGTGAGCACTCAGGGCTGATTTCTTTGAGAATGGATAGGTTTGATCTTGCAGTCCATGGGACTCTCAAGAGTCTCCTCCAGCACCATAATTCAAAAGCATCAATTCTTCGGCGATCAGCCTTCTTTATGGTCCAGTTCTCACTTCCGTACATTACTACTGGGAGTTTAAGTTAAGTTTAAGTTAAGTCTGCTGAAACTGGATTTCTTATGGACAGTGCCAATCCTGAATGTATTGGATTTGTGACCATTATGCTCATTTGCCTTCGGTAGCAGTAAAGCTCTGCTGGATGTAATATTAATTGCCTCTGGTCTATTTTTTGGGGAATCCTGCAACATGTTTTAAGTTTTTACTCTGGTAACTATATGCTGAAATCTGCTCTGGATGAATATTGAGTAGAATTCCATGACCTAGACCTCTTTTGGTCTCGCACCTACAGAGCAGCATGTGGAGCAGCCCCATGGAAGCTATTGCACCTCTGCTCCCTGGGTTACCTCTGGGACAGGTCCCTGCTGTACTGCTGGATCTGCTGTGTTATGGGCAGCCAGAACACTCCAAGGCAAAAACTTTCGCATATGTCCCAGGAGCACACAGCAACTTCTTTTCCCCCAGGGTCCCCAGATTGTCTCTCTGTTCCTGCTTCTTCCCGGATAAACTGAATGCTAGGGGACTGCAGAATTGCACTCTGAATGACTATTGTTAGACCCGATGAGCAAGGCTTACATAGAGAGGTACAAGAACATATGGCACTGCCTTGTACCCTTGGTTCAACTAGCTCAGCATTGCCTGCACTGACCGGCAGCAGCTCTCCAGGGTTTCCAATGGGTGTCTCTCTCAGCCATTGCCAGTTCCTGGGGAACATAGGTGAGAAGAGTGACTTTGAGCTCCTGCTTGGGGGAATTGCATGAGGTGCAGTGGGTCAGTGCATCTGGCTGCTAACCAGAAGGTTGGTGGTTCAAGCCCACTGTGGGCAAAAGATTCCTGCCTTGCAGGGGGTTGGACCAGATGACCCTTGGGGTCCCTTCCAGCTCTGCAATTCTATGAATCTATGATCATCTGGTTGGCCAGAGGATGCTGGACTTGGTGGATCTTTGGCCTGATCTAGCAGGGCTCTTCCTATGTACCACAGGTAGTGAAGATCGTGGAAACACACATCACAGCAAACACTCATCTCTCTCTCTCTCTCTCTCTCTCTCTCTCTCTCTCTCTCTCTCTCTCTCTCCCCCCGCATAAGCCTATTTATTGCTGCTAAAGTTTGTTTTGTTGTGCCAGGTCTTATTGTAACCAGTGGAACAAGTTTGCCAAATTGTTGCTTGCAATAGACTGAAGCTCAACAGCTTCTGTGCACTAAAGATTTCCATGCTATTAACTGCAGTCATTATTATTATTATTATTATTTTAAACCATTACTTCTTTTCCATTTTCTGTAAGCCACCTTCATCACCGTCGTGATAGTACAATGACCCTTAATGTGCCCAAGAATGTCACTATTTAATAATGTTTTAATGGTATCCCAATGTATCATATTTATATTTAACTGGGAATTACGTATAAACTCCCTCTCATCATTTCAAGTATATACCACCACCATATGGCCTGTTGTGCCCCTTTTATTCCAGACCACCAGTTTTTCTGACATGAGGCCCATTGTTTGAGACTTGCCATCTGCCAAGTTGCATATGCCTGTAGATCACATGCAAATTCTTGGACTATTGTTATCTAAAATACAGCCCCCCAACATAACAGCGGCCTCTCTCTCTCTCTTTCTCTCTGTGTGACTGAGACTGAACAAACTCTTCCACAAGACATGTAAGGCTCATAGAAAAAAAAACCCCCACACCCCTGTGTTCATACATTCTTGATCATTTCACCATTCTAAAAGGCAACCCATTGGATACACTTTCCAGTATCTCCTAAACATTATTGGAAGAATTTCAGCCTCATTGATCCACACCCATTTAAAGTGTAATTTTCTTCCTTTGAGTCGATGATCTATGGGGGCGATGCCGCTGACCACTATATGACAGGGGACAAAGGTCGAGTAAGGAAAATAGATCTGCGTGTGTGTTGAATGTTTCACGCCAAGGCCTTCCGATTCCTTTGATACTGGAAATGTTTGATAGACTTGCCATGAAAACTGGCCCACCACCACTCCGACACTACAGGTGTAGTGACACAAAACAATGCAAGCTTCCCTATCTCAATATCAAGGGAGCACCTTTTGAGAGACTTTGAAGCAGCCTCAAAGAGCTACTACTGCTTTTGATGCACCAGCCTCATATTTAGGTCAATAACTTGAGCTAGTTATTCTGGGATTCAGCTGTAATTACTTCAGGTTAAGGTAATTTATTGACCACGGTTGCTGTGACTTCAGCCACAATGTGCTGACCAGAACACTGCCTCATTCCATGTAATTTACACGCTCCACCCAAATTATGTGTGTTATATAATATTTATTTGTTTGAAGTATTTCTCTCTCCATGCTTTCTCAAAACTGCTATTACAGCACACGGGTGTTTACATGCATATGTGGAACTATCTTTTTCTCCAGGCAGCCGTGCTCCTGTTCAGGTTTCCAGCCAGCCATGCCCTCCCCGGGATACTCCATTCCATCCAGCCCTGGGTTTCTTTTCCAAGTGATTCAACGTTCCATGGCTACTGAGCACACCCGGTTTTCACTGCACTGTTTCTGAAGCGTTGTGCCTCCTTAGTAGTTACTGTGTTTTTAAAAAAATGTTTTGTGCTGCTGCAGACTTCAGGGTTCCTCCCTTCTTGTTCCAGTTGGTACTCACTGCTCATTATTGGAGTGATGAAAATATCACACCTCCTCCAACATTTTCCTGATGATAATAGGGACATTCTATGACATCATTATCACCATCACCATCATCATCATCATGTTACTATTTACAGTGGTACTTTGGTTCTCAAGCTTAATCCGTTCCAGAGGTCTGTTCCAAAACCAAAGTGTTCCAAAATCAAGGTGTGTTTTCCTGTAGAAAGTAATGCAAAACGGATTAATCCATTACAGACTTTTAAAAACAACCCCTAAAACAGCCATTTAACATGAATTTTACTATCTAACAAGACCATTGATCCATAAAATGAAAGCAATAATCAATGTACTGTATTGTACTATAAAACAAATAAGACAGTATTGTAGATGATTAAAATTAAAAGTAATTTTTTTTCTTACCTGCACTGATGATAGCCATTGTTTGGATGGGGGGGGGGCTTTTATCCATTTCCGCAGTCACACAGTCAACCAATCAGTAGCTGAACTGGGTTCCACACAGTCACAAAAACAAATTAACCGAAAAAGCCTCAAAAACAAAAACGCAAAATAAATAGCAAAAACAAAAGCGCCAAACTCAATCCGTTCCGGAAGTCTGTTACAAAATGTTCAAAAACCAAGGCACAGCTTCTGATTGGTGCAGGCATCCCGGAAACAATAACCAACAGCTGCATCGGACGTTTGGCTTCCAAAAAACATTCGAAAACGGGAACACTTACTTCTGGGTTTTCAGCGTTTGGGAACCAAGGCGTTTCAGTACCAAGGCGTTTGAGAACCAAGGTACCACTGTATACCCCACCCATCTGATTGAGTTGCCCCAGCCACTTTGGGCAGCTTCCAACATACATAAAAATATAATAAAATATATACAGGGCTGCCTTCAGATGGATCAGCGGTCAGCTAACTCTATACCCTGCAACTTTTCTCTGATGAAAATAGAGACATCCTAAGGAAAAGCAGGACATTCTGGGATCAAATCAGAAACTGGGATGGCTTCTGTAAACCCGGACTGTCCCTAGAAAACAGGGACACTTGGAGGCTCTGAAATATTCAATCCCCTGACCTTTATGTGTTAACTGAATGCTTGAATAAAGTCCTCACACATGTGTGGTGTATGTTTGTGTGTGAGCTCTGCTCAGGTGTACAAATGCATAATTGTAGACCACAAGGGGCCGAAGCCCCCAACTCTGCATGCTCCCCAAACATCCTTTGAATGACAGGCTTCACATAAAAGAGAGTTAGAGTATGGATGCATAATATCTGACAGGAAGAACAGATGCCAGCTGTGGAATGAGTCTATAATCTGTTCTATTTTTAAAAAGGGAGACACACTAGAATGCAGCAGCGAAAATGCCACCTTGTTGCTTCTGCTAATAAACAAGATGTTGTTTTGAGGCGGTTCCAGGTTAGGGACAACATGCCCTCAGAGGACACAAACAGCACACTCCACATCCATCTCCCTGCTGTCTTTTTCATTCTGCCCCAAGTTGTTGAGCTCGGCAAAATCTAAGGAATCATAATAAGAATACGAATACGTTTTTCAGCTGTTTTTAAGAAAATTCACCAAAATCTACATGGGTTGCCATACATCTGGATTTTACTGGACATTTCAGCGATTTCCCCTTGACACTGCTTCCGACTGCCATATTCTGTCTATGTCCAGGAAATTCCAGACGTATGGCAATCCTGTCCTTGTGGCTCTATCCTCCCAGCCACCCAGAGGGAGGGGCAAGCTAAGTGGAACATGCTTCTCCTTCTTCTGCCACTGCCCCTGCTTAAAGGGGACAGGAGGTAGGCAGCAAGGGTAAACAGGAGGGGAACCAGGGCCAAACTGTTGGAGAAAACTTTCAATTTTGGTTTCTCTCTATTTCTCATTTCCCCCAACTTTCATTCTCCTTATTCTGCAATAAATTTTTATTTATTTATTTATTTATTTTAATTCCACAGGAAAAATTACTGGCATTCTAGCACACATTTCTCATAATGAGAGCCAGTGTGGTGTAGTGGTTAAGAGCGGTAGACTCGTAATCTGGGGAACCGGGTTCGCGTCCCCGCTCCTCCACATGCAGCTGCTGGGTGACCTTGGGCTAGTCACACTTCTCTGAAGTCTCTCAGCCCCACTCACCTCACAGAGTGTTTGTTGTGGGGGAGGAAGGGAAAGGAGAATGTTAGCCGGTTTGAGAATCCTTCGGGTAGTGAAAAGCGGGATATCAAATCCAAACTCTCTTTCTTCTTCTCATAAATTTCATATCTGTGCATGCAGTTTTGCGAAATGCCGATGTTTCTGCAAGCAGCCTCTCTAATACCATGCATTCTTGTAAGCTATTTATTCTTATGCACACTTTCTCCTAATATACACATTTTTGCACACATTATATCACACAAAATTTGGAGAGTTTATATTTCTAAAGGGAGCGGTGTCAGGTACTATATTCCATACCACCACCTGCCCCCCCCCCCCGGTAACAGTTCAGGTTTGAATGATAATGTTATTATTTTTTCCACCCAGAAACAATCTCCCTCCATTCTGCTGTTTATGCCATTATTTGTAAGCACAAGTGAAGTTTAATGAAGATCGTGCAAATTCAGAAACGATTCCGGGTGTTTGCCTGAAGCTACATGTCACAATGACAGGATGAGAAATCTCTCTTTCTGCACAACTAGTAAGGGCGAAGGATCCTTTTGTCTCTGGTCACCTTTGCAGAAGTTCAGTCAGAGGCACCTTGGGAATGAGAGACAGTGACGTGTAATTAGAAATACTGGGGTCAGCCACACATCGAGGTGGCCCAGTACTGTTCAGAGTATCTACTTCCTCACTGGGAGCTAAAAGACTACACTACACCAACATCAGTGGTGAGTTACTGCGGCTGCAAGCAGCTGTCAACATATGCCCAATTGCTAGATTGGGATGATACTTCACTTTAGAGGCCTGTTATTAAGAGGTGTGCTAATGACATTGAAAAGGATTAACAGTGCAAACTGTGCTACCTCACTCTCACAGTGATGTTAGAGACAGAGGTGGCTGAACTCACATTGCAGGTGTGGTTAAGGGGGGCTCAGTTTTTTGAAGATCTATTCAAAGAACAAGCAAACCGCCTGCTCATAATTAAATACCAGGGAGAGGGCAATGCTAAAATTTTCTTCTTTATGCACACCACGTTTGTGTCTCTACTAAATTTCTCTCTCTCTCTCTCTCTCTCTCTCCTCTGTGGAAACACAGTTGCCTTTTCAACACATATGATTATCTCTTCTCGTAGTACCTCTAAGTCAGTGGTAGAGCAACCAACTGTCCCAGCAACAATAGAGCAGAATGCTTTAGGTCAGTTGGCTTCCACCTTTCCAGACCCAGAAACCACCTTGAAGCCCAAGCATGCATTTAGAGACCACCTCTTAATTCTTGTATTGTGCTACTGCGGTTGCAGGTAGTATTTACTTATTTAAGATGTTTATGAACCACCTATTGCCATAGATCTCCAATTGATTGCCAGCAACATAAGATCCATAATTACATACCAAACAAATCAAGCAGGAGAGTATTAAACGTGACCGGATAAAATCAACATTTTGGAAATGCTTGCTGAAATAAAGATGTTTTCACAGTGCACCAAGATTCATGCAATAGTACAGTAGGAGGATTTTGACCCAAGGAAAAGAATATAAGGTTATGAAGACATGTGCTGGGGTTGCACTTAAAGTTGCCCTTGGTTACTCAAATAAACAGTAAAGACCTGGCCAAAAACAATATTAATCAGCCAGTGTTGTGTAGGATCTGGGAGATCAGGGTTCAAATTCTCACTTGGGCATGAAGTTCACTGGGTGACCTTGTGCCAGTCACTATCTCTCAACCTAACCTACCCCACAGGGTATTTGTGAGGCTAAAACGAGAAGGAGCAGATATTTCAGTTGGTAGAGTATGAGACTTTTAATCTCAGGGTTGTAGGCTCAAGCCCCGCATTGGGTGAACTATTCATGCATTGAAGGGGGTGGAAAAGATGACAGTTGTGGTCCCTTCCAGCTCTACAATTCTATGATTCTTTCTTGGAGGAAAAGTGGGATATAAATGCAATCGATAAATATATGCTAAACTTTAGTATTAGTTTTGTGTGTAAAAAGTGTATTCTTTCCTTGAGTATTGGCTATTTATTTGAGCATCGATACTTAAAATCTCAGGTTTAATTATTAGCTGCCCTGGTGTCACTAAGGGTTCAACACGCTGTTCATGGACTCTTTGAGATAGTGTTGGCCTGGCACACTCAACAACCTGCATAGAAAGATATCCACTACAATGGAAAAACTTCATTGAAGGACGTGTCTAAAGGAGATAAAGTAAACAGCTGGAGGAGAGGGCAGTGCAGTCCTGTTTTCTTTTCCCACTTTAGGAACTGCATTGTTTATCCGTTGTTGTTATTATCCTTTATGCTGGAAGTAGATTTCCTTCAACATGCTAGCCAATATTTGATAGGGGTCTATAACTTGTCCCATATATTGGCTTGAAATCAAATGGGATATGTGAATGCCAGAAAACACAGACTAAGCACTTTCAGTAGGCAAGGCCAAAATTGAGATGGCAGCATTATTATGGTAGGTGTGTGAGTTTCATGAAATCAGCAGGCCAGAAGGTCTGGTATGTATGTGTTGCCTTATTAGACAGAAAGAATCCAACCTAAGTATATAACCCTTAATAATAGATGCAAGTGTTGTGTTACTTAAGCACAGGGAAGGTCAAGGAACCTTAATGAGTTGTCATCTCAGTCCTATTAAAATGTACTCTCAATAGCAGTGGCTTGCTCTATTTAATTGAACAAAAGAAGAGCTGTGCTGGATCAGGCCAAAAAGGCTAATCTAATTCAATGTCCTGCTCTCACAGTGGCCAGTCAGATACCCATGGGAAGCCTACAAGTAGGTCCTGAGCCATTTCTGAACTGGACTGCAAGGAACTGGAGAAGTTTATTAGGGAATTACTACCTGGATTGTCCTAAGCAGGTGTTATAAAAATTAGGTTCAACCCCAGAAGGGAGTCCACAAACCCGGGGGAGAGCCTTAGTAGGGCTCCCCTCCTCTCAAGAGCACTTATGAATAAATAGAGACAATACAAAATCTCCCAAAGCAAGGCGGTAGCCCTTTATTAGAACTGCTGCAGCAGGGTGTCTTGCAAGCAAAAGACCCTGAACAAAGGCGCACAAGCTCCTATATAAACTTTTGAAATTGCCCCCCTCCAGCTCAAGACCACCCCTCCATACATTAGAATTACATCACAAATTGGGAGGGTCTGGTAGCAATGATCTGAGCATCTTGGACCCTGCCCCCATGCCTCTTGCCCTCCACCAAAAACCCATCAAGTGAAACAAAAGATATTTACATTTCCCTATATCCCAGCCAAGTTTTCACACCTTTTTGTCTGACACTCAGATATCAGGATGCCAGAGATTATCACTCAGGCAGAGGGCTGCTGAGTAGCTGGAGGGGCAACCCCCCCTTTTGTTCCTGAGACAAAGAAATACTTGGTCAGTTGGGAGTCAAAATGGAGTGAGGCCTGTGTGCTGTTTTTCAGACATGTGGCCTTATTTGTTTTGGTACATTAATAACAATTATTATATATAAAAATAAAATACCTTAAAATTCTTACAACACAGGTATGAAAGCTTAGTTCCTTACAGTGATTTGTAGGGAACATTACGGGCCTGGAGGCAAAAGTCAAAGGCAGGGGAAGCTTCAGAACTGGAGGGTGGAGCACAGGATGGATGGGAAGAAGACAAGGAAGAGGCAGGTCAGTGGCGCACTCCTGCCACCACTGTCTCCCAGAACCAGGAGGGGACCGAAAAGGGATGAGCAGAGGAAGCTTCCACACAGGCATAGCCTGCTGGGCAAAGGTACATAAACTGGTGGAGGAGGGGTGGTCCCCTGTTGCAGCATAGCACACAAGCTGTAGAAGCTGCTGTGTTATCTTTGACAATAAAGAGTTCACTATCTGCCCTGTGCATTCCTTTGGCTCTGAAGCACCCTTGACACCCTTGCACATCCTGCCAGCCTAAGCATCCCTGGCATGCTGATGCCAAGGGCCAACTAGCCATTCTACTATCCTCCTCATTGTTTACACCAACTACGAGACTGCAAATCCTGAACTCAGCAACAACCGCTGGTTAATTTAAACAGACTGTCCTTCCTTGGAGGTTTTGAAGCAGAGGTTGGATGGCCATCTGTCATGGATGCTTTAGCTGAGATTCCTGCATTGCAGGGGGTTGAACTAGATGACCCTCAGCCTCAGGGTCTCTCCCAACTCTACAGCTTTATGAGTCTATGAATGGGTGAGAGGCTGTTACACCAGTAGGGAAGAGAGGGCCTTTTCATTGTTGGGTCTCTGACTGTGGAAGGATCTATTCAGAGAGACATGCCTGGTATCTACAGTGGTGTCATTTCAGCACCAGATGAAGATCTTTTTATTTGCTCAGGCCTTTTCACCATCCCTCTGAGCTTTATGCCGTTTTCGCTCCCTGTGACTTGTGGTTTGCCTGCTGCATTATCCTTGCATTGCTGCTAATAATGTTAGCAAGTCATAAAAGGGACGAGCAGGAATCAGGGCAGGCAGGAATATACCCAAGCAAAGTTAACTGTCTGGCCATTTAATACAAAGTGTCAGGGTGAGAACATAGTCAAGGTGGGACTGACAAGGAAGTCAATGGGAGGCTGAAACAGGAGCAAAGTCCACATTCCAGGGCCTGTTTCAGTGGAAAGATCAATAGCTATGGCATTGCTCAGAATACTTCCAGCTTCTTGCTGTGTCCCTAAAAGTGCTCAAATGCATCCAACAATGAGAGCCACAGGGTGTAGTTTGGGGGTTGGGAGAGATTCCCTAGGTATAGCATCCTAAGACTTGGGAGCAGTTCTGGCACAAAAGGAAGTAGCCAAAAGCATAGCTACCCAAGGGGCGGTGCCGTGGTGATCCGCTCAGGGGGGCACCGCGGTGAACTGCCCACGGAGTCCGCCTGGCAGACGCAAGCCCCGCACTGCCGTTTCGAGCAGCACAGGGCCCCGAGCCACTGTGTCACTCCCAGGAGAGATGCATGGCTCGGGCGTGTTACAGGCCAGGCCCTGTGGTAAGTGCCCCCTGCGGTGTGCCATTTTGTCACCCCCTCAGGGATGACACCCAGGGTTGACCACACCCCTGCACCCCCCCTTCCTACACCCCTGGCCAGAAGCAGAGTTGGCATGAGACTGGTGTCTGCCGCATAATCCTTGCTTAAACACGAATCCTAAGCATTTATTTATTTATAAATAAAGTATTTATAAATCCTAACACCCAGTGTTGCGGTATTTTTTTTCTGGAAAAAGAGGTGCATGAAAACCTCCCTTGTTCTCTTAGAATGGCAATGGCGCCCATTTGAGAGGTGCTGGAACTGAGTTCCGGCATGTTCCGGCTTTGGGGTGGGGGGGAAGCCCTGCTAACACCATAGATCCATAGTAGATTTAAAGATCCAGAAGCTGAAACAGCTCTAGCCTCTTTGTGTGTTTGTTACATCCTTTCCAAAGTAGACGACAGGCCTGTGGGTGCAGGATCCTCTCTTCTAGGGGATGAGGCCAGAGACTGGGAATCAGAGCAGAACTCGCCCTCAGGGCCAACCCCAGATGTAGATGCTACAATCAAAGCCCATCATGCCAGTACTTCTCTGCTCAAATTGCCCACCTCTGAATCAGAAGATTCCCACTCAGAAGTCCTTGTGCAAAGGTGGCCAATTTTTACAGGCCCATAAGGACGGTTGGATTTTTCAGAAATGCTATGGGTTATGCCCTCTGGTTACTTCTCTCCCCTAAACAATCCCTTTCAGGGGCAGATTTAAGGCAGTGCCTTCTGGGGTTTGACAGGGTCCTAGAGTCCCCCTTCCTCTCTCCCAAAGCCTATGGCTTTGCACAGGGCAGCATATTACCAAGGTCCACACCTGACCTCTTTCTCCTGAGAACCAACAAGAGGTTGTTTTTTTTTTTAAAAAAAAGGTAAAGGACCCCTGGACAAAGGACTGCAGTCAAAGGTGACTACTATGGGGATGCAGCGCTCATCTCACTTTCAGGCCAAGGGAGCTGGTGTTTGTCTGCAGACAGCTTTCTGGGTCATGTGGCCAGCATGACTAAACCGCTTCTGCACAACGAGACACCGTGATGGAAACCAGAGCTCACAGAGACACTGTTTACCTTGCCACCACCTAGTTATCTACTTGCACTGATGTGTTTTTGAACAACTAGGTTGGCAGAAGCTGGGACAGAGCAATGGGAGCTCATCCCTTTTTGCAGATTTTTTGCAGATTTGAACCACTGACCTCCTGATCGGCAAGCCCAAGAGGCTCAGTGGTTTAGACCACAGCACCACACATGCACATATACATCCCTTTCCCAAGGGAACTGAGTAAAAGTCAGATATAGTAGAATGAATCCGAGTCTTGAAAATCACATAGAGCTGATAGAAAAGAAATGGGGGCGGGGGACATGTGATTTTTCCAGCTTTCTCTCTAAACTGTACAAGAGAGAAAAAAAGATAGCAGCTGACTAGAGCTGATGGGAACTGTAGTCCAACAATATTTGGAAGACACCAGGTTGGGGAAGGCTGCTCTACAGCTTTCTGAGTTCATGAGGTTCCCCATGAAAAATGAGCTAAGCCAATTCATCCCATACCTACTGCTTCAGTTGTGAGCCAAAAACTGAGCTATGTTTCTGGGAGAGTGCCTTTTAATATTTCAAAACTATCCATAATTATAGTTGGTTTCCCCAAGGGACTCTTACAACTGGTTGAAAACATAAGATAATAAATCTTTTCATGCTCACAAACATTCTCCCGATGTTCTATTATTTTAATTGTCATTTTATAACTGGAGGCTACAATTAACATGGATTTCATAGTCAGAGAAGAAACAGAGCCATCTTAATAATATGCAATAACGTCTCCTTGCTATTCAGCTAATGGTAATTGTCATTTATAGTAGAAGAAGTTTGTTGAGATGAGGGCAGATATATTCAAAACTGTGCAAGCTGGCTCCTAATGGCATGTGAAGATTCAAGAGAAGTTATAATATGATTGCGCCTACTTGAAACTGCCATTGCAACAGATGTATTAATATGTGGGGGGGAAATACTTCTGATGCCTTGCTGCTTGAAAATCGGGAGGTGGGGATGGAATGTTCGTTGTTATCAGCTAGCCTGCTTTCTAATGCAAATTATTATTAACAAGTGGGATCTGCAACAAAAAAGTTGCTGTGTGTCAGGGAACCAGTCAGTAATAAATCACACACTGCTCAGGTATATGGCTGCAAATAAAACGTTCTACGTGTGCTGTAAAGTACAGTATACAAATGTGACACTAGATGGCGACAGTGAGCTATGGCAAATTCAATGTATCTTTCAAAGCTTTTTTAAAAAAGCATTTTCACAGCGTTTTTTTATATGTGTGTAGATTCCACCCTGGTAGATATAGCCCCTATGAGGCTGTTGTGGGGACTAAAGGACTCTGCCTTCCCATAGCTGCCTATACCGCCTCCTCTCTCGAGTCCTTCCCAAGCAATCTGAGACTCTGCTGGTGCACATTTCTCTACAGTGGTACCTCAGGTTACATATGCTTCGGGTTGTGTACTTTTCGGGTTACGAACTCCGCTAACCCGGAAGCGCAACCCAACGTGCGCGCGATTTGTGCATGTGCAGAGTGTTTTTTGTGGTATTTTCCGGGTTTCTTTGGTCTGCGCATGCGCAGAACGAATTGTTCGGGTTACGTCCTATTCGGGTTACGTACTGTAACCCGGAACGAATGAAGTACGTAACCCGGGGTACCACTATATTTCTTCCTCTTCATACATCTGATTCTGGGAGACAAGGGAGGTGGGGCGTTCATCAGAGCAGAAGCGGGAGACACCTTGGCTTCTTCACCAGCCTGACTCATCTCTTGTCAGGCTGCTGCCAGCAACTCCTGGCTGGTTGTCCAGGAACGTACAAAGACAAGGAAGTGTTTCTTACCGTCTGCCTTTTTATTCAGTATTTACACAGAGAGGCTATAGAACCCAGCCTCTTGGATAATGGCATTGTCCCAAGTGAATCTCCACCCCTGTCTCTCCCACTCCCCCATTCATCAATCTCATTGTCTCTCCTATGAGTGCTGTTATGTGCCCTCTGCATTTGAGCTCTTTGCTCTCCTACTTTCAAGGCTGGCCGGGTTCTGGGAAGGGGGGTCTGGAATGCTTTCTAAAGACACTATGTCCATCAGCTGTTGTCACCCTGGTGCTTCCCATAGCTGTCAACTTTTCCCTTTTTTTTTTTTTTTAAAGGGAAATTCCCTTATTCCGAATAGGATTCCTAGCAAGAAAAGGGAAAAGTTGACAGCTATGGACTGCTTCCTCCTTCTCCTCTCCCATTATCTCCCAGATTTCCCCCTCCAAGCCCTGTTGTAATTCTAAACTGTCTTCCTCTTCCACCTTCCTGGAAGGGTCAAGCAGGGGAGGCGGTCTCCACCACTCACTCCTCCTCTGCCCAGTCCCTGGCATCTCTGCCTCTTAGCCTCCCTCCTCCCCTGCTTCTGGACTTCCCTCTGCCACAGACTCTTCCTGCTCACTACACCCTGTTACCTCTTCAGCTTCTGATGCCTCCTCCTCCCATTCTTCTCCCTCTACTCCCACCACCAATCCCCAGGCTCTGAGCCTCCTTCCCTTGTTTGGGGGTTCCCCAACTGGCACCTCCCACCACTCCTCAGCATCCAGTCAGTGTGACACTGTACAGAGTGCTGCTGGTCAGGCTTCCAGCTTCACCACCACCCTGGATTTCCAACTGTCAGGCAATATTCCATTCCATCAAGTATGCTTAGCCCTGTTGGAATGGGCATTTGGGGGCTGGGCTGGGGATTCCCCTTAGATATTTTCTTGGAAGTATTTTTATACTTCTGCAAATCTCCCCCCCCAAAAAAAACTTGCTGGTGGCCCCCCACCTGTGTGTGGATGGTGGTGTTTTGGCTACGTAAGCATTCACGCTTGGAGAATTTGGTTCACTACTAGTATGAATGATTAATTTGCTATTATTTATTGCCCTCCTATCCCACTTTCCCTCCAGGAACCTCAAGGCAACATACCTTAATCCTAACAACAACCCTATGAGGTAGGCTAGGCCTAGATAAATAAAGAACTTCACAGAGTGGAAAATGGATCTGGGTGCTGTTAATCCTACATACAGCCTCAGGACCAAACCAGCAGTGAAGCTAGACGTGTCTTTTGCATTTAATGTCGAGAGTTGGGTTTTTTTTGTTTTTGTTTTTTGAAAGAAAGAAAGAGAAGAAAGAAAGAGCATTAGCTGGGGTGGTTGGTTTTTTTTTTTTTAATTAACCCTTTCCCTCTTTTTCTTTGGACTTGATGAGAATGCTGGCATTTGTATTAGGAGAAATCTCTCATTACCACTAATGATGACAAGACAATGATGTTGTGTCCTGATACATGATTCAGCCTGACACCATTTTGAAAGAGATGGATTGCTGTTCATATTCTTTCTTCCTAGATTTTACAAAAAAAAAATGTACACCTATATCAGAGTATACCTGAAGCTTTCCCTACTGATATCATAGACCTCTGCCCTTCAAATCTCATCAGACCAATATACAGTTTAATTTGCAAAGTGTTTAAATTACCAATTTTGTTATGGTTAATGGCTGAAACATACAGAAATGGAAACAGATAATTAAATATCTGATCACCAAAGTACTTGTGTCCCCATTGCTGACTGAGACTGTCTGTAAACCACCTCCCAGAAATATATTCTTCACAAGAAAAATAGCTCAAATGTACAGTTTACTAATTTGCCACTCACAGGGCAATTCCTGCAATTACAGGAGAGGAAAATATTTACCGTTCTTTTTTCCTTTCTCTTTTGCTTCCACAAATTTATTGTTTTTAGAATTTTTCCTTCTGCTGAATCATTATCACTAGCTTCCCATAGAACAGATGAATATGTGGAAAGAGCAAAAAACAAATACGGTACCCCTTTTGAATGATTGCCAAAGCTGTTTCTTTTTCCTTCCACAAATATATTTTTATTTTATATGTTGAAGCTGCTATGCTGGTCAGTTATGGTCTGCATAAAACAAAGAAGGTCCCCCAGGGTATCAGAACAAGGTCAAAGGAACCTCCCAAAGTGGAAGTGGTATAAAAGGTTATTTATGAACAGAAAAGCAAGACTACAGTACATGTATAGAGAGAGATGGCTATATCTATATTTACAAACTTGCATATGCTTTGTGACAATGAATACTATGGAGCCACTCTTCCCTCCAGTATCAGGAATCGCAGGTTTTAAAGCTTTTCTTTCATTTTCTTTTATTTAAAAACCAATTATTTTTTAAACCAAAACCAACACTTTCCCCTTTCCTTTCTTCAAAACAGTTTTAAATCTGATATTTGTCCTTGCCACATACTGTTTTGCACCAACTTGCAGATGCTAGAACGCAACACCTACAGGCCATCTGCCATTCGTAAGAACAAACTAAAGGGGGGGGGAAGGTTCTAATTGGATCTGTAATTTCTTTTGAACTTTTCAATGCTTTCCTGTCTCAGTGGGTTCCTGTTACAGGTAGTTGCAATCATTTTTTTTTTTTGTTAAATGAAAATCCTAAATTGGTACCATTTAGTTCAACGGAGCTTACTCCCAGAAAGGTGGGGATAAAGATTGGATCCTGATTATACTAAACCATTCCGGACATTATGGCATGAAACAAGGATTGTAAATTGAAGGTGTGCACTACAGCTATGAGTGATTCCATTTGTTACTGGAGTGAAGACTAAAAGGATTTCTAGGAGTGTGAATGAGTGTGTGTGTGTGTGTGTGTACATGGCAGGCTATTTCCCTACCTCCATATGCTAGGGATTGAACCTCAGACCTTCCGCATTTAAAAGATGTGCTCTAGCACTAAGCAATGGACCCTGTATGCCTTTGTGATTTGTTTTCTGTCAGGGCTGAAGGCCTCTACTGGACAGGAATGCTTGTTGAATGGTGCCCAAGGGGGAAAAAAATTCTATACCAGACAGTCCTGGCAGACCACTTAATACTCTCCCCCCTGCTGTGCTAGATCCTGCATGATTTTTAATTGCATTTTTACAGACATGCCACAGATCAACTGAATGAAGCTCAATGACCTTTGGTGGTCTACAGACCAATTTGGGAAGCCCTGCTTTAAATAAAAGTAACTAACTAAATATAACTTGTTTACTATGAGTTTTTCCCCTTTTAGAAAAAAGAATCAGACTAAGGAACAGCAAAATATCTCATGTGGAGCTCACTTTTATGGGTGGTGAGGGGCAAACAAGCCTTGCTGAGGTCTGCAGAGAAAACAGAAAAACTTTCTGTATTAAATCCCCAGTGAAATACTTCAGTAAGGAGCAGTAATCGTGAGTCATCCCTCCTTCCTCTTCCTTTACTGGCCTCCTAGAGTAATTCAGCTACACAGTACTCTGTTCCTCTTCTTAATAAATGTTCTCCCCACCACCACCTTCACAATCCCCAGCAATGAAAGGACTTGTGAGGAGCCAGATGTTTTGACTAATTTGCCATTCATTTCCATAATTGGGTAATACACTGGCTTATTAACTCATACTGAAGACGTAGTGGGTGGATACTGCTGAAGAAATATGACACTGCAGTCAGCAATTCACTGATTATGTGTTGTACCATAACTTGATACAGGTGGAGTTCAAGGAAGAAGTTGTACAGCGGTATGATACTTTTTTTTTGTCTTGATGCATTGATACTGTAATTCTGTAATGCTCACCCGGGAGTAAGCCCCACTGAGCACAGTGGATGTATGTAATTTAACATTTGGATAGACATGTACTGCTAAACGGATAAATACATATACTGTTAATGGATAGCTGTAGCTTCCACATACTATTAAACTGGAGAACACTGCATCCCTTAAGATGGAAATAAACATCATTATGAAGAAAAGTGGTTGTCAGTGCCTAGAAATGCATTGGGAAGCAGGTTGCCCTTTCGTATCTGTGTAAATAGGCTGTGTTTTTTTCCTCATTCAGGCAATACTGGAAACAACATTTCAGATTGAATTTTAGATGGCAATTTCAGACTTTTGAGAACCAGCTTTTCATAGAGCTGTAGAATATGGAACTGGCCACCTCTATAACCTAGATCACACCTATACAAGTTAACCAGAAGCCTTTGGACTAAAAAGTCCTATTGCTTTGACCCAAGGTATGTTGACATCGTGACCAAACATTATTTATGGTTACTGGAAGGTAGTTCTACTTGGTTGTTGTACCTGACTGAATCATACTTAGCTTGGGCATATTGAAATCAATGGAGACAACTGACTTAATCCCATTGATTTCAGTGGTTCTACTCTAAATAGGGATGGAGAAAAGATCTGATTCATTATGCATTTAAAGCCAAATCTATCAAATTCACACTTTCCAAAACAGTACGCAAACCAAAACACAGCCATCCTTTGAAATTCATAATTATCTGTATTATTTGTCATTATCCAAAGTATTACAGCCTTAAAAGAAATCAATTTCATTGAAAATCCACAATTTACCAAATGACAGAGAATTAAATTCACATCTGATGATATGGTGGAACTTAATTCCTTGGCAGAGGAGCAGGATACACATGTTTAACTGCAGAGTAACAGCATCAACCATTGCATGATCCACATGTAAGAATGTGATACCTGTATTTTTATGTGAACCTATGGTGTTTTGTTTTGTTTTTTTAAAAAAATATTGTTCAGGTACATTTAGCTGGAGGGTTAGATTAACAATTGCATACTTCTAGCAAGTGCTTACTCAGTAGCAAAACAATCATAAAATTTGTCACTTTGTATCTGCGAAGAGGCTTTCAGCAGCATGTTTGAACCTGAAGTTCTCACAGCCAAACCAAAACTTTACAACAGCCACAACTAGCTGGCTCCAAGTGTAAAATCTTGACATTTTGATTCAATAGGCAACACAATCAAACCAGCGGAAGATAGAATTAGCTAGTGCGTACTTTAATCTAAAGTAACCACAAGCAATTGTGTTGCTACATACGGGTAGATAGCAGTAGCAAGAAATATCACAGAGCAGTTGGCTAAGAATCTGTGTACAAAGGGAAGCCCTGCTGCAGCAGTCTCCAAACAATTTATCCTCTCATTAAGATACACTGGACTACTCAAGAGTAAACTGCTCTAACAGTTCTAGCCATTGCAATTTCTCTTCGCAACTGCTGCTTTTTGGAATAGTAATGGCAAAAGTTGGTTTGAGGGACATTCCATTCCATTATCAAAATAATGGTTGGAATAACTGAATCAGCCAGATTATTATCAGGAATAACTGCCAGATGACCTTGGAATTAACTGCCACAATTCAAGTGTGGACTATTCACCGAGGAGATTTAATCTACTGAGACTGTCTGAGAAGAACACCATTTGGAAAACAGGCAACTTTTAATATCCTTAAAATGAAATGATGCAAGACGTTGAAGCACTGGCAGTGTAAACAGGCAGTTAATTTTGGAATTTGATTATTATTGGCTATGCTGAAATATATTCTCAAGTCACCCCTCTTGTGGAGAAACCACAGATCACTAAACAATTGCCTGTTCTCAGTCCACAAACCCCCAAATTCATGAAAGTTACCTTTAAAGTTATGAAAGAAAGGAAGTAGTAATAAAATTAAAATTATAAAGTATTGGTGATTCTTGAAAGCATGCTGCAGCAATGCCAACAGTGGCGAGCTAATATAGCATAAAGCTATATTAGGTGTTATGTCAGCTGTGATGCTTGGCTTTCGTTAAAACAAATAAGATTTTATCCATAACAGTGGAGGGAATGGGGGAAGTCCCCAAATAGTGAAGATAGAAATAAGGAAAGTACGAAGATAAGAGTTAGTTTAAGGTTTGTATAAGTTTCTTTTTCTTTTTATTGTCATTGTTTGAATGTGTTTATGTATTGTGTTTTTATTGTGTTAATGTTGGTGTTTATGTTATGTTATGTTTTTCTCTTGTTCTAATGGAAAATAATAAAAATCTTATAAAAAAAAAAAAAGATTTTATCCATAACAGCATCCCTTGTGCCTTCCAGAGGAGATAGCCAAAATGGAAAAGAAATGCCTTTTCTGGGCATCACAAGCCCCCAGGCAGAATTACACATCCCAATGGCTGAATTCCAGTAACAGCCGCCTGCTGGGGGATGGTTTTATTTCTGTTGAGACTTATGGTTCAGATAAAAATGGTCGGCTGGCTGGTTGATTAAATTCTGGCAAAACAATTATTGTAAAACCTAGGTTGTTCAGAGCAGGGTGGTAATCTGAATGGTGACTGGATCAATCAGTTTAATACCTAAACTATAAGTGATGGCTGTGAAATCTGTGAGTCCTACCAGATTCATGGACACTTTACAGATAGCTCTGTGCTGAATATAGGATTTCCAGACCTTCACAAACATTTTTCAGAGCTACGGAAGAATTTACGGCTGTCACAATATCTGGCACAAGATGGGGTGCCTCATCAGGGCCTGTTGGACTGAGATGGGAGGGCTGGTATATTTGTTTTAGTGCCTGTATTGTCAAAGCCTGAATGTCATGAACCACTTGTGCATCATACGGCAAGCTGGCCAGAGATGGATGGGCATTGACTGTGCGTAAAATGCAAGCCGATATTAATACATTTCGACTCAAGTCGGTGTGGTAGGTGGTGTCCATACAGCTAGAACACGCATTGCTTTGCCTGGAGAGGTGACAACATGGAAATGTGTGCGCATTTGGGATTCTTAGTAGCTTTGGCATCTGTTTGTTATTTGGAGGATTCACCTTATCATCCAAGAGAAGAAAAGCAGGACCTTCAATGCTTTGGGCAGGCTGCTATCTAGGGAGGCTTGAGCATAGGAGAACACAAGCCAAGATCTTTTTGTAAGGTCCCAAAGCGGTAAATATGATCTAAAATAGTTTGGGTCTACCCTGCCATATCGCTTATGGTGTGGGTGAGTCTTGCTCACTTATTTGGATGTTGTGGAGAGGCTGTGAGCGGACTAAATAGCACGAGTGTTTGGTGGCTACCCTAAAGGGCAAACAAGATCTATTGTTACATAAGGTGCCACAATACTCTTTGGGCGATCTTGGGCCAGTCCTGTTTCCCCCCCCCCGGCACGACCTACATTGCAAGAGGATGATGAGGCAAGTGATATGTAGGCGCCCCCGAGGCAGGGGAGCCTAGAAATGTATGGAAATGTTGTTGTTGCTTTTGACGGACACAGGGACATCGTTACTCGGGAACCGTTGCCCTTGGTTGTTGCGAAGGGGAAGAGTGCGGTGTATCGCGTGCGCACTGACAGGTTCACACATGCAGCCCAGCGCCCTCCTTCCTTACATTCGCCTCGTGTCCGGGAGCGGCTGCCAAGAGCGGGAGGGTCAACCGGTCAGTATCGCCGAGGCGGAAAGGGGAAGCTCGGGCCGGGTGTAAAAGAGCCACTGTGAGGTAAATGCCGCGTTCCACTGGTGGGCCGTGTGGAAAACCGGGACGATGCGCGCGGGTGGGGGGAGGGAGGGGAGGGGCGAAGGAGGAAGAAGGCTCTTCTGTTCCTTCAGCGCAACCACGTTTTGCACCAGTCCCGAAAAAAATGACTCTTTCGGAGGCGGAGGCAGAAGCGGAAAGCGAAAGCTGATAGGCTGCCGTACACCGCGACTGACCGCGTCACCCCAATCGAAACCAGCGCCACGCCCCCCGAGGCCGCGCCCCCGCCCCCCCAGACGAAGCCGGAGGTTCGGCGGGCGAATCCCGAAGCCGCGTGTAGGCGTGGCGGTTGGGACTGGTCGCAAGTCCGTCTCGGTGCCAATCAGCTCGCGGGGGAGGCGTGACCGGACCCCGCCCGGTTGCCGGGGCCGCCGCCAATGAGCGAGTCGGCGGTGGGCGGGCCTTCGCGGCGGGCGGCGCGGTTGCCGGGAGCCGTCTCCAATGAGGAGGCCCCGAGTGGGCGGGCCCACGCGGCGGGCGGCTCTGGGGTTCCGTGTGGAAAGGAGTGCGAGGGGGTTCGGGTGCAAAGTTTAGTTTCAAACCGTCTGCAAAGAACGGCGGTGCCGCTGCTACTGGTCCTCATTCGAACGCGGCGGCAGACGGAGGCGGCGGCTGAGGAGAGCGGAAGCAAAGAAGCCGAAGCGTCGACAGCCTGAAGCGGCCGAGGCGCAGTCTAAGAGCCGCCGGCCGCCGCTCCACCACCTCCCTCGGCAACAGCGGCCGCTTCGTGGGCGCCGCCTGGGTCCTGCCGGGTCTCCTCCGTCTCGGCTGAGGATGGGCGCGGAGGCTCCAGTCCGGCGCCAGCAGGGATGCCGCCGGGTGCGGCTGATGTGCATGCTGGCGCTGACCTTCCTGTTCTTCGTGGTGGAGGTGGTGGTGAGCCGGGTGACGGAGTCTCTGGCCATGCTGTCGGACTCCTTCCACATGCTGTCCGACGTGATGGCGCTGGTGGTGGCGCTAGTGGCCGTGCGCTTCGCGGAGCGCACCCGCGCCACCAAGAAGAACACCTTCGGCTGGGTGCGCGCTGAGGTGATGGGCGCGCTGGTCAACGCCGTCTTCCTGACGGCGCTCTGCTTCACCATCCTGCTCGAGGCCATCGAGCGCTTCACCGAGCCCAACGAGATCAAGCAGCCCTGGGTGGTCATCGGCGTCGGCGCCGCAGGGCTCCTCGTCAACGTCCTGGGGCTGTGTCTCTTCCACCAGCACGGCGGCGGAGGAGGCCACGGGCACTCGCACGGGGGAGGAGGAGGGGGCCGCCGGGGCAACTCCCGGGTCAAGGCAGAGCAGCCTTCCGGAGACCGGCAGAAAGAAGAGGAGACCAACACCCTGGTGGACAATTTCAGCGGCTTCAATGGAGTCAGCCTGGAGAAGCTAGGTGAGCTGGGGGGGGGGGGGGAAGAGAGGTGGGCGAGAAGGCCTCCCCTCTGCCCGGGGATGGCTGGCTTCTCTCACGCACACCCCCAAATATGAGGGGTACCCGGAAGCGGTCCGAGCCTCCATCAGAATCAGGTTATTCGGCTGAGCAGGTCTTTAATATTCCAACTAAACTGGCGGCCTGGCAATATTTCTAGTCTGCACAAGAGCCGGTAAGCAACACTTCTAAACAGACGTTTGCATTCTGTAGGTTCAAAGATAAAATGAAACTGCCCTTTCTTAAGGAATTGCACACTTCAAATCTCATAGTCTTGGTGATAGTTGTCATTGGCGCATAATATGCTTCCTATTGCAGCTTGGTTCCATTTAAAGACCTGGCAAAAGAGGAAGTGCTTCTAGCTACTGGAAACCAATACCATGCAGAGGCGTTGGGTGTAGATCAAGGAATGTCAAGGAGCTCATTCTGACCATCAGGAATTATGGGAAGCTGCTGCAGCACCCATTCAGTATTCTGTTCTGTTTTATGGAAGGACCCCTTTGTACAGAACAGGAACACACCTTACTTTATAGGATACAGTGGTACCTCGGGTTACATACACTTCTGGTTACATACACTTCAGGTTACATACTCCGCTAACCCAGAAATAACGCTTCAGGTTAAGAACTTTGCTTCAGGACAAGAACAGAAATAGTGTTCTGGCGGTGCAGCGGCAGCAGGAGGTCCCATTAGCTAAAGTGGTGCTTCAGGTTAAGAACAGACCTCTGGAACAAATTAAGTACTTAACCAGAGGTACCAGTGTAAGTACCTTGAATTCCCTACATGAAAGCCACCAACATTTCACAATCTTTGCTGGTGGCATTAAGCTTTCGCAGAACGCAAGGAAAGGGACTACAGCAATGCTTTTCAGATTTCTTACCTTTAGAGCCCCCTTTCCAAGATGTCTGCTGAGACAATCCAGCATGTCTGCCTTCGAACCTTGCAGAGGAGTCTGATGCAGATTTAAAAGCACATAAGACAGGTCAGGCATGCCTTCCATCCTACTTTAATGAAAAAGTATGACTTTAGGAACCATAAGTTCCTGTGACCATGCATTGCAGGGGAAATTCAGTAGTGGTGGGCAAGCTGTTACAGAGGAAGTTACTGCTGTTAATGTTCTTGCCACTGAGGAACCCTTGGGCTTCCAAGAACAGTTTTGACAATTGAGGTCCTACAATCAACCTTCTTTCTTTTACAGCTTGATGAAGGAAACTTTATATCCTATAGCGCAATTTGGGCTCATGGGGAAATTTGCAGAACCCACTATGTAAGGTTTAACACGTTGCATTAAAGTGGACAGAGTGGCAAAGCTCACAGAAGGCTGAAGCTTCTGTTAACTGCCTTCCCAACACTCCTGATGAGCAGAATGAACTCTGCTGACATTCCTGATCTGCACCCAAAGCCTTTGCATGGTATTGGTTCCAGTAACTAGAAGCACTTCCTCTTTTGCCAGGTCTTTAAATGGAACCAAGTTGCAATAGGAAGCATATTATCCATAGATGACAATGATCATGACTATGGATGTGGAATGTAAAATTCCTTATGAAAAAGCAGTTTTGTTTTATTTCTGATAATACAGAATACAGTGTCTGTTTATAAGTGTTGCTTACAGCTCTTCTAGAGACTTGAAATATTGCAAAACCATCAGCGTAGTCAGAATATTAAAGACCTATTCAAGCCAGATATAATTTCCTGGGATCTTACCAAAATACTGTAAAAGTGGAGTGGTACAAAAGTTTACATTGTTGCTCGTTGCTATGTCAGCTGAACTACTTAGCTCTGCTTTGGTATTCTTGCTTAATTCTGTTTTCATTAAAGCATTAGTAATTTGGTTTTTGTAAAAAAATGAAAATAAAGGCCCTATGTATTTGAAAAGTCATCTCTTAATTTCAGGCCACTGGAACTCATAATTGATCCTAGCAACATCTCAGATGAAAGAACTTGTTATCTACTGTAGAAATAAATGGGAATCTATGGCAATACACTACTGTATATTTAATATAATTTTAGGTTATGCCACTAAATTATTTTAAGCCTCTATTTCATGTTTTAATAGGGAGTCAGTGATAGGATAATAGTCAGGCGGCATATTATGACAGCTGGTAGGATCTGGACAAGTAGTTGTATGGCGAAGTTCCCTTTCATAGAGAAGTGGACCAACTTCTCTCTTTCTGTCTCTAGAGGGTCTCTCTTTCTGTCTTCTACAGCCCACCAGTCATCCTCAGTATTGGCACCTAGGTAGCACACTGTTGTTCCTCTAGGGCTGTATGTAGCCCAGAGTCTTCCACTGAAGCTAGTCCATACAGTTGAAGGATGATTAGCTGCCAACAGACTACACAGCTATATTTCCTTTACTGAACTGCAAGTGAATGGAATTGAATATATTTTTAAAAAGTTATGCCAAGCATGGCAAACCTTCTATGTCCTGCCCCAGGTATAGTAAGGATTTTAAGTTGAACGTAAGTTTTGCAAAATACTAGGGGGGGGGCATAAAGTTAGTCTGGCAATAGTTGGAGGTGATAAATGTTCGGCCCGGCAGAGCAAGACTATCACAATTAGGCAATATGCTGGCTTATTCACTCAGCTTTATTTCTTAGTGCAAAACAGGAAGGAGGATTTCTTGAGTAGTTCCTATAGTTGCAGGTCATGAAGCCTAAAAGTGATGTATCAGTGTGCTTAGTTCATATCTTAAGCATATACCTGTTAGCAGACCTTGACTTTCTGCTACTTTTAAAAGCTGTCTTCTTTTTGGTATGCATGATCATAACTCTTGAACTCACTTGAGGATGCTACTTCTGGGACTTGTAAAGTACATTATATAGGTGGAGTTTACCTGGTGAAACAAGTGTGGGAGTTGTGATGGTTTCCAGTTCTACCGGTTATATTGGTGAAATCACCAAGCAAAATTTTGCTCACAGTCGATATCCATGCGTGAATATCTCAAAAACTTTTTGCAGTTCACAAAAAGAAAAATCTCCTTTGATGTAATGGCTGGTTTGTATCAGCAAACCCATTTGTATGATATTCCAGTGTGAGAACAATTGCTTGTGTCAAAAAGCTGCAGAGAGGTTTCTCAAAACTATTAGTATCTGGGACAGTCTTTTTTATTTGAATCAGAATTGAGGGCACACTTGTAAAGTAGGATGGGTGCATGTCTGTTTCAATACAATTCAAAGTTGGAATAACTTCCAGTTCAAAATAATACTTGCATAACAAAGGTTACAGTAATGGCATTTGACTTCATATGGTCTTGACAGCTGCCACTCTTTTGATAGACGCCACCTGCCATTGCAGTGACATGGCTTCTCTGCCATGTCATTGTGGACATGTAGGCATGTATAAGCTGCTTCATATCTGTGACATGATAGTTCATGGTAGTGCATTATTTCAACTGATGGTACCTGTTGTGCAGACTGGAGCTTGTATTTTTTTGGAAAATAATGAAATGTCTCAAATCTCTCCCCGTTCCTTGCTGCACACAGACTGCATGCTCCTTTAACCTTCCCTCCCTTTCCACCCAATCTTACTGAATCATTACCTAATTTATTAAAACAATGCATGAGAGCTAGTGTAGTGTTGTGATTCTGAACTTAGAAGCCTCCATTCAATTCTTAGCTCTGCCACCATCAAGCCACCCTCTCTCAGCTGCCTCCCTTGTAATACAGATATAATAGTGACCTACTTTAGTGTTATAATAAGGAATACTGAGAATACATTGAATCCTTTGAATGCTCTGAATCAGTGTTTCTAGATTGCAAGTCAGAACCCATAACTGGGGCATCTAGACTAGCAGTAATACCACCATTTTGTTGTTTTTATCCTCTTGGGTTAGGATATTCCCACCCACCCCCTGAAAATGAGAAGAGCAGAAAGATGGTTATATTATTAAAATATTAATATTGAGATTCCTTATTACAGGTTTCTGTTAAAAGTGGGTCTGGGATCTGAAAAGATGACTTCTCTCTGTAGTGTTTGAAAAACCACTGACTTGGTTGCTGTTACAAGTCATTATTCTGTAATGTGGTGTGTGTATACTAGTGGTTGCAAAACTCTACAAAGAGAACTGCCTTCCATAACTCCCCTCCTCCAAATATTATATTGTCCCCAATATTGCTAGTAGTCTGTTAACCCACTCCACAAGGCTTCCTGTCCATGTAACAATGTTGCTCTTGTGTTTGCAGGTGATGGGGCAAAAGAGAACCAAATGGAACTTCAGCCAAATGGGAATATTGATAATGACACCGCTCTGGACATAGAACCTGACGAAGACACTAGTGGTCAACTCAATATGCGTGGAGTATTTCTTCATGTTCTTGGAGATGCCCTGGGCTCAGTTATTGTTGTGGTGAATGCTTTAGTATTTTACGCTTACTGGACTCCTTGCCCTAAGGATGGGCCTTGCATTAACCAATGTATCAATGACGATTGTGCAGAAAACATTACACAGTTATCTAGTAGATTGAATACAACTGAGTTATGGAAAATTCCTGTAGCTGGTCCCTGCTGGGTTCTATATTTAGATCCTGCATTGTGTCTCATAATGGTTTGCATTCTGCTCTATACAACTTACCCACTTCTTAAAGAATCCGCCCTCATCCTTTTGCAAACAGTTCCGAAACAAATTGATATTCGTTCTTTAAATGCGAAACTCCGCAAACTGGAAGAAGTTGAAGCTGTCCATGAATTGCATGTTTGGCAGCTAGCAGGAAGCAGGATCATTGGCACTGCTCACATTAAATTTAAGGACCCAGAAACTTACTTAAAAGTTGCGAAGGATATTAAAGAGGTATTTCATAATGAAGGGATACACGCAACAACCATACAGCCTGAGTTTACTATTGGGGAGGCTGTAACCAAATGTGAACTTCCCTGCAGAACCCAGTGTGCTCTGAAGCAGTGTTGTGGAACTACGGGAAAGACTACTACAAAGAAGACCGATAAGTCCCCTTCCGTTTCTATTTCTTTCTCTGAAATAGCCGTTGACTCTTCACAGCACAAAACCAGGAGGACTAAATCAGAGTGTATACCTACTGTAAAGCTTGAGGAAGATCCTAACAAACAGTTTGAATCGTCTTTGTAATTCCCAAAGTTGTGCTGAGTGAAGTCTGGATTCAACCACAGGTTGATTTTGAGAAGAAAGACTAGCATTAAAGAGACAAGTTGCAAAGTATTGTAATTGTTGAAGTCCCTGTTCTGGTCACAATACTTAAATCTAGGCTGCCTGTTTGAAAGGATATAATTGTGCCGTCCCAACACAATATGTGCTTGTGTTAACGTTTAGTGGAATTACACCGAAAAGTTTACCGATGCTTCAACAACTCTGGAGAACCAGTATCAACATTTCTGCCAAGATGCTGCTTTTTTTTTTTTGATTAAAAATTAAAATTGAGTTCTTCAGCAACCCATTTCTCCATTTGGAAATCAGTATGTGTTAGAGAAATCCAGGAAGAAGCCTTTCTACTTATTGTGTGTGTGAATGTGAATGTTTTACAAACCATAAAGGAAGCCAAAGTTGGCAGAATTATTTTTTTAAGGTAGACTGAGGAATTTTTTCCCTTATACATGAAAAAGTGAACCCTATTTCATGTAGGTTATACTCCATAGTATTAGTAGTAGCATCTTAAAACATATCTAGTACTGGTTGATTAAAAAAACAAACCCTGTTTATGTGTTGTACTGGGGGCCTAATGAAAAATGGCTGCTTTGAAAATGGGATTTGTAAAAGATATGCATATCCACATGACTCTAAGGATAACTTTTAAGACAGAAATTGACCAGTCCTTTTAAAGGCATCTCAGTTTGTGCATTCCCCAATTGTATAGGTTTAAGAATTTTTTTAAATAATACCTTACTTTCAAGTAAATTTATGCCAGCACTAGAAACAGCTGATATTTGTCATTGCAGTGTCATCTACGGCTTGCTGAAATGGAAGAGTTAATATTGTTTGGATTACATCTAGTTTTGAGTTAAAAGAAGGTTTTTTACTTTTTTTTTAAAAACATGGAATTTAGCAGTGTATAAACATATTCTCATTTGATGTATTTCATGATGAGCCATGATGAGCCATTTTACCCAATGTGCAGCTGAAATGCATTATTTTTAACACAATACAGGCAGCTGCTTCATGAAGCAACTGTTACAACTTAACTAAGCTGCTTCAAATCAACCTCCTCAACCTGGTGCCTTCCTGATGTTTTGAACTGCAACTCCCTTCTGCTCCAATCAACATGGCAGTGGCCAAGGTGTGATAAGTTTTAGTCCAAAACCACCAGGAGGGTATCAGGTTGGAGAAGGATATGGCACACCTTGGCTTATTGTGACATGAGTGAGCTTTGAGATCCAGCTGTGAAGAAAGCAGAAGCTTTCACATCCAGTCTTCATCAATTGCAGCTGTTCAGTTCATCCAAACTCAATAATAATTATTAAATAAGATTTGGTTGAAACAAATCAACTTCATACTATGGGTTATGAAGCAGGCTTGTTTCAACAAACCATAGTTTATCCACAGTTTAGGTTTTGGATATAATGGTGAATTGTGCTCAATTGCAGCTAATAAAACAAAAACAAAACCAGAAGTGAAAGCTTCTGACCTCCTTGTAGCCATACAGAGGAGCAGCAGGAGCTTGAGACTTTTGGGGCCTTCTTCCTGTCAATAAACCATGGCTTATTAATAAACAATTTATCAATAAACCACGGTTTATTGTGACATCTGAACTCCTCCACCAGTCAATTCTCATAACCCGGAACATATTTTGTGTATTGAATGCGCATGTTGGAGCAAATTCTAGCCTTTTCTGCTCTTGGTTTTGAGGAGCAGTTACTGCTACCGGTACCTGTTCAGAAATGGAATTGCTGCATAAATTTGTGGATTGCAGTCAAGCCACTTGGCTAATCCTCTTAAAATCGCCACCTTAGTTCTATTGAAGTTGCAGAGGCTAATCTTATGTTGAATGCAAGGGTGCTAGCCAATAGATTTCTGGATTGCAACTAGCCTTTACCTGTTCTTGATCAATTAGAAATAGAGCTAATTCTTAAATCAGAGCTGGCATTAATGCTGACTATTTCTAAAGCATTTTTAATAGCCCTTATTGGAAGTCTTTATGGGATTGCAAAATTTCCTTATATATTTTAGTTATTCCAACAGTTGATTTATGTACAATTGCTGTAGAACCAGGAACTACAAGAAGAAATAGGATGTTTGAGGTCTTCCTTATGCATTGCTACTTTACCTTTTTGATGAGGGGGGGTGGGGGTGGGGCAGTGTAATTTGCATTGTTTAAATGCAGACTCTTTTATTATATTGCTATTTAGGTTTGTTCCCCAACTTAAAAATGGAAAGTCACTAATTTGTCATTCTTGGCATGGAATTGCAAACAAAGCAAGTGATCAGTGGCTTCCACTCTACACCCCCTGCTCAGCAGTGTTGCAGTCAAACCTCATTTTTTCAGAACAAAATTATTCTGTTAAGGAGCTGTAAAGTGTTGGAAATATGTATTTGTAAAATGATCAAATACATCTACCTTTTCCTTCTGGGCTCTTTGTTATAAGGGCCACTTGTTAGTTAATACTCCCAGTTTGTCCCCCACATATTATTGCACGCATGTAAAAACTGTTGTACAGTTCTCATGGAGCTGTATTTTAATAAGATTTTTTCAGCTGCTTTTCTTTCACATTGACATGGCTAGATTGGTATAGCTGGGAACGGGCAGGCATATATTGATGGACAGGCAGGAAAGCTACAATAATGCTGTAAATTCTGGGTCTCGAAGCCAAGGTTTCCTATCTTTTTAGTGCTAGAAGTATGAGCTTGCTCACTCTCTGTCTCCCACTCCCTCCCTTCCTCTTTTAAAAATGTGTGTGGCCTATATCCCACATAGTAAACATTCTAGTTCAAGAGAGTCTCACTTTTAACCTCATCTGTCCCCTGATGGGCCAATTTTTTTTAAAATCTGGGTTAGTATACTTTGCAATATGGTAATAGCTTTTTTCAAAGACTGCTTCGTCTCTCTAAAGCACGAACTTTGACTCTCATTGAGTTTGCACTGCAGTGGTAAGGGAGAAAAGCAGCTAATTGTGTACCAGGTGTGGTCCTGATTATAATTATTATTACTATTATTATTATGCAATAGCTTGGCTTTTACAACAGAATATGTTGTGTTCATCTCTGCTTTTGCAGGTAAGGTTTCTGGTATGTCAGCTGTCTTAGGTACGTTTGGAAGAAAATGGAACAGCTGGAGTACCTTCCAACTATAGGAGGCATTTTTTTGTACTTGATTGTATATGAAAATATTGAAGCCAGTTTTGTAAATTCTTGTATAAGGTAGTATTTTTCTCCTGAATGCTAGTGGTGTTGAAGGCTGTTCCATGTAGATAAAAGTAATTAACACACTGTGCTCAGGACGTGCATTTGTGGTGAAGTAGCTGTGCGAGTTTATTCTGAAGTTTTGCAGCGAAAACTAATCATAGCTTTCTGGGATATTGCAATGAACAGAGTACTAAGCCACCTCAAATTACAAGTTTCATTGTGAAAACACACTGTTGTATCCACTGACTGTTAATATATGAAGCTGCTCAAAGAGATTTGAAATAATTGAACACTTAGGGTCTATTTGCTGAATCACGAAATATTTGTAGAACCAGCCTCTAATACAAAGGGTGGTATTCAGCCTTTTACTCAAGAGCAGCCCTGTGGAAATTAAAGGACATAACTTAGTAATGCCCACTAATTTCAGTGGGACTATTCTGAGCAAAACATCATACTACGCAAACAAATTACCTTTACAAAACAAAACTGAGCGTTTAACAATGGTACCTAAAATTCTGGAGAATGTTTCAAAACCACTTAAAGTGCTGGAAGCAAGTAGTGCTGAAGATGTCTTTGTTATGTTATAAAATCTGCTTCCCCCCCTCGCTCCCAGCCTCTGAGCACCTCTAACTCTTGCTGTATGCAAATGAAGTTTCTGTTCAGAGATTCATTTAAGAGCACTGAGAGCAGCTCTGGCACTGACTCCACTGAGACAATGGGGAAACTGTTTAGAATAGAATGCACTTTCTGACTTTTCTCATTGATGGGGCGGGGAACTACCTTTAACACTACACCCTCTGCTTTTTGACTTTTTAAGTTTCTCGTGAAAGGAGTATTATGTATTTAAGGGTATTAAGTACAATATTTAAATATGCTGCTTTAATTTCATAACAGCATCGATGTAGCCTTCTGGGACTCTGGCTTATGTTTACAAAACAGTTACTGAATATTACAGTAAATATTCTATTTTAGTTCTATCTTGCACCATTGCTTCACCTCTTGGTGGACTGAAAGGTACTATAATGCTTCATGTGCCTGAAATAAGAACATATTTGACAGATTATTTTTTTTTGTAAGCCAAATGCAGCCTTACTTATAACAGGAGCTTTCATACCTCTGTGATTCTGGGTTTGTCATTAAAATGCCTGTGTGAAGAACACTCCCATGTCTTACAAATGTGTGAGCCTGGTTCTTTCCCCCTCCCCCACATGCGCTCTCTCTCTCTCTCTGTGTGTTAAGTGTTCTTGAGCTTAGTCTCCAAACCCTTTTGCTCAGTGGTAGCTCGAAAGGCATCTCTTAAATTCTATGGGTCGTATTTGAAACCAATGCTTTGGAGACATAATTGGCATATCTGTATCTCGCGACATCATGCCAGTGACAACGGGCTTCTGCTAAACCAGTTATGACTCTTGTGTTTCCTTGCATAAAACCTGAAAACTGAAAAGGAAATAAATGTTGCTGTATAAAACATGAAACTTGGCAGGGTCCTTTGTTTCTCCTCTTACTGAAATTGGTTTGGTAACATCAAAAACATTTCTAACTGGAGGTTTGGCTAAATGAATTTGTTCACAGTGGGGGGGGGGCGTAATGCAAGGTTAGTTTAAGTAGAGTTCTGAGACATGAGATATGGCTAACAAGGGCCCAGTCTTTCACCAAATCTCAAGCCCCAGGCCAGTTAGGGCATAGGTCTAGAAATGCTTTCACACCATGCAACCTGATCTGGCTGCTAGGGCTGTGCTAGGGTTGCTGCAGTCAGAAAATCAAGAAGCAGCAGAATCTAGATCAAGTCTTCACCTTCCTGATTCTGAACAAAACAAAATCGAAAATTCTTTCTAGTGGCACCTTAGAGACCAACTGAGTTTGTTCCTGGTATGAGCTTTCGTGTGCATGCACACTTCTTCAGATACACTGAAACAGAAGTCAACATCCCACACAACGATGGTTTACAAGCTATAAGGAACACCATTTCAGATAAAACCACAGCAGACTTTGCTACGAAACTCTGTCATTTTGTCCTTACCCACAACAACTTCAAATTTGGTGAGGACCTGTTCCTTCAGATCAACGGCACAGCAATGGGCACCCGCATGGCCCCACAGTATGCCAACATCTTCATGGCAGATTTAGAACAACGTTTCCTAAACTCCTACCCACTCAAACCTCTCTTGTACCTGCGTTACATTGATGATATTTTTATTATCTGGACACATGGTCAACAGACCCTGGACACCTTCCACAAGACGTTCAATGACTTTCACCCCACCATCAACCTAACTATGAACCAATCTATGCAAGATTTCAGTGTATCTGAAGAAGTGTGCATGCACACGAAAGCTCATACCAGGAACAAACTCAGTTGGTCTCTAAGGTGCCACTAGAAAGAATTTTCGATTTTGTTTTGACTATGGCAGACCAACACGGCTACCCACCTGTAACTGATTCTGAACAGTTTATCAAGTCTACCCGCCATACAATTAGTTCTGTGCATAGCTTTATCAGGGGTGCACTAGCTAAAAATTCCATAAAAGAACATTGCGTAGCATTAATATGTAATTGCTGACATCTCTAGTAGTCGGAGTGCCTATATGCAAATTTCTGCTGGCTCAAAGGTTGCACCAAGCAGCCTTTTGTTACAGAAGAACTACTGTAAAAGGAAAAGCAAGTTCTTGTCCTCTTTCACAAAGCCTGTTAAGAGAGAAGCCTATAAACATTTTGTTGAAGTCCCAATTTTGCCAAGGCTAAAATGGGAGGAAGACTTGGGCAGATCAAAGGGAGAAGAGATTAAACACTGCCACACAGGTCTTCAGTGTGTCTTTAAAGTGTCCATAAAGGAAACTATTCAGGGAAGCAAAAAATAAAAAAAAAATCTCATGGATCACACAGCTGGGTAGATGAAAGAGCAATCAAGATGTAAACTGCTTTGGGAAAATATTGTTCTTCCCCTTGGAATTACACATGTTTTTCACTTGTGATGCAAGTGGTCTAACATCCTTGCTTCAACTTAAAAGCACCTACTGTTCATGTTGCTGGAAAATGCAACACTTTGGTTGAGACAAATATAGGCTGGGGTGGGTTTCCTTGTTTGGACCTCAAGCGCTTTGTTTTCGAATGTCTGTAGTCAGACACTAGAAAACCTCTACAAACATTTTATAGACTGACTTTCTGAGCAGAGCATTCATTTGCATATAGGTGGCTGGTAAAGACCTTGACTTGATCCCGCCTTGATGAGTGCAGTGACTTTCTTCAGTGCATTCTTCATAGATCCTTCCCTTGTATAGAATTGGCACCTGCATCTTTGAGCAGCTGTCCGAGCAGCATGCATTGTGCACTCCTTCCGAAATGTAGATGCATAAATTAAGTTAAATCCATATGGTTTCACTGTCTACACATTGGCTTAAAGCATCTGTGTCATTTCACCACAGTGCTCCCTGCTTCTGAAGATTATCTGGGTGGGAGAATCATTTGGTGGGAAATGTGCTATTATTGCTAGTTTGGCTGCGGGAGAATTGCCATTAGGCAGAATGAGTTTGCTACCTTAGCTCAATTTTTGAGTGCTATGGAAGTGCAGAAAGTTGTATTTTAACTGTGAGGGTAGGGTGTGATGCACAAGGGATTTTCTGCCTTGGGTGCTAAAATAACTTAGCTGGTTTTGGGTACTCTGCACTTGACTGGGGGGAGGGATGTCATTTATTGCAGTGCCTCAGGCAGCAAAATATATTGGGCTAGCCACGAAGGAAACAGAAAAACCTATGAAGTGAATACAAGTTTAACAGTTGGCTTTTACAATGTGCTGTGTGAAACAACTAGACTCGGGCTGAAGGTGCATTTGGCTCTTGTGTTGGCAGCAGCCCTTCATGCTGTAAGGGAAAACATTTTTCAAAAGGAAAGCAGCTTTTGGTTTCGCACTAAGATCCAATCTTTATTTTTTTAAATAAAAAAGCTCAGAAATCCATTGGCTACCACAGAACATTTGGTTTGCCTGAACTGGCTACATGTATCTCTCAGCCCATGTGTTCAATCTGAGCTGCTGTGTGTCCCAATAAGTGAGGACTGAATATTCTTTTCTCACAGTTTATGAAATGCCACTGGGTGAAACTGAGGCCTGGTCTACTCACGAGGCAGAGGAGGTGGGAGAACAGAATGCTCCGCTAGATTGCCGGTGCAGAATTTCATATTTGCATGCTCTCTTGTAGGAAAGAAAACAACCCTGCAGACGGAAAACCAGTATCACAAGGAATAAACTGGGTTTAGAACTGTGCAGGAATAGACTGCAATTCTTAATTGTTTAGGAGGAGTTGGTTTTTTTTTTTTTTTTTTTTACAGAGAGGAGCATCCAAAACTGGTGCCCCTACGCGTAGTGTGAAATGGTACACTCCAGACTCTACCATCTCAGGATTCTCTAATCCCCCCCAGCTCCATTCTGCTGCATGTATAGACCAATCCTGCCCCTGGCTTCTGTGAATAGCGCTATTATTTTTGCATTGTGATCACAAAGGGTACCCAAAGGGATGCAATCGATCCAGATTTATATACCACTTAAAAAAAAAAAGCTCTAAGTGGTTTACATAAAATGATACAGAACATTCATAAGGAAATAGCAATAAAATGACATTTATCAAAATAACAGAGAAATCAACCGTTTTATAATGTGTATTAAAAATGATATATCTGCATGTTTCTTTGTGTCATTTATGCTGGCTTTTGGAGAATGTCCCAGCATTTTCTGCTCGTTTACAATCTTGCGATATGCGTTTCACAGTGCAATCTTATACATGTCTAAGGAAAAGTAAGCCCTACTGACTGTCAGGTAAGTCGGCATAGAGTTGCAGTCTCAGATGCATATCCGTGTTCTTTGGTAAGGCTGTGCTAATACATATTGAGTTCTGCAATATAGGAAGCAGCCTTATACTAAGTCTGAACATTGCTCCATTTACCTCTATACAGACTGGTGGAGGCTTTGACCTTGAATAAGTGTCAACTAAGGGATTGGCTCTCCTGGGTAGAATCCAGAAGGGAACTGCAATTAATCAGAAACACCCAATTTCTCCCTTGGTATCCACTCTTGAGAACAGAGCATTTTAGAGCTAGCTATCTGGCCAAACTCTCGCCAGTTTCCTTCAGAAATGCCTTTACTGAGCTGCGTTTCCAAGTGATTCCCACTACGACAAGGTCCCATACGCAGACAGCTTTTGTATTTGTGGTCAATCTCAGGTGCAAGACCTCACTCATTATCTGTTAGCCTGCCCTGTAGATAGAGACCTGCTTTCTGAAACATTTTTTTTCTCAACCAAGCATGCCCTGGCAGAAATGGTCTGGTTTCTTTGTAGTGAAGATAATAGCTTTGAAACGCACAAGGCGGTCCTCTAGACATTGCCTGGGGTGTGTGGACGGAATGGAGTTAAATAAAATTGCTATGAATTATTGTGATTTGTGGAGGTTTAATTTGAAATCAAGCTGGATTTCAGTTTGTTGGTGTCTCTGGTCACCTCTGTCTTGGATGTTGGCTCATATTATAGATGTGTTGAATTGTATTGACTGGCAGAGGCTTTCCAGGGGTACATGCAGGAGACATTCCCAGTCCTACACAGAGATGCCAGTGACTGAATCTGGGGGTTTGGGCCTTCCCCAGATTCTGAAACTTCAAGGCCAAGTGGGCTTTTGCTGTAGAACCATTCCATCAGTCGGGCTGCCTTGTTAATTTTACAAAAATATTCCATGCAGGCTCTTATGGACTTAACCCTACAGCACACCTGTTCATAATTCTGCCAACCTGAATGGCTTAATGGTAAGACTTTGAAATGTACTGTGCCGCTGAATTGCCTGCCAACTAACCATCACAGCAAGGCACCTCTGGAATGATATATGGCTGCAGCCAAAACCACAGTGAAGAGCGAAGAGCCAGATTCAAGTGGTTGCACTATTAATAGGATTGCATTTGTAAAGTCAGGCCCCAGTGTGAATGAATGAAAGAGTGCTGTCTGAGTCAATATGTAAGGACTTTGCCAGATAGACAATGAGCCAAGACTTTGTGCTACTGTCAGCATAGAGGAGCAGTAGGGTGCATTTGAAGGTGTGTGAGAGAGGCATGTCTAAGGCCACCTAATGAGTTTATGGGCAAGGCAAGATTTGAACAGGGGATATCTCCTGACCATATTGGTTGTGAGTCCTGGAAGACCTGCTCCTTGCCTTGCAGGCCATTTTCACCTGTCCTGGGTGGGTCTTTCGTTGCATTTTTAATATTTTGTTGGGAGCCTCCCAGAGTGGCTGAGACAACCCAGTCAGATGAGTGACAAACAAACAAACAAACAAACAGTATTATTTATACCCTGCCTTTTCCCCTGATAGGGATTCAATGTGGCTTATAGATAAAACAGGGAAAGCCAAAAACATAAAACAAAAATGAAGATTAAAAAAATCCAAAACATGAATAGAATTAAAACTATAGACTTTTATTTTTTTAAAAAAAATAATACAAGGATCAGGTGCTTTTCTAAAAACAGCAAAATTGTGCACTGTTTTACTTGCTGCCTTTGGAGCAACTTTTTCCATGTCTACCACGAATCCCCGCATAACATGTTGAGTACGAAAGTACAAGGTCTAAAGGCTAGGATATATGCCAGACTCAGCAGTTCTGCTCTTAAGCCTGTAGGACTTTGTCAACAGTGCACAGGATGTCTTTGGAAGCAGAGTTAAGTGGGATCGAAAGAGAGAATCTCATTTAACTACAGCCCATGTGCATACAGAGTGTCCTGATGTGCTAGCTAAACACCAGGTCAATTCATGGTGAGCGAACTGTGAATGAGAGGCAGTGTAGTGCAGTGGTTAGAGTAAGACCTGAGAGGCCGGGGTTCAAATCCCCACTCAGTCAGGAAGCTCACTGGGTAACCTTGCACCAGTCACTGCTTCTCAGGCAGTGGTTTGAAGACTTTTAACGCCTTCGCTACATTTGAACACACTCCCTATAAACATGAGCTTCACATGGATACATATTTGCACGTTTAGACAGCATACCATGGTTCCCACTTATCAAAATGGACCACATCCGACCTAGTTATCTGACAAAGCTCCCACTTGCCGTACTAAGAATCGCTTTTGCAGAATTACGATTCCAATCGATGCCCTCGTCGGTGGTGGATGGTCGGTACAGCAAAGTACAGACTTTGTCTGTGTGGGCAACCTTGCGTAGAGGACCCGTACCACTATTTATTGCAATGCCAGCTACATATAGAACCAAGAGACCGATTTATAAAACCCCTGCTTACGAATAGAAGAACTCGAACAGGGCAGAAAGAGTGAAACGGCTGCTGAGTAATACTGATGACTTTGTAACTTACAAAGTAGCACTATATGCGTTGGCAGCTAAGAAGATCAGGAGAAAAGAACTAGATAAAATAGCGGTCAATTGCAAAGGTGATTCGGACATTTAAACTGGCACATTCTATCTGAGAACCCCCTGCTATTCCATCGTATGCAACAAATAATTTCTAGGAGACGTGACCGTGGTTCATTGTATTTGCAGTGCCTGATGTTTTTATGGTTCTTATGGTTATTGTTTTTCATTTTGTTTTCTTTGTGAATGATGCCATGGCCTTTGGCTAGTCAGTGCAATAAAGTTTATGATGATGATGATGACAAGCAGCCATTGGTATTTATCCTCCATGAGTTTGACAAATTCCCCCTTTAAAGTCACCTTCCCATCTTGTTGCAGGGAGAGGGCTCTCTAATATTAATTAACCATAATTATGAATAGCCTCCCAGGCACCTGACTCCACATGCAATTAAAGCTCTGCACACACTCCTCCCCCATCCCAAACAAAGAGATCTCATTAGGCTTGGCAGGAGCCACAATGTACCATAAGATACTTTTACCATGAATGCAAGATGTTGACACAGATGGGGCCATAACAAATCCAATTCTGCAACAGCACCTCCCCCACTGCCAAAACAACAAAATATGCCTTGAGATAATGTATGTCACTCGCCTCCTAGAGCCTTCTGCAAATCTTTGTGGAGTTTTGCTGGAGAGAGATATGGGATGGGTAGGGCTCCTTATCTACAGAGGTTGTTGTGTTGCAGCAGCAGCAGCACAGAGGTGATAATTTCGAGGGTTACCCCAGCACAGCAGAGACTATTTTGACACCATCCTCTGGATCCAAAGAACTTTGCAACTTCTTGTGCATGTAGAACATCTGGACCCTGTGGAATAAAAATAGTTAAGTTGAACACATTTTCTTTTGTTGGAACTTTAATTATACAAAGCAATGCAGCGATTGCCCACAAAGAGCTACATACGCAAGCCAAACAATGCATTAGTCCCTCTGACTTCAAAGAGAAAATTAGGCAACTCTTGCTTACAAACTTTGTAATCAACCTGTCCAAATTTTCCTTTAATCCACCAGGGTGCTGGACACTTCAGAGTCGCTTCTTTGCAAAATGTGTTGATTCCAAAGCAACAGGACAACCACAGCAAAGGGCAAAAGTATAATTTGCAGCTTGAAGGACATAGCCCTGGAGTCACAATATAAATATTGCTGATTCTCCATCCCCATGCTAATTAACCATGCATATACATAATTTCAGTTTACCTTATACATGGCTATAAATGCCCAAGTATATTATTCAGCTCTCCAGCAGAACAAGCTTCTTTTCCTTTCTTATAGCTTTCTCCTGAGTAACTCTGTCCCAACTGGACTAAACCAGTCCGTCCATGGGAGCTACACTTATATGGACACACACCGTGGCTTTTGGGGAGCTATTGGTCATAATTCCTCAAATCACATTCAGGGTGGATGTAAATGGGGGGGGGGGAATGCTATGAATAAGAGGGGGGGAAATCCCTATGGAAAATCACGTTTTAAAATTTCCTGCTCTCTGGCACCATCTGGTGTTGCATGTTTATAGCACATTCAAATCACCGTTTCTTTACTAATTTAGCTGAGTTCTCACTTCATTACCAATCCACCGTTCTGGTTCCAGTCCTTAAGGTCTGAGACTCCATTTGAAACTATGATATTAAACACAACATCAGCCTCTAAAAGGATGCTCTCCGTGAGATTATCAGTCACTTTAGGGTAGAGAATTTGGATTCTTTGAAACAAATCTAAGAGATGGACCTTGGGATTGTGGTAGAGCAGGCCGAGTGGTGCAATAGGAGAGCCCCAAAACCTTCATGATCTGTATTCAGGAAAATGCTTCTAAGTTGCTTCATTGTTGGTTCTTAACACTACAAAAGTACAACCATTCTAATAAACTTTCTTCCCCTCTCTGTTGGCAAGTGTACACAGAGGCTGGGGCTGTAACTACTGCTGTTTTGCAGTACCTCTCTCCCTAAATCCAGAGATTCCCTATGCAATCAATGTAGCTCTCCTATCTGGATTTTCAAAATATATGGAATCTCAAGATTTACAGAGAAGTAAGTGTGGAACAGCAGTAGCTGGAGGAGGAGGAGGAGGAGGAGGAGGAGGAGGAGGTATGAAAGGAGGTGTAAGGGGTTCACAATCCACATTGAGCCAAGGTAGGGACGGGTCCTAAGAAAGGGGAGGTGTAGGCCAGGGGTCAGCAACCTAAGGCCCATGGGCCGGAAGCTGCCCGCGGAGGTCGTTTGACCGGCCCCCGAACCGAGCTGCCAGCTCGCGCGCTGTGCTAAACTGGTGCAGCACAGTGCAGGGACTCACTTCTGCGGCACTTGGAATCGTGTCTACACATGCGTAGATGCTGAATATCGCAGGTGCGCGTGTGAGCATGCGTGCGTGATCCGGCCCACGGCAGGATCTCCACAGGACCGATCCAGCTCAGGTAAGATCAACCTTGCTGACCCCTGGTCTTGGCTCATATCTCCACCCCAGCCACAAAGCTCACTGGGTGACCTTGGGCCAGTTGCTGCCTCTTTGCCTAACGTACAGGATTTCTGTGAGGATAAAATGGAGAGATGAGAACCATGTATGCCACCTTGAGCAACTTGGAGGAAAAGGTAGGATATAAACAAACAAACAAACACTTTATTCTAGAATCAAAGGAGACCAAGTACTCGTTTTCTATGTAGGCTGCACACAATCTAGATCTATTGCATATTTTTTTGCCCCCTGAAAAGACCTCCTCGAGAAACAGATTTCATGCCAAAAATAAAAGCTCATTGCAGTTTGATTCTGCGTTACCCTGCAGTGGGTCTGTCTAAAAACAGAGGTAGGTGATGCTGGCAATGGGAGGAGGTGTATCCACACCTGCCCAATGATGTTGTGGATGGGAATAAACCATGATCCCAACCACCATTTCCTTCTTCGTTCATCTGGGCCAAATGCAGGGAGGAAAAGATGTGAATAGCCTAATCAAGGGTAGGGTTTTCAAATGCATATCAAATAACCACACTCACCCTTGTGGGCTGCAGGATCAAGAATCGCATGTGCAAATCATGCACACACAAAAATTGGATCTCAGTTAACTCTTTTGTGATGTAAAAGCTCCTGCCTGGAAACAGCCTCACTCTGCAAAAACGCTTCCTCCGTTCCTTCTTCAGACAGTTAGAATTTGCAGACTTTTCCATACATCTGTCGTAATCCTTTCTCTTCCTCCACCCTTCTGTTTAATGATCTGGTGAACTTCCATGCTTGCTCGCCGTTTTGTGATGTTTCCATTGGAATTTTCACAATAGCTCCCCCCCCTTTTGGGGATACTGTGCTATAGGCTACTTGATTCATTCCAGTAGCTGTTGCTGGTTGCAGCCTATAATTTCTGCCAGAGACACCTCCTGGAAATGTTGAAACCTTGGCCGACCTCTTTGCTCTCATGAATTAGGCATCTTTCAGCTGTGAGATTGCTCAATGCAAATAAATGCTTTATGAAGTAAAGAGACGGATGGCCTCAGCTATCTTAGGCTGTGTACACATTCCTGGCATAACATGCAGCTAGGCCGTCCTCAGCTCTGACTGAAATTGGTTCGGAGGAAAACACATCAAAACATAAGTGTTTCATTTTTTAAAAAATGACAGGATACAGGGCAGGCGTGGATTGTGATTAATGTTGTGTGTGCACAACATTCTCAAACCTGTATTGGGAGCACACTGGATGCAAAGTAAATGTGAGTGTTTATACAGCCTGAGTGAACCCTGTTCTTGTACTTAGGTCAGCTCAGGCTGAAATCCTCCTATCCATGTTTACCTGAGGAGCAAGCCCCATTGAACTAAATGAGACTTATTTCCATTCTATGATTCTATGAGGTACGCATACGATTGCATTGTGAGGGGTGCATATTGACATACATAATTTTAGTGCACATGCTGGATTTTGAACTCTTTTTTTAAGAATGAGTCCAGGGGAACGAGTTGATTGGCTGGCACTTGCAACAGCCAGGCAGTCACCTCTCCCATCTTGGAGCAGTTTTTGAAGGGCCTAGCTAAGCTTTACTGTGACAGAGAATTCCATAGTCTTGGCATCGCAACCAAGAAGATCCATCCATCACACCTCTGCTGGTGGCAGGTGGAGCTTCCACTGAAGAACTCAATGGCTGTGCACGGTCATGTGGGATGAGGCAGTATTTTATCATGACACCTCCCACCCCTGTGTTTAACAGTTAGCCTTGCTAATGATTTGTGCTGTGAGCCATCTTGTGGGTTTGCTGCTGGCTTGAGGGTAGGATATTCACTTAAATTTATTACTTTTTAAATAAACAGATTCTGACCATTTCATATGATGTGCTGATAGCTCAAGGACAGCCAGCTTCTTCAGCAATGAAATGCACTGAGCCAATGAAATGTATTGTAAACCGGGTGATTGCAGGTAATTGTGCACCTCATTTTAATGAATTTAGTAAGTGTCAAGCTCCATTGAATAAGGAAGCTTTTGTTTTGCAGACAATCTAACAGTGTTGCAATTCTCCATTTAAACACACACACACACACACACCACCACCACCACCATTAATTAGACATCTTATTTGACATCCAGATTATACATACACTGATCATGTATTTTAACCGGATCCTCTTTTTACCACCACCAGTAAAAAAATGTCTTTGCAGCTGTGTTGTCTATGAAAGTAAGTGTGTGTGTGTGTGTGTGTGTGTGTGTGTGTGTGTTCTGATGAGAATCCATGGGCTATAGGAAATAGGACACAACTAACTAATGAAAGTGAAGAAGAGGAGGAGTGAGGCTTGAATTAGGGAGAGACTGTCTGGGAAAGTAATAGGAATAGTGGGGTCTGGGAAACATAAATAGGATAATTGGGTATTTGGCAAATATCCTTTGCTATAATCATCGTTTTAGTGTTCACAGACACAACAGGAGTAGTTGCAACAAGCACAGCATTTCTTTCCAGATTAAGAGTGACCATTCACCACTCAAGGAGTAAAGCTTACTGCAAACCACAATTAGGCTCTTTCCTCCAAATTCCAGTGTAATGCAAAGGTGGGAAACACAGACTGCTTTTCCTTTCTTTACTGTTTATGTGGCCGGTCACACCACATCTGGATTTATTAGGAGAAAAGGTTGCAATGATTGTACACTCCCTTCCATATTAATTTACTGGCCCTTCGAGTTGATTGCAAGAGGCTGTTTTCTACATCCCACCATCAGCTGGAGCGAGACTGGTGGCTACATAGGAAAGAGACTTTTGTGTGTTGGCACCCAAACTTTGGAACTCCCTTCCTCAGGAAGTACATATTTATTCCTCCTCTCATCTTTTTCTACCGTATTTTCCATGTATAAGACTAGGTCCCCCCCTAAATAATAATGTCAAAAATTAGGGGGTGTCTTATACACGGGGCCATCTTCCCCCATTTTCTTAAATCTGAGTTCCCAAAAATAGGGGGCATCTTATACATGGGGGCATCTTATAGACGGAAAAATACGGTACTTTGTTCTGCCCGGCTTTTCACAGTTCCCCTAAATCCCTGTGGATCCTTTCTATCTGTATTTGATTACACCCTTTATTTGAATTTCATCTCTGTTTGCATTTCTTGATAGTTGGTTTTTAGCTTTTGACCCTAACCCCTAAGTTGGACTTTGTTCTTCTGCATTAACTGCAGAATGTCAGTTTGAGTGCCTTAAGGCAGAAAGGCACTGTAAAACAAACCTAAACAAATATATACATAAATAATCCAAATGTATCATTTCATTTGGAGGGATCCAAAGTACAGGCCTGCAAGTTTTTCAAAACCAGCAAGCAATGGATGATTTAGCCAATTACAGTGTTAGTGGTTCAGGTTCAAGGCAGGAATGGGCTTCTTGGGACTTTGGTATAGCCATGAGTTTCTAACTAGCCATCTTGTTTTTTAATTACGAAACAGTAAGTTTGAAAATACTGTACGAATGCCATTATAGGCCCTTGTTATCTCACAACCAATTGCAGTTTTCAGGATGGATATGACAACGGATCAATACTGGCCTTGCTCCAATATTGCTTTTATTCACATGGAGCCTAGAAAGAAAAAGATCAATTATGCTAACAAACTGCTCAGTGGAGAACGAGAATGTGGTTTGTTTTTAAACCATAAGCGATACAACTGTTGTAGCAGAGCAGGAATGGTTGGGGCTGAAACACCACCACCAATTATTTCATAGCAGGCATAGCGGAGTCTTTTTTTAAAAACCAACATACACTGTTCTTATTAGCTTGCATGATTTCCTTTCCTGAGGGCCAACAAACACACCAAATGGTGATAATTTCCGCTCCCTTTTCTGTTTCTGACAGAATTCTCCAACATCCCTATGAAGCCACATTGTCTGCATGCAGTGGTCAGAGGTTCATTTTTGTTGCACAGTCTTACAAAGGGTTTAAAAATGGTGGCATCGGGGTGGCTGCACTTCAGAATTTGCTTCTACGCCACTCGGTGATACCGTGTTTTCCAGAAATTAAGACATACCCATAAAATAAGTCGTAGCAGGATTTCTATGCATTTGCGCAATATAAGCCATACCCCGAAAATAAGACATACCCCGAAAATAAGACATAGTGGCGGGCGCCTCCCTTAAGACGGCCTGGATAGGCATGGCTATGCAGCGTACCGACGTGGAACGGTTAAAATAACGCACCCCCTGAAAATAAGCCATAGTGTATTTTCTTCAGGAAAAAAAATGTAAGACAGTGTCTTAATTTCGGGGAAACACAGTAGCAAAGCTGAATCAGAACGTGATTACAAAAAAGGAAGTGAAAAGTGAAGTTAAAAGTCGGTTATGGCAAACAGTCATCCACATTTACAGCCAGCTTTTGCTTTTTGGATATATTTGCAGCTGCAAATGCGAAGGATTCCACCTTTACACTCTTAACTTTTTTTCCACGGGGAGGAGAGAAATGGGAAAGCAGAACTTTGGAACATTAGACTGCCCTGAACTAAAAAATAAAAAGGGCTTTGACAGATCTGCTACAACTGCAAATTTGTATGACTTCCTGGATTCGGGGGGGGGGGAGACGAATATAAGAGAAATTAGTGTGAGAAAAGGAAAGCTAAAGCATCAGCAATATTTTTGCTGTAAGGTTATTTGGAGATTACACAAACTCATACATAAACTTGTGGGAAAGACAGAGAACCAAACCTGAAAGGGGGACAGACTCAGTGGGCTGCAAGTTTTAGAGCTGCGTTTATCTCTGCTTTGAAAACGGATAAAAGCTCTTTGCACAGTTAATCAAGAAAGAGCATTAATGGAATCATTTTTTATGATGTCTCTCATTAAGACTAACAATTTGAATTCTAGACACTTGCTCAGGGGCAAGCTCCACTGAGTTCAGTGTGGCTTATTCTCAGGTCAGAGTGCATAAGTTTGTACTTAGTACTTTACTCCTATGCATTATTTACTTTTGAGAACATTGAATTGATTTCAGTGGGGCTTTCTTCAAAGTAACTAAGCATAGGATATGGGCTGCATGGTTGTAATCCTATGCTCACTTCCTAGGGAATGAGCCTTATTGAACTCAGTGTACTTACTCCTGAGGAAAACATACATCATAGTGTAATCCTACCAACTATTGCTGCAACCAATTTGGGATGACTGAATCTGTCAATTTTGGTTTCTGTAAATTTCTCATTTTTTCTGGGTTTCCCCTCCCAATTCATCACATTTTCACATGTTCATTTGCAATTTTTAAAACAAAAAGTCCTTATGAACATTCACCATCACTTTTGTACGAATCTCTCCATAGACACATGTTCATATACACATTTTTGCAAAGCAATTTCCCAAAATATAATGCATTGTTGTATGTTATTTTCACAAATATACACAGTTTAAGGCACACTTCTTCTTGCATATGGATTTGTTTGCATATTACTTGGCTGGATAACTGCACCACAAAATTCAAAGAATTGCAAATTTTGATGAATGGCTGTGTTTCGGGTCCCATAGTTTCGCGAAGTACAGATTCGGAAGGTTTGCCTTTTATGTGGATGGATTCAGATTTATCCTCCATCCATTCCACTGCATCAATACAAGAGGCCATTTCTAATCTAAGAGGAAAATATCTGAGCCAATTCATCTTATACATTCCTAGAGCAAATAGTGGAAATCCTTTCGCCAACACCCCATTCACATTTTAAAGACAAACTCAGTTGGTCTCTAAGGTGCTACTAGAAAGAATTTTCGATTTTGTTTTGACTATGGCAGACCAACCCACCTGTAACTGCAACTTTTTAAAGAGTCGTATGAAAGTGAAGGTTAGAACCAGGAAAAGGGCAATCTCTCTAGAATCAGCTGAGTGAAGCAACAGCTTCATGTTTAAAGTGACCTTGACCATGTGACCCGGTGGGTCAAGTGCTCTAGATAAAGTGCCATGCCATGCTCCAATCATGCAGCTTGTACTGAACATAGTGTACTTAACTGTAGAACCATAACGTGCCTTAATGCTAGGATTTAGATAGCTCTTCTCAGCTGAGTTCCTGGGCTAGAGGTGCATCATACAATTTCTTTGGGTGCTCTGATACAGATGTATAAACATTAATTCTGAACCTAGATCTCTTAGAGGTAGTCTGATAGATAAAGTGTGGTAATCAGCAGATCTGTTCGTTTAATGGCAGTGTGCTTAAATATCGTAGACATTGACAGTTTAACAGCACCCCATCTTTGCTGCTCTACTTTAGGCAACTCTGCTTCCAGACTTCTGGAATCCAAATAATATTTTTGTCCCTTTTTCCTCACCCCCAAATTTGCACACACATTAAATACTCCCTTCCCCCCAGTTCACTCCCACAGTTTCCACCCCTGGCTGCAATTTGGAGGAGGAAATAAAGAGCTCAACAACTCTGGCACTTTTCTTTAAATAGCTCAGCAACTTTGGGAATTTTCACTTCTTGAAATATAGCAACCCTATGTAATGTTATACAATGTTATATTGTTATATGGACAGGCAGGGGTTAATGTGATAGAGTTGTTTTCTTGGGAGGGTAGACAGGCAACAGTGAAGGAAATGGCTGAAGTACAATCCATACAGGCCATTAGTAGCCTCTATAGGCTGGAACAGCTGCATGGTGGGTCATCTTGTACCAGTGTTCTTCAAAGTTGGATCCCTGGAAGTTGTTGGACTACAACTCCCATCATGCCTAGTCAGTTTAGCCAATCACCAGGGCTGTTGGTCCAACTCAATCTGAGGGCCCTGTGTTGAAGAACACTGGTTTATACTGTTCTATGGAAATTGTACAGCTGTTTCATGGTGCTACAAAAAGGACAGCAGGAAGTCCTGGGGTAGCTCAGTTGGCAGAGCACGAGACTCTTAGTCTCAGGGTCATGGGTTTGAGTCCCACATTGGGCAACTGATCCCGACATTGCAGGGGTTGGACTAGATGACCCTCATGGTCCCTCCCAACTCTACCATTCTATAATTGCAAGTCAGTTCCTCTGAAAAAGGGGGTTGAGGAAGCTAAGCAAGGAGGAGGGTGTCTTTGGATCCGTGTGTCATGCAGGTGCCCCATCAAAGGTGAGTGATTAAAATGTGTCTGCCTACAGTCTGTGGAAGCAGCCCTGGACAATTCTTACAACTAAAGGGAAAGAGCAGGTATTGATCGACGTCACTTTAATTGGGAAGGGACCACATGTCAGTGGGGGAGCTCATGCTTTGTGTGCATTATTGAACCAGACTCAAATAGGCAGTCTCAGGTTTTGCAGCCTCAATCTATAGGGATCTCAGAAAGTGGCGCTAGTGAAATCCTGAGGCTTTACGTCTGTTTCCAGAGTAAATAATAATGATTGGAGTGGATGCAGGAGTAGTCTGACTCAGTTTAGGCATCTTCATACATTCATCCCATACAACTCTTTTTTTTTTTTAATAATCTTTATTTCAAAATATTTTAAAAGAATACATTCACACACAAATATACAACAAAGAAAATGCAAATCATACAATACAAACACATCCCATACAGCTCATGCTTAAGTTAACTAAAGTGGTCAAACCTTCACATCACCTTTTCTAGAGGTCCAGTTTACAGTTAAAACATTCTACTAGTTATGCTAATCTCAGGCTATTTCTGTCATTTTAATTGCTGGATGTGTTGCTTTAAGAACAGCCTTTGGTATTTCCTGTTATTTTGATGGAATCATTGTTTTTGCGCTTTTATTTTATTTTTTGCTCTAAGGGAAATCTTTCAGCCCTTACCTATACTGTATACTATTAAGAGGAACATTCCATCAAAGTTCCGTAAAGTTAATTGTATATAATTCCTACCTGTCCACCTCTGACTTTCATGAAATTGCTTCCCTGGCTAGCATGTTGGCACGAAAGCAGAATTCAGACCAAGCTGACCAAAGCAGAAATCTTTTTCTGTGTCAATGGCTGATCTGTCAGAAAGGAAATTGTGGTTTCAGAATCTTCATAATTTGAGCTCATATGATTTTCTGGCTGCACTTCCTGGTTGGGCTCGGCTGGCTGGCAGCTGTGTTTGTTTTAAGAAAAACAGGCTGGATTGTGCAAGCCGTCAGCTGATAATCTGAACCATTTAAAAAGGAAAAATCTATGTCATCCTAGGGCACAGTGCATCAAACTTCTGAGGGATCAGATACACTTTTTCCTGGTTTAAAATGAGAAGCACTCTTTGCTTAAACCTGAAATCGGGCTCCTCTGTGGGGGCAGAGGAGCCCGTTTGCTGTGTTTTGCATGAGCTGCTGATCTGTGTATGCACCTCCCGATCTAAAGGAGGCAGTGACTCATGGACAAAGTCCAAAATTTAACCCACAGCATCTCCAGGTAAAAGATCTCTGTCTGTGACCTTGGAAAATTTGACCAGTCAGAGTAGACGCTCATAGGCTGGATGGACAAATATTTGATCTGTTATAAGGTAGTTTTCCTGTGTTCTATGCAGAGCTGCCATGCACATCCTCCAATGAGGGCTGGTAGTTCTGCTCCACCTCAGGTCAATAAATGACCCAGTAACACCCATGCAGTTACTTAGCAGAAGCCCATCCCTCCAAAAGCATGACTGGAAGGTGCCAAGGCCAGAGGAGTGAATCAGAGACATAACAGGTACCCTACTTGGGACCCCGGTACCTGAGAGCATCCTGCAGTTACCATCTGATCAGGAGGTCCATTCTGTACAAAATGGAGGGTTTGGGTTTTTAGTGTTGTGGCACTTACTCTTTGGAATTACTGCACAGGTGCCATCTCTACCATCCTTTCGGCAATACTACAGGTAGGGGGATAGCTCAGTTGGTTAGAGCATGGTGCTGATAATGTTGAAGTTTGATGCCTGCATGGGACAAATGCAGGAACTCTACATTTCTATGATTGTATGAAGACCTTCCTCTTCCAGCAAGCCTTCTGAGAAAGGATTTCCTCCAGCTTTCACCTGTATTGGAATTCTTCTTAAATAAATGTTTTTAGATGCTTTAATTGTTTTATCACTTGTGTGTTGGCTGCCCTGGGCTTCTTTGGGAGAGTGTTGTGGGATATAAGATTTAAAAATACATGGTTACTTTGGGCTTGCACCATTGATAATTTCATTTGTATATCTCTTATAGCACATTATCAGTTTTCTTCAGCACACACAGTTTAGAAATGAATGATAGTACAAATAGTCATGGCTTTTTCCCCCCCAGCCAGAACGCACCAGAGCTCAGCTCCGGCACCTTTCAGATGGGCGCCATTGTTATTCTAAGGGAACAGGGAGAAAGTTCATGGTGAGCTCCAATACCTCTTTTTCTAGAAAAATAGCACAGCAGATCGTCATTCCAGAGCTGGTGTTCTGTATGAAACCCACAGAGCACCACTGCTGACATTCTTGCTGCCGAGAGGTTGCAATGAGCATATTTTGTTCCAAGATCAAAACAAGTCTCAGACAGGAGGCGGGATGCTGTTTCAGAAAGTAAGGTTGGCTGGAGGAACAGGATCTGCAAAGAACTTGTGATGATGAACTGATGCTCAGTATTACCAAAGCTGACTAATGAAGCTTAGGATGAAGCAAGTATTCTCTCTGTTCCCATTTTACACAGGATGGACCAGGCACACCTAGAGACTAAGGCTCAGTGCTCACAAACAGCAGATGAGCTGGTCAACTTGCTCCTGGGCTTCAGTATTTCAGTGAAGAGCAAGTGGAGGATCTGTATGACTTCATTCAAACCAATTATTTAAATTGCCTTCTCTCTTGGCATGATTAATCTTCTCCATGCATGGAAATGCATCCCACCCCCAACCTTTTTTTTTTGTTTTTGGTATGGAGGAATATTCAACCAAAGGACGAAATGTCACCTTCCCCATGCCTCCTTTTTGCAATAAATTGTGTGTAACGTGCTACTTGCTTCTGAAAGCATTGGAGCTGCAGCAACCGTAAAGGATTTTTTGCTTATGTCGCCAAAAGCATCTTTGAGCATCTCTTGCGCTGTTTGTGCTTTGAATGTTAACAGAGGGTGGGAAGTAGTAGAGAGGAAGAGAAGGAAAGACACTAAAAATGAAAGCTATCATTTATTTGCAGGAAGTTTTGCATTAGCAATATATACTGCGGGGAATGCAGAAACGGATGTAAATGTTACGTGTCACTGAACCTCAGTAGGGATATTGTATAGCTGGAAAAGGTGCAGAAAAGGGAAACTGAAATTTATTATCCGAAGACTGGATAGATTTCCCTAGGACAAATGTTTACAGCATAATGGGCTGTTGAGCATAGAAAAATAATCAAGTGATCGGGGGGGGGGGCATACAACAGAAGCATCTACATGGTGTGGAAGAAGTGGATAGAGATTCCATTCGCCCCCAACCACCACTGTTTCTCCCTTTTTTCTAATACCAACCCCAATTTGGTCATTCAGTGAAGCAGAAGAATGGAAGATTCAGGACAGGCAAGAGGAAATACTTATTTTCATTGCTAAACTTTGGAATTCACTGCCTTAGGGTGTAGCAATAGCCACTCAAATGGCTTTAAAGGGGACTAGACTAGACAAATTCATTTAGGTAAAGGATAATTTGTGGCTAATCATATTTTACCTCCAGGAGAGCTGAATGCGGAGTGGGAACCAAAGCTGGACAAAGTACCCTAGAAGGAGCATGATGTGTCCCCCGCCAGACTACTGCCCCTCCTCTAAAACCCCATACACCCTAGAAGGCTCCTAGAGCTGTCAGCATGCGACAGCAGCCACACCCTGGGAACGGCTTCGACTGGCCAGCTAAACCAGGTGAGGGTAGCCAATGGGTCTCAAACCATTGGTGAGTTAGGGACTTCCCCTGCATGCAAAGACAGACTCTAGCAGATGGAGCTTATGAGACCCATAGTGGGTCCAACAGTCAAGAAGGGGGTTTCTGCACATGCTGTAGAGGGAAGGGAGAGGCAGCTGGGGATCACCAGCCCAAGAAGGTAGCCCATCTAGGAGAAGGAAAACTCTGGTTCTAAACCTCTGCTGCCTTGCGGGACATCTTTGGGAGAAGGAAAGGCTAAGGAGTAAACCCTACACAAATCCAGAATGGAGTCCCTAAGACAGTTGGATGTTGCCTTGTATGCCTCCTTCCAGCAACTCCTGCAGCCAAGCTGGTCCCAAACGTATTGCTCTGCTTTCCTTTGGACCACATCAGTGAGGCCGAGAGGCAAGGGGTCTTGTCATCTGGGCAGCCCAGGACCTCCATGCATATTGCCCAGGCTTGTGCCCCAGAGGAGGTCCATTTGGTGCTGATAACGCTGTGGTTTGACTTCACTTCCAGAGGCGCACTCCATTGTCTCTTGAGACAGACAACAGCCACAGCAACCTCCAGGAGCAGAGAGAGCATACCATTTTCAGTGGGAGACCGACAGCAGGATAAGATTATTGTCTTCATATATAGCTTATGGGTTTCCTTTCTGGTTGGTCACTGTGAGAGAACAGGATGCTGGACTAGATGGGCCCCTGGCCTGATCCAGCAGGGCTCTTCTCATGTTCTTACTCAAAGGGAGTACCAGGAGCTCAAGATGAAACACATTTTGATCAAGTTTTCCTCATTACTTCACCTGCTAATTCTTGTTAGGAAAAAAACAATACTTTACTCCCACACCCAACAGCACATACACAGTGATTGCTACTTCTGCCTGGAATGTGGTTTTGCGTATGTCATGGGTGTCTGTTGGCACTCACTGCAAGCCGTACAACTCCCGCCTCTAAGTATCTGAACTTTAAAAGAAGTTGTATCTTAGTGTTTTACATATTTACTGTTCTAGGGCCTTACAGTTCCTTCAGAAGCGGTTATTTAAAATTGCTTTCCCTTGATTTCCCTGTACTGCCAGTCAGGGTAGATGATGCCATGATTTGACTTGGTATGGGGCTACAATGCTATTGAGAACACTTTCCCATTGTTTTATTGTTTCAGGTGAATGATTTTTTAAAATTGAATTTTCAATTTATTCCCGCCTTACAACCAACACAGCCTTCTGACAGATTACACAATAATTGCATCATGGGGGGGACGGGACACCCCGGAAAGGTTGGCATTCAACATACTAAAAGAAGAAATGTTCAAAAAGCCAGAAAAGACTGAGTAACTTTGGGAGACTGGGTTTGTCTTTCTTGTACATATAAGCATATAAAACTGCATCAATCTGTTGTGCAATAATCTTTGTAGGAACATTGGAAGCTGCCTTATACACAATCAGGCCATTGGTTCAATGAGCTCAGTATTATGTGCACTGATTGGCCGTGGCTTTCCAGGGTACCAGGCAGTAGTCTCTCTCCCAGGCCTGCCTGGAGATGCCAGGGATTGAACCTGAGACTTTCTGCATGCAAGGCTGATGTTCTTACCACTGAGCTACGGCCCTTGTCGTTCCAGTAGGCACAGTTTATTGGTAAGTTTCTCTGCAGCAGCCAGTTGCCATGTTTCATTGAGCCAAGTTATTACGTTGATGGCGGCCTCAATACAGCATTGGGAGCACAGGAGGCTGAGTTTCGTAAATACCCATGGTTTTGTTTTTCTCATTTCTGGGTGGAATTAAAAGGAAGTATCCTCTCTCTAGGCTGAACTGGGGCACACCCAGTATTGGTATGATGAGAGGGAGAGAAAAGTAGTGGCACTGGGGGAAGTCTCTGCCCTCTGCACATAACAGCTGAGCAGCAAGAATGTGAAGTGGTGTGCTGTGGCCAGAGACAGATTAAAATTCAACCCTCACCTTAAAGGAGAATAGTTCTGCTCTCAACTATGAAATCCACAAATGGGGGTAGGAATCTAAAATGGAATGAATTTTCGGAGTGTTATATTCTACCGTACTGGCTGAAGCGTAGTTTATCATCATCTTCTTGAATCAATAGCTTTCGCTTTCTCAGCAGTATTGCTCTGGGACACGAAGGCAGGGTAAATTAGTACAGATCAATATTTTATCCCACTGAGCTAAACCTTGCATTTTGTGCGTCTCATCCTCTCCTATTTCCCAGGTAAAAAGCTCAGGGAGGAGGTGATGAGAAAAAACCTTGGAGAGCTGCTGCCAGTCAGAGTACAGAATATTTGGCTAGATGGATAAATAGGTCTATTCCAGATAGGGGTGTGTGAACCTGCCCATTTTGGTTTCTCATTTTTTTCTAGTCATAAGTTCAGTTCTTCACATTTCCAAAAAAATCACTTTTTTAAAAAAATTAAAAGGCCTCATGAAAATTCACCAGCATTTTAGAGCGAACTTGTCCTAATATACACATTTTAATATGCCATTTTGCCTATCACACACATTTCCCCAAAGCAATTTCCCCTAATATAGCGGATTTTTGTATGTTATTTTCATGAACATGAGCATTCTTATGCACAGTGTACCCTGTGTAAGCTCCACATTTGTGTAAGAAAACTGGATCAAACATAGGGTTGCCACCCGTTCCTAGGAAAACGTGATCACCCCATTTTTGGACAAAAGTGTCCCCTGTCCTGTTTGGACTTCAAACAGGACTCCTTTCCCCCCTTTATTCAAATGCGGCCGGCCCAAAATGGTGGTTGTGTTGTTGTTGGTGGAGCTGATGATGAGCCTGGCCTGGCGCAAGTAACGATAGAGAGAAGGGAGAAGGAGTGAGCTCATTTCCCTCCCTCCCCCCCCTCTTCTCGCTGGCGGTCCTCCTCAGGTGTCACCCGCTGGTCTAGCATAGTGTGGGTCTGCTGCTGTTTGATCCCCTCTACCACCCTGACCTGACCTTTCCACCTCCTTCCCTCCTCCTCCATTCCCAAGTCCTTTTCGACACTAGCATGGGTGAGAGGCTGGAGCTGTGGCTCAAGTCACCTGTGGGAGCCAGCTGTCTACCTCTGGCCTCTACCCATAAGTCAAGGGCAAGAACAGGGCCAGGGTGGTGAGGGAGACAGAAGGCCGAATGGAGGGAATCCCCCTCTACAAAGGGGGGGGGATTTGGTGTCCTAAGACTGTGTGTGCCCCCCAATCCCCACCCTGACCTGTCCTTTATTTTGCCTGACCTGTCTTGTATTTTGCCAACCCTAAGCAAACAACAACTATACCATTATAACAGGTAAGCACAAAAAAGGCTCTTATTGGAAGCAGTTAACCAGGATTTCAGGTAGAAATCTACCAGGAGATGTCAGAGATTGAACCTGTGCCTTTTGCACAGAAAGCATGTCAAAGAATCATAGAATCATAGAGTTGGAAGAGACCACAAGGGCAATCCAGTCCAACCCCCTGCCAAGCAGGAAACACCATCAAAGCATTCCTGACAGATGGCTGTCAAGCCTCTGCTTAAAGACCTCCAAAGCAGGAGACTCCACCACACTCCTTGGCAGCAAATTCCACTGCCGAACAGCTCTCACTGTCAGGAAGTTCTTCCTAATGTTTAGGTGGAATCTTCTTTCTTGTAGCTTGAATCCATTGCTCCGTGTCCGCTTCTCTGGAGCAGCAGAAAACAACCTTTCTCCCTCCTCTATATGACATCCTTTTATATATTTGAACATGGCTATCATATCACCCATTAACCTTCTCTTCTCCAGGCTAAACATACCCAGCTCCCTAAGCCGTTCCTCATAAGGCATCGTTTCCAGGCTTTTTGACCATTTTGGTTGCCCTCTTCTGGACACGTTTCAGCTTGTCAGTATCCTTCTTGAACTGTGGTGCCCAGAACTGGACACAGTATTCCAGTTGAGGTCTGACCAGAGCAGAATATAGTGGTACTATTACTTCCCTTGATCTAGATGCTATACTCCTATTGATGCAGCCCAGAATTGCATTGGCTTTTTTAGCTGCTGCACTACCACTGAGCCATGATCTTTCTCCAAAGTACAGGAGACATTGATGTGGGAACCAACTTTTTCAGATTAGCACCTGTCAACCCTGTCCAGGAATTGGTTTGGTCCTGTAGCAGCGCTTCATCCATGTGCAGCTCCATGCGCGCGGAGCCAAGCCATGCAAGAGCAGTTCCAATGACAACAGTAATTTACCGCCACACTTCCATTCTAAGACATATTAACACACGTCCGATCCATTCAGTCACACAAGCATTAATTCATACATATTTATTTATTAATCTGACATCTTGCCCTTCCTCCCAGAGGCCCAGGGTGGGAAACACACACTCACTCACTCATTCAATCATTCATTTGTTCATTCTCTAATGCGGAACAGGAATGCAGTTGCTCTGGGAATTTGAGCGTGTTGGTAGTCTTGCTGCCTACTGTAGGAATCTATCTGCTTCCACCATGCTCTGCTGGTATAATTATAAATAAAACACATATTACAAAGTCACATGTGGTGTGCTTTAAAGGAAACAAAACACTCCAATGCTACCTCTGGATTGCTCACCACTTGGGAAACTGCAGAGTGTTTAACAATATTATTCATTTCATTTCTATACCGCTTTATATTTTAAAGAGAGAGAAAAAGATTTTTAATAATAAATTTCTTATAAATATTTTTATTGATTTTCCGATATTGTTTCAATAACAACCTCATTATAACAATGCCAATTTTATCCAATTAACACAATTATTAAAACCAATTATTTATATACCAAATTATACAATTGAGTTAAAGTGACTTCCTCATGTGCTAGTTTTGATGGGTTCCTCTTTTATTTTTTGTTTTGCTTTCTGCATTCCAAAATCTGAATAATTTCAATTACATTCCCTTCAAGATAATCCCTTATATAACAGCTACAATCCTACGGTTTCAATTTGTGTTGATATTTTAAGTAATTTATAATGTTTCAAGTGAGGTACTCAGTCTGTAATCATTGTTCTTTCCTGTGTGTGGGAAATCCCCCCCCCCCCGATATTGTCTCAACCATATACGGTGTTGTGTCCTTCATTCTCCCGACATGATATTTCCCATCATGACTCGGGGGAAGCGGTTGTCTCACAGTTTCCCCAAAGCCTCTGCGTTGCTTCGTCCCGTGATTCAAGAGCTTGTTAGAGACCCCTCTTTTCCAACAAATAAACTGCCTTCACCATTTTTTCCAACCAAGAAAGATTCCAAACTGCCAATAATTAATAAGAAAACCCCTGACCTTGCAGCTGGTGGACCCCTCTCATCCTTTCAGCTGAAAAAAAATTATAGTCAGTTATCTTTCCAATAAGATTGCATTCCAAATTGTCTCAGTCTCCTTCGCATTTCTTTAAAATAACGGAGTGCAGGGGTGGTTTTGTTCTATATTCCAGCATAGTTATTTCAAAGCGTGAATCCCCCCCCCTTCTCTCCCTCTCTCTCTCCATTCCATTCCTCTCACACATGCAGTTCCAGTTTGATGTTAAATTTCTTATTATTCATCCAGTTTATTCCACCTTCCACTTTTTATACTATATTTTAATCTTGCATTCCGGGGAGGGTTTGCCGAATCAGAAATGTAGAAGAAAAACTTTGAAAAGCAACCGTAGACTCCCCTCCCCCCACCGTCTCTGGCACCGAATGGAACTTTAACTCAATTCCAACCTTTAAATCCTTGCAGCTGAGATGTTCCGCAGTTTGTCATCTCATTGCCTCTAGCACGTGCCTGTACTTTATGCCAATTAAAGCCCAATTAGCAGGATATCCTCTGCTTCCAGGAACAAACGGGGGGGGGGGGAGTGTTGTGGCATTCGGAGTGCCCCATGCACGCAGTGCCTTTGCCTGCCCTCGTATTCCATAGGGAAGCGAGTTCCAGACTGCAGGGCAATCCACAGATGAGAGTCTGTTCCTCTCCCACCCAGAGAGGAATTCAAAGAATGAGTTCTCCCCATCATTCTTTGTTTATCTCCATCTATCTCTCCCTGCAATTTTGAGGGAAACCTTTTCTGGTGCAGGCAGAAACAGGAAGTCTTTAATAATAAATTTCACCTATGTCTAGGCACCTAGACATTCTGTTGTGGCGACTGTAACCTAGGTTTAAGATGCCATTGGGTGATTAGCTTATATAATTGAGATGCTGGGAATGCAACTTAGGCCCTTCTGAACATAAAGCAAGGGCCCTTCCCCATATGTTCTATGGGGTATACTCCCTAGATAGGTGGGTTTATCTTCAGAAATGCTAGCATAGTTGCAGTTCAGGATTTCTGTAGAGCTTGGTTTTCTCAACTTTTCCATATGATGGTCCTTGCATTTGGAGGACATATTCTTATTTAAGGAAATAGGTCTGGAACCGGGTGTCAGTCACCAGATAACCTCAGCACATCTGGGAGAAGGCTGATTTATTATCATGTCTCTGTTTTTGTAAAAAAAAAAAAAAAAAAAAACATTCCCTTGGAATGTGTAGGCAGAAATACAGAGCCGATGATGTATTCTCAAGTAAAAGAAGATGGCAAACAAATAACCTTCTAAATGCTTTTTTATATTGTGGCATTCAGAAGCTGTATTGAGAAATAAACAACAAAGGGTGTGTGGTCATTTTAAGGCATGTTTTTGTGCTGCTGACTTAATAAACTGAAATCGCTGATACATGACTATGCAGAATTCAATAACCAGTTTGTGTGGGCTCAGGGAATTATACATTTGCAAATTAGATTGTGTTAAGAAAGTACTGTATGGGCACAGACTGTTGTCCTGTAATGAACATTAGGCCACTTGAGTTTTGACTCTAGCCCTAGAGAGGAAAGGTAGGTTCATTTGGAGACCATGTCTCCCTCCTCAACAAGAGCACATGATGCTCTCCTGAAAGCAGAGCCCACACCCTGCAAGGTAGCATGCTTACCTCACAAAGGTCTAGAACCTTGTAAGTGTAAAAGCAGATGAGGAAGAAGTTTCAGCAGGAACAGGACTGGCACTGGAAGGGTTCGGCAACCCACTTCCAATGAAAATTACTCCACTCCAGAAAGCCCATTTTAAGGGAAGTTTAGTCCCTTAGGTGTTCCTTAAATGCCAGAATGTAACATAGTGGCACAACATATTCTTTGTAAGCAAATAGGTCAAGGTTAAATCTCTAGGTAGGGCTAAGAAGGGCTTCTGGGTGGAGACTCACTGCCAGTCAGTGTTGACAATACTGAGCTAGAGGGAGCAGGGATCTGACTCATTCTAAGCAAGCTTCCTATGCTACGCTCTTAAGGCAGCTTCCTGTCCACGTTTCACTTACACAGTGCCTAAGAAAAGGAAATGTGTCAACAAAAAAAGAGGACACAGATTTGCATATCATTTGCACAGCCTAACTTATATGTGTAGATGCAAATTTAGAAATAGCTACTGTAATTTAAATAGAATAGTTTCAGGCAGAAGGCTGTAACCAGGTAAGCTTGGTCAATCTGCTGTCCAGGTGTGGTGAACTGTTGATGGGAAGCTTCAAGGCTCTTGCTGGGAAGGTAGGTACTGGCTTTCCATGACAACTTCAGGCTCTTCCCACTTGACCTCACCACCTTCGGTGTTTCCCCTTCTTTCCTGAATTAATATACACTGTTGGGCCTCATGACATCTCCCTGGCCCAGAGGTGAGTAGTGTGGCAAGGAGTGCCCCACCAAGGCAATTTGAATTAAGTTTATTTGTTTATTAGAACTCTTGTTTGAGACAACAGAGTTTTTAATTTGGAGGCATTCCCTTAGTATTAAGAAGCTGGTGATTTGAGGACTTGCCCTAAAGTCACAGGGTAGTTCTAAAGATTTACCGGTAGAGCAGGTATAGGCAACCTTTGACCTCTCCAGATGTTGATGAACTACAACTCCCATCATCCCTGACCACTGATCGTGCTTGCTGTGGGGCTGACAGGAGTCATAGTTCAGCAACATCTGAAGGGCTAGTGGTTCCCCACACCTGGCCCAGAGGTTGTTGCAAAGTTTGTCTGGAGAATAAAGTTGTTTCAAGTCATTCCTCATTCCTAGTCCAGCCTTTGCCAACCTGGCACCTTCCAGATGCTATGGACTACAACTCCCATCAGCCCCAGCCAGCTGGGTTTGGCAAAAGCAGCTCATCTGCCTTGCACCCAGAATCACGATTATTTTCTCACAATTATTTTCTCTTATGGCTCCCTCCTCGTTGGGAGTGCCTCTTATCCAACAGGCACTCACTGCAAGATTTAGATGGGAGGGGATGGCAAAGATAGCCTCTTGCTTAAAGGCCTATGAATACAAGGAGCCAGTCCTGCTACACACTTGAACTGCTGCTTGCTTGTTGCCAGCGCTATGTCTTTCATCCCTTTCCAAGCCAGCCTTAAGAGGCGGGCAGCGTGCCAGAGTTCTTGTGTCAACTTCCTTTGCATTGGTTTAAATGAGCAAGTGTTCATTCTGCCACACCCAGAACGCCATCGTATCTAGGCTATTGATGTCAGCCTGACATCATACCACGAGAAGCCTGAAGTCATCATTGCAAATGAAGAGGCGTCGTTTGAGCCATTGCGCAGGTATCTGCACAAGAAGTGTGAACTAGATTAAGTTGACACCTTTCATGCAGGGAATTTCAGTTGCCTTGTGCCACCCCAGAGGAATTTCTAGACTGCTGCCACCCTACGATGAATAAAATTGACATAAACTGAATCGACTTTTTCCTTCTGCTAATTTCCCTATTGTTTCATTCTGTTCCTCTCAAACAATCGTGTCCGGAGACTTGTGGGGAGTGGGGGGATGGGGGAGTCTTTTGGGACCTGGAAAAAGAGAGTCAGAAAGAATTAATTGTACTAGAAAAACTTATTGAGATTAAACACAATCATGATAAGCATTTTAATTTCAACACCAATTTAACAATAGAATCAGTTGTCTATGGAGGCTGTGAAATCTATTTCACTGGCTGTTTTTGAAAAAAAGAGGGTGAGCACCTGCTTGGGAACGTATAATTTCCTATATGGAGAAAGAACATCCACTGGCCAACTGGCTGGGTCTACTGACTTCCACTCAGAGCCATGATACTGCAATATAGATTTTAAAATGCTTTTCTGATTATATAATTTTGAATTGAAAGGCTTGACTGTTATATTCACTTCAAGATGCTGATTTCAAACTGAGATAAGCCAAAGTTTCTTGCCTAGTGGCATGTTCATTTTTTTGTGAATGTCAAAAGGCACCTCTGGGCAAATATATTCATGCTGGTTGGTTCCCTGGCCGTGGCATTTTTTCCAGCACATTTCCCCTTCTTTTTCTTAACCCTCATTTGGCTTTATTGCCGGTTAATCCAATTGGCTGTTGTAACTCACACAATTTTTGTTGATGATCTTACCATGTTATCTCTGGCATTACATATTACATTTTTACCCAACCCTGTCCGCCAAGAACTTCAGGGCGTTGTATATAGTCTGTCCCCATTTTATCCTCACAACTGACCTGTGAGGTAGATCAGTCTTAAGACAGGGTGACTGGGACAAAGTCGCCCAATGAGCACATGGCTGAGTCAGGATTTGAACCCAGATCTTTTCCGGTGAGCATTCTAACCATATTCAGTTCTGGTTTTTTGCGGACTAAGATAAAAACCCTGTACTAGCTGACTCTCTCCCCTAAAATCACAAATTCTAAGACAATTTATGTGTAACCTTTATGTTAGTTCTAAACTGTTTTTATTAATATTGTTTCATTTCTAAACAGCTTTATATTTTCAAGGGGGGCGGGAAACCTCAAAGCGGTTTACAGCCAACATTAAGTCATCAAATAAAACAATCCTGAAGATAACATTACTGAAGAAAGTCAAATCTATAACTATACAGTCAAAACAAGAACATTAACAGGACACTAAAATATTAAAGATTTCAAAATAAATCATTACATAGATCAACTACAGAATGCACATTTAAAACAGCATAATTTCCAAGAAAATAAAATATTATCATAAGCATAGAACATATCTTTTGCTGTTGCTGCCAATCCTGCCAATGGTGGTTCACGGCAGGTGGCGGCTGTAGAAGCTCAGGCTCAATGACCTGGGTCTGCACTAAGAGACAGCCAAGATGTTCTCTGGCCTTCTCCGGCCAGCAGCCTCAGGTTTTGTAGTTGGAGTCAGTCAGGTCTCCTGGAAAAAGGTCTGCAAGGCAGGGAGCACGTCTTCTAGGACTCACAGCCAAGATGGCCAATATACACCCCGGTATTTAGGACCGAAGAGCAATGGCATAATTGCCTTCCATTCCTTCTCTATATTTAATAATTGTTGACTCTTGCTGCTCAAATCAGAGAGTAAAATTCCTCCTGCTGGCAGACTCTTTAGTTTATCTTAGTCAAGCTCAATGAGGTGATAATTTGTACACTAACATCATAATCCTATGCTTGTTTACTCAGATGTAAGTCCCACTAAATTCAACAGCTCTTATTAAGTTTGCAGCCCAAAGGGCTTTGTTGAGAGCTAATGTCTGACAGCTGAATGTGCAAATGTGCAATAGAATGGTTTCAGAAGAATCAAAATGTTTAAATAATGCCCAAGGGCATTATGTATACATTGATGGCAAGGATGGAAAGATAGACAAATTAGACAGAGAACAGTGAGCATAACAAGACCAGGCATGATCTTAGAGAAGGAAGCTCCTACATTATCCTCTATAATAAAAACTCAAAAGGAAGGAATACATTAATTTCTAGTCCCTTGAATACGCATCTGCCAAATCAACACTGAAATTAGTACACTGGTGGAATAATACATTGTTGTAAGTTGCTAAGAACTTTTTTTTACCTGTGTACTCCAGTAAGAATGCAGACTATTAGTGAATCTTAAAAAATTGTAATTTATAGTAATAGGGAGGAGGTGGGAATCTTACCTTTCTCCTTGCCTGCTAATTTAGTATGTCTCAGGATGCTCAAAAACAATGAGCACAGCTCAATGCACTTCAGCCTGCAGAGGTCTCTGGCGGGCTGCCACTTACCAGTTTAACATCTCTGCGGGCTGAAACCTATTTAATCTCTGAAAAATCCCTGAAAAAGTCCTTTAAATATAACTTGGCTGAAACACATTGCATTGCTATGAAAATATAATTCACTTTTTCAGCACCTGGAGACATGTTCTATTTTGTTTGTGGTTTCGGTTTGGATACTTTTAGGTTTTTGCATTTCCTGTTCGTCTTAATTTAATATGGCAATATTCCTTCTCTCTCTGCAAAAGCCAAAAACCAAAGGAAGGAGCAACACATTATTTTCAAGTCTCCTGAAGACATAGCTGCAAACTCAGTGCTGGAAACATAATACTGGTACACTGCAGCCATCCTCTGTTTGAAACATCTGTTCAGGAGATGGAACAGTGTTCGCCTTCATTTGTCTCAATGCTCCTCAAGGAACAGGATCTTCCCTGGCATGGTGCATGACCCACCAGTTGGACTCTTGGCTGTACTTTTGACCTCCTGGGTGGGGAACCAGTGGTCCTTCATATGTTGCTGGTCTACAACTCTCATCATCCTTGACTATTGGCTAGGCTGGCCAGGGAAAATGGGAGCATGGCAACATCTGATGGGCCACAGGTACTAGCCATGACAAACCCATGTCTCCTTCAGAGCCATACTGCCTCTAACCATGGAGGTGATACATTATATATTGCCAGAAATCACAAGTGAGCAGAGTGCTGTTGCTTTTAGCTTCTGTTTATGGGCTTCCCATAGGCATCTGGTTGGCCACTGTGAGACTAGGATGCTGGACTAGATGGGCTTTGGGCATGATCCAGAAAGGGTCTTCTTATGCTCTCCAACTTTGTTCTCAGTTCTGACCTGCATATCATGAGATTCTGCCCATTCTCTGCCTCTCCTGGCCACACCCAGAGGTATAACATTTATTAATTTCAAAAGCTCTTTGATCAGGGAAATCAACCTCAACATAGAAGAGTCATTAGCTTTCCCCATCTACTTGTTTGATGTTATCTTTTTCAGCAGTTTAAAAAACCCAAAAACCTTCAAGTTCCTCAGATATCATCCTGGCAGAGACTGCTGTAACTAGTTGTAACTGCGCTTTGGGAAAACTCCCCTTTCTTGACAGTGGTGCAAGTAGGTGATTTTGGACTTAGAGGTCCTGTTTCAGGAGAAGGATGCTTTAGATAGCAATGGTCATGTTGTGCGGATACCTGATTATTGTCTTCCAAAGCAACTACTCTATTCCTAACTTAAAAATGGAAAGTGTAATGCTGGTGGTCAACAAAAGAGGTTTAAAGACTGTCTCAAGGCAAATCTAAAAAACTGTAGTATAAACACCGACAACTGGGAAACACTGGCCTGCGAGTGCTCCAGTTGGAGAACAGCCTTTACAAAGGTGTCATGGACTTTGAAGATACTCGAACTCAGAACACAAGGGAGAAACATGCTAAGAGGAAGGCACGCTTGGCAAATCCACACTGTGATCAACTCTCGCCCGGAAACCAAAGTCCCCACTGTGGAAGGACGTGTGGGTCCAGACCTGGCCTCCACAGTCACTTACGGACTCATTGTTAAAACCGTGTTTATGGAAGACAATCTTATTCGGCTATGAGTGATCGCCAAAGAAGAATAAGAATAAGAATGTGTATTTAGATAGCAATGTGTATCCATCCTGAACGCAATTTATCAAATTTATGGTTTGAGAAGTGCATCTGTCTCCATCATTATTAACTTCCAGGAGGAATTTGAAAATTTCCCTTTTTATCCAGACATATAGTGGCTGAAGAGACCGGCTGTTCCTGCCAATCCTGAGATCACTGGATGAAACAATGTTTTTAATTGCAACTGTTTTAGAAAGTTTTAGCTGAAACTGTTTTCAGATGTAAACTTTTCTAGAATGGTTTTTCTGTGTTTTCCATCACGGGCTCTTTTGGGAGAAAGGGTGCAATATCCATTCAATAATATGTGTGTGAGATCTCTCTCTCTCTCTCTCATCTAGGAGGAAGAGCAGTACAAAAATTCATAAAAGAAATATTTCTTTTTATATAATGTTGGGGGCCCTTCCGGGTATCATATTAAATGGGACATCCTATTCCATCATAATAATCATCATTTTATTATTTATACCCCATCCATCTAACTGGGTTCTGGGTTGCCCCAGCCACTCTGGGTGGCTTCCAACATATATAAAAACATAGCAAAATATTAAACATTTAAAAAACTTCCCTATATCTGATCTGACTTCAGATGTCTTCTAAAGGATATATGGTTACTTATCTCCTCGGCTCGGGGTTTGCATAACTCCATACCCTCCAACATTTCTCCGATGAAAATAGGGACATCCTAAGGAAAAGCAGGACATTCTGGAATCAAATCAGAAAACTGGAACGGTTTCTGTAAATCCGGGACTGTCCCTGGAGAATAGGGACAATTGGAGGGTCTGTGGGGGGTCTTTCTTCCCACCTTTCCTAGAGTTGGTGAGGTCTGAATCTGGGACCTGTTGCATGCAAATGCATGTGCCAGCACTGAGCTGTGCTCACGAGGAACTAACATGAAGAGGTGTTTTTAAAATGTTTGTGAGCCTGGACGCACACTATAGCAGAAATTGTCATTCTCTCTGCCTAACAGGATTGTTGTGATGATAACTTTGTGAAGATCTGAACCATGCACACCACCTTCAGCATTGTGGATGAAAGGTGGGGTATAAATACAATGAGATTTTTTTTTAAAAAAAAAAATCACATACATGAGGTTGTCAGAGGATAGAGATTAACAGCCTTGACCTGTGCTGTGCCATAGTCTATTCTGGAAATTCACGTGGTGATCCTCAAAAGAGAGGCCAGTGTCTATTTTCCCTTGAACCCTTAAGCAGTGCCAAGTAGCTTCTTGACTGAAATCCAATATTTAGTCAGCATTTATCCACTGAATTTCTGGAAGGGTGCCCAGGGTGTGTGTGCTTAGAGAGAATAGCCCCAGAGGCACAGATCAATGGCATGTTTCCCAAAAGGGAATGAAAAATGAAAAAGGCTTGAGCCTTTCCAAATAAATAGGCAGAAGCCTTTTATTCTCAGTAATACCTTAGAATCAGAGATACAATTAGGTGTGTTTGTCTCCCTGTTGTCCTAGTTACTGCCCGACCAGCAATCTCAATTTATGTAACCACCGTTTGATCAGTAGGCCAAAAGCCTGGATCTGTGGTGGTTCTTGGCAGGCTGGGACTATCAAGGCTTCCTTTGCAATCTCCATCATTCATACCTCGCCAATTTGTCTTGGATTTCAATGGGTTTCGTTAATTCAAAATGTTGTGATCCTTCAAACAAGTGTGCATTAAGTTCAGGCAACTTGCCCTTATTAGAGAGGCACCAAGAAATGAGGGTTTGTCTCCTGAGAAATCTCTAGGTGGGACAAGAAGCTACAGGTAGAACTGGATATGAAACAACTGATTGGTTCAAAATTGGGAAAGGAGTACGACAAGGCTGTATATTGTCTCCCCACTTATTTAACTTATATGCAGAATTCATCATGCGAAAGGCTGGACTGGATGAATCCCAAACCAGAATTAAGATTGCCGGAAGAAATATCAACAACCTCAGATATGCTGATGACACAACCTTGATGGCAGAAAGTGAGGAGGAATTAAAGAAACTTTTAATAAGGGTGAAAGAGGAGAGGGCAAAATATGGTCTGAAGCTCAACATCCAAAAAACTAAGATCTTGGCCACTGGTCCCATCACCTCCTGGCAACGTAGAAGGGGAAGAAATGGAGGCAGTGAGAGATTTTACTTTCTTGGGCTCCATGATCACTGCAGATGGTGACAGCAGCCACAAAATTAAAAGACACCTGCTTCTTGGGAGGAAAGCAATGACAAACCTAGACAGCATCTTAAAAAGCAGAGACATCACCTTGCTGACAAAGGTCCGTATAGTCAAAGCTATGGTTTTCCCAGTAGTAATGTACGGAAGTGAGAGCTGGACCATAAAGAAGACTGATCGCCGAAGAATTGATGCTTTTGAATTATGGTGCTGGAGGAGACTTTTGAGAGTCCCATGGACTGCAAATAGATCAAATTTATCCATCCTTAAAGAAATCAGCCCTGAGTGCTCACTGAAAGGACAGATCCTGAAGTTGAGGCTCCAGTACTTTGGCCACCTCATGAGAAGAGAAGACTCCCTAAAAAAGACCCTGATGTTGGGAAAGATGGAGGGCACAAGAAGAAGGGGACGACAGAGGATGAGATGGTGGGACAGTGTTCTTGAAGTGACTAGCATTATTTTGGCCAAACTGCAGGAGGCAGTGAAAGATAGGCGTGCCTGGCGTGCTCTGGTCCATGGGGTCACGACGAGTTGGACACGACTGAACGACTGAACCACAACAACAAGAAACGAGGGAAGCTTTTCCGTTTGATGCTGAAAGGAAGAGCTGCCACTTCAAACTCCATTATTTGAAGGACCAAGAGGCATTTAATACTAGTGGTAGACTTTGGTACTATGGCACCCTGAGATAGGCCAAAATCTGCCCCATTGTGTTGTGCCAGGCTTTGGGAAGAAGGTAGGAGGACTATAGGACCCTGTCAGAGCCCTCATGCCTCCTTCCCATAGCTGGGTGGATGCCCCCTCTCTGCTCAGTGCCCATTGTGGCAGGACCAGTCGCACTGCCCTAAAACCGCCTCTGTTTAATACCCTACTGTTCTTGTTTCCAACATGTTAAACTATGGAACTCACCTCCCTAGGAGGCAGTGATGGCCACCAACTTCAGTGGCTTTAAAAGAAGAATAGTCAAATTCATGGAGGATAAGGTTATCAATGGATACATGCTATGTTTCCCTCCACAGCTGGAGGCACCAAGGCTTATGAATTCTAGCTGCTGAAAACCACAGGAGGGGAGAGGGCTCTTGTGTTTGCAGATTTCCCACAAGCAACTGGTTTGCCACTGTGAGAACAGGATGTGCTAGACCAAATGGGCCATTTATTTATTACATTTCTATCCTGCCCTTCATCTGAGGATCACCACAGACTCTTCTTATGTTCTGATATGCCAAATGGAACCTCTGTGTATGATAGAAGTATACCTTCTGCTCTCAGATCTTGCAAATGCTTACAGCTTTTAAAAAACATTTTCTGCCTTGCAACCCTTTATGTGTGTACTTGGAAGTAAGGCCAGTTTTCAAAATGGTGCATAGGATCGCAGCTTTAATCTGAGAGCTGGTCTCCTTTAATGTTTCTAACATCACCATTAGAAATTCATCATTTGTGTGCAGAATCAATCCCTGGTGTCTCTAGGTAGGGCTGGGAAATTCCCCTGCCTGAAATGCTGGAGAGCTTCTGCATTCATAGAAGTACTAGATTTGGTTTTGGCCATGACTACCATACAGAGAAATAATGATGTGCCCTTTCAAGATGTTCAGTGAAACGTCCTTTGCTTGCTTCCCTTTAAGGTGAGAGGGGCCACCTGCTTTAGCTTGCAGAATCAAGCCTTGCCATATTTGATTAACAAACACAAGAGAGCAATGAATGAGTGGATGGAGATGTCAGGTAGATGCCCCATTAAAAGTGAGTTAACAAGGAGTGGCAATCTCAGAATAAACACCTAGAAATGGATCCAGATGAGAAGCCTTGTTAGCCAAGTTAGATTGACTTTTTCAATTTAATTTTGACAGTCTGTGAGCAATGTGTTTTCTGCCTTCCTTCCCCCACCCCTGGCCTTTCCCCAAATAAACTTTCTTTATCTACTTTGACGTTTGGTTTTGTTGGTTTAAAAAAGGCATTTCTCACTGAAAGTTTCCCCATGTGCTGGGGCTGCAGATTGTGTACCTTCTGTGCTTTGGGGAAATGAAACTGACGTTGCTTTATTTTATTTTTTTGTTTCCCGACAGCAGGGGTGTAGGGGAGGGCTTACCGGTAGGTCCATAAGGCTTGGAAGCAGCTGGACAGCCTAGGATTTGGGGAGCGCTTCAGCCTGATTGGTGGCAGACAATCAAAATTCTTCTAGTGAGAACCCTTACCAAAAAAATATGGGAGTCTGCCAGGGGGAAAAGACTCCATTTCCCCAGATCCATCACCCTGAATTAGAAGTAGGATAACATTGCCAAGGCATGTTAGCATTGTTTGCAATGGAAACTGAACATCACTGCATAGCCTAGGAATTATACAAAAGGCTTCAGTCCTACGTACCCTTCCCTGAGGCCGAATCCCCAGCATGTTCAAATTGAGTGACTCCTGATAAAACAGGCATATGACTGGACTGCACAGAATCCTATATTACATGGAATTCCAAAGCCTGCTGCCACTTGTTGCATTCAGATGGGCAACTACCCAAGCAAAGTTCAGCGAAGTCCACTAAAATCAATCGGCTTGGCAGCACTCTAATCTCTGTTGGTTTGTGGCTTATTGGAAAGCACATCTTGCACAACACCACTTTGAGGTTGGCTAGTACTGTACTGCAGCCACCTCATGAGAAGAGAAGACTCCCTGGAAAAGACCCTGATGTTGGGAAAGATTGAGGGCACAAGGAGAAGGGGACAGCAGAGGACGAGATGGTTGGACAGTGTTTTCGAAGCTACCAACATGAGTCTGACCAAACTGTGGGAGGCAGTGGAAGACAGGAGGGCCTGGCATGCTCTGGTCCATGGGGTCACAAAGAGTCAGACACGACTAAATGACTAAGCAACAACAGTACTGCAGCAGAATAGGAAATTGCCACCTGGCTGGCCAAACCCTCCCACACCTTGCTCTTGCTGCTTTAGCAGCCGAAAGAAGCAGGGGAAGCTTTCCCCAGCACAAAGATCTGCAGACGCAAGTGATGGTGTTTATTTCCCCACTATAATAGAGCAGTTATCGGCAGCAGATCGGTCAGGGGTTCTGACTCCTGGTTATTTAACAACAGCAACAAGAACACTACACCCCACCTAAATTAGGCCACTGGAATTGTTAAAAAGAATCAACAGCAGTCCTGGAATGGATTTTTGAGTGCAAAGGCTGTGAGCTCTGAATGTGCTCAGAGGCAAGCTTCTTCTTTAATTCTAATAATCTCTTTTGCACCTGGTTATGGTTGGTAGATCTTGGGCTATTAAAAAAAAAACACCCCAAGCAGATTAAAGAAGATTGAAGTCCAACCACCCCTGAAATAGATGAAGCACAATCACTTCCCAATGCCTGCAGGTCAAGCTATTGCAAACTGCAGAGTTACAAGGACTGGTTAACGCAGTGGCAACCCTATTATGTATGCTACAACAGCTGTGCAGCTGCTACTTGCCCAAAGATGGAAGGAGGACAACCTACCTACAAAAGAAGAATGGCAGATAAAGATGATGGACTATGCTGAATTGGTGAAAATGACCGGGAAAACCAGAGATCAAGAGGACAATAAATTTAATAAAGAACAGGGAAATTTCTTAAGTTACTTGAAAGAACACTGTAAACAATTGAACACATTGGCAGGATTTTGAAAACACTTGCAATGAAGCGAGAACTATGATAGAAATTGAGTTTTAAGAAAATATGGAGAATATGATAAGATGCAGTTTGAAAAGAATATCTGGAGAAACCATGGAGGGGTAGAGGGAAGTTCCAGGATCCTGAGAATCCTATTTGTAAAATGATTATGATTTATGTATGATGATAAAAGTGAAAAGTGAAAATGAATTTTAAAAGTTAGGTTTTTTTAAACACACACACACACACAGGCAACCCTAGAGTTGAGAGACTAGTTTGGACTAGTCCAAAGCTGCTCAGTGAACTGAAGGGTGAGTTGATATCCTGTCTCAAAGTCTCTCCAACGCTGGATAAAACAGGCTGCCCAGACACATGTTAGTGGAGGTGTTCACAAGTTACCTTCTGTGATTGTACAATCTGTCTACACAAATAGTTGAGTTGCACACTCATGCAATTACTCGCATGTAACGTCCAACAAATCCATGCAGTTCATGTACCCTTGTTCACTATAGCTGAGCTGTACAGATCAACAAGTGCACACTCTTTCACACAAGCACTTGTACACATGTAGAGGCAGCTTGCACTTCTGCCTTGGGTCATGTGTGAGCAAGCCTGATGTTGAGTAGAAAGGACAGCATTTCCACATGGTATCAAGCAGGGAGAAAGGCAATAGACATGCTAGTTTTCTGGACAGGATTGCACAAGTTGCTGCCAGCCCATGAGCCTTTTTTTTCGACAACGCTGCTACTGATTCCAAAACTGGGATCTTCAAAGCAGTATTTGTGTGTGCCATCTGGAGAGCACAGCAAAGAATTCACTCTGCTGTTCTTGATTTCCAGAATTGCACAAACAATCGTCCTTGCAACATGGCACGCAGCACCTGCTGGTGCCAGAGGTTTTTGTTTTGTTATCCACGGCGGTGTAATTATCTAACTTCATTTGTCGCAGATTGCTTCAGCGTGTGTGAATAATGGAGCAGCGATGATAAAAAACGATTAGCATTCTGATTAGAAAGGATGTGCAATGGTGAGCAGTTTTGCTTATCTGCAGGAAGGGCAAAGCAAAACCTTTAGGCACAGCAAAGGAACCGACAACCCGCCCTCAAAACCAGATGAGGAGTGTGCTGCCAACAATTAAGCAAGCAATCCTTTCTCCCTTGTTGAGTTTCATGTTGAAGAAAGCTCATGCAATGCATTTTTTAGTGGTAGGCTCATCGTTTGAGCAGTTTAGCCCTCCCCCTTTCTGCGTTGTGATGATGAGACAGAGCACTTTTTATGCTGATACTTAAGCACGATGAGGAAAAACCCTGGGGTTTTCCCATCTGGAAAGGCCCTCCCTCCCTTGGCATCAGTTTCAGGGCTGTGCACCTGTTAGTTTCCGCTCTTCATCACTAGATGTCACTCCTGCTTATGCTAAAACCACACACACAAATCACCGCAGATAACTTTCCCAGCAGTGAGGATAATGATAATGGCAGAGGCAATATTACGCTGGTACTGGTGACGATTGCATAGCATTTATACAAACCATCCCCAACCTGTCCTGATGTGAGACTCTGTTCAGGTCAGACATGCCCAACTTGGAGCGGTCCTGATGCTGTGGACTCCAACTCCCATCACCCTCAGTCAGCCCTAAACCAGGTTGGTTTAGGTGAATCTGTGACTGTTGTTACTGTGGAAGGGGATACATAGAAGGGGGCTTGTGTCATGCAAATGGGAAATCTAGTCAGTGTGGATTTTGCATTAATGCCACAATTTTGCATTCATAATACAGTTACTCTTCTGCTGATCATTGCAAGAGCCTCTTTAAACCTCTTGTGTAAAACATCCTATGGACACTGGGACCTGGGAGACCAGGTTTCAACCCCCCCACTTATCTATGAAACTCACTGGGTGAGTTTGGGCCACTTACTCTAGAGTTGCCATATTCAAAAAGTGAAAATTTGGACACAAAGTTGTTGAGCCTTTTTTTTAAAAGACAAATTTGTTCAGCTTTTATGCAAAACATTAAAAAAGCTATTTTTAAAGGAAATTCACCAAAAAATTGACATTTCCGCCCGGGTTTCCCCAGACATTTTAACCGATTTTTGGACACTGTTTCCGATGGATGAATCCCGGATATGTCCAGGAAATTTGGGACATATGGCAGCCCTAATTACTGCTTCTGAACCTAACCCACCTCACACGGTTGTTGTGAGGATGAAAAGCAGAGGGGGAGAACCTTGAGTTGCTTGGAGGGCAGGTAGAGCATAAATGTAGCAAGTTGATAAAATCAAATCATGAGAACGCTCATCAAAACTCCTAGCTCCTTGGAAATGCCAGCAATGGCACTGATATACTGCTCTTCAGACCTTCAGCATGCACCTGATAACTGTACAATCATTTTGTCGGTTTCACAAGAGGAGGGCTTTCAAGCCTGCTGTTTCCCCTCTAAGCACACGAGGCTCTGATCTTTTTGTTGTTCTTTCCATAGGTGCATTCCCAGACTACCTGTCACAATTCTGTTTTGCAAAGGATATATCTGCTACCAACATTGAACTAGGGAACGAACACGCCATCCACATTTCCTTACAAGAGGAGATCAATTATGAATAATAGAAAGACATGGTTAAACGTTGCAGCGTGCCCAGGGGAGCCATGACTGGCAGCATAAAAGGGCTGAGTTTTTAAAGAGGTTTCTTTTCACGGCAAATAGTTCACCTGGCAAGGAGACAAGCAGTAGATAAATAAAAAATGGGTGGAGAATGGCAGGCCTGGGTGGGTCTCCCCTCAATTCCTTCCTCCAGATAATGTATAGAGACGTTGATTAACAACGGGCCCAGGACAGAACTCTGTGACACCACACATGTCACTTTTTTCCAGGGTGATGAGGAACCATTAGTGAGCACTTGTTGGGTTCGGTCAGTCAACCTTTTTGCAGTAAGGAAAGTGACAGTATCATTTAACCTCCCTGCAAGCAAATAAGCCCTCGAACCTGCCCAGACTTTGTGCAAACAAATGAGGCTGCATGCTCAATAAACATGTCCTCTGGAAGTGACCGGCACCCCCACAATTGAACTCCTTGGCCCATTGGCATAATAACACGCCCTACAAAAAAATAATAATTCCTGAAGAAGTGTGCATGCACATGAAAGCTCATACCAAGAACAAACTTAGTTGGTCTCTAAGATGCTACCGGAAGGAATTTATTATTATTATTTATTTTGTTTTGAATATGGCAGACCAACACGGCTACCTACCTGTAACAGAGACTACTGGAAGCTCAAGTAGTGGCCACCAGGGGGCGAGCTTTTTCTGTGAGTACAAATTCCATGTAGAATCACCTTCTTGAACTTAACCATGGGCCATCTCTGTTGGTATTCCTCCGTATCCTTAGAACATATTTATTTAACTGGGCATTTGAAGATATACAATTCCAGTCTTAGGGTGCTTCCAGGAGATGCATTCATCCAGGCTTGTTTTGGGGGAAATTAGATGACAACCAGATGCAGGGGCGTAGCAAGGTAAATTGGTACCCGGGGGCAAAAAAAAAAATTTTGTCACACCCCCCCCCCCCAGAGGCGTAGGAAGGTCAGGTGGTACCTGGTGCAGAAAATTTCTTGTCACCACCCCCATTGATCCCCCCCCCCCGCAAAAATGGTTTTATGTTATTTCATATTTTCTTACAAAGGAATAATAACAAGTAATAATAATAATAAAACTTTTATTTATATCCCGCCCTCCCTGGCCAAAGTCGGGCTCAGGGCGGCTAACATCAGATACATAACATAGGTATAAAATCAAACAATAATTAAATTACCTCCTAAATGTGGGATGTAAACACATAGCAGCCAAACACAACATTGCTAGAGTGGACATGAAGGTAACTCAGTCCTCCAGGCATAACTTCTTGCTTCCTGGACTGAGTTAACTTCCTCTGACCAGAAGTAGGTGTGGTCTTACCTGGGAACAAGGTCCCAAGGTACAGTCACCATTTTCCCTCCGTCTGTTCAAGATGCAACAAGATGTTCTCCTGGCTCTCAGCCAAGAGAACAAAGGAAGCTACTTTTCCCTATGGAAGTAGCAACCACTTGTAAATAACTTTTTACTAAGCAAGCCTGCCATTCTGAGAAACGCTGTGTAACTCAGGAATTATGTAAGTAAACTCTTTTTATTCATTTAAGATACATTGTGTCGTGTGCAGTCTTTTAAGAGGGATATAGGGGAATTATACCAGGAATATATATTTCTTATAGAGGCTTTAGCAAGCCTATGCAAGCGCGTCTGGTGTGTGTGTTTTAAACAGGGAATGAAACTCTGCTAAGTTTGGAGCTTGTTAATTCAAGCTGGGATGAGATATAGAAAATAATATATCATCATCCACACTCCTAAACATTCCCACACTAAAAACATCTCAGAATCAAATTAAGTCTAATTAGATGGCTTTCCACAGGGTTAGGGTTGGGAACAGTAAGTGCTCCACTGAACTGAAATTTCAGCCTTCACGACATAGGAAAACAGCCAAGTAAACAGCTATTTTGGTGGAGGAGGGTCAAGATATTAACCGATATGCATGAAATTTCATATATAGCTATATAATCCCTAGTATAGTAAGATAAGACCTTCGGAGCAGGCATTTTAAAAAAGTTTTTTATGAACCGCCCTAGTAGGGCAGTAATTGTTCCTTGATAATTTGTCACCCCCTCCATTATGGAAACTGGGGCGATCCGCCCCCTATGTGCCCCCTTGCTACGCCCCTGACCTGATGGATTATATTGTGCGACCTGAATTTGCTAGTATGTGACTGGATCCTACTTGAAGATAGCAGCAGCCTTTGCTATTTCTGTCCAGTGCAGCTGAATATTATCCTGTCGTGCTTTTAATATGTACGTTGCCTCAATACTTTGAAACGCAGGGAGAGGGGAGAAATCTGATTCAGTTAAGTTGAACCCTCCCAATTCATGCTTTCCAAAGCAATATGAGAGCCCCAAAATATCTGCCCAAATTAACCAGCGTTTTACAAAAATTCATATATTAGGGGAAAGCATGACTAAAAATGAAAATACCATACAGAAATGCGTCACATTAAAGTAAATTACTCGCAAAAATGTGTGCATTAGTTAAAAGGACACACAATAATATATTTATGGGGGGGGGAGCCATTCCAGAGTGAACAATATTCAACCAAGTTTTACTTGGAGTAGACCTATTGAAATTAATGGACCTTGCTTAGTCATGTTTATTAATTTCATTGTGTCTACTCTAAGTAAACCTGTTGCCACCTAAATTCAGTTCCCCACCCCTAAAGTAAAAGGCACCAATCCAAATACAGTACTATGCAAGAGACTCTTCTTTGCCAATGATGATTGACTCACACCTGAAATAGTGACAGCCTGGAAGCGCCCTCTGCTGACAGCTGGATCTTAACAGGGAAGTGAAAATTCCCCATGTTTAATGTGGGGAAGACCAGCACATGCAGAAATGTATCAAAGCGTCGCAAGACCTGCTTTCATATGTTTGAGCAACTACATTTTAAGAGTGATCTCTCTGCTTCACAATAAAGGGAAGAAAACACTTACAGGGCTAAAAATCCTCATTTTTGGAAACTGCATTTGCATCTTTCCCTTTCCTCCAAGGACCTGAGGACAACATGTCTGGGCTTTATCCTACTTTGTTCTCATAACAACCCTGCGAGGTAGGGCAAGGCGGAAGAGAGTGAGTTCCCTCACTGCTTGTGGGTCTGGACCCTGCTTTTGCACTCTAGAACGCACCAATAGACATGCACACATACAGGGAGCAGGTGGTGCTGTGGTCTAAACCACTGAGCCTCTTGGGGTTGCCGATCAGAAGGTTGGCGGTTCAAATCTGTGTGACAGGGTGAGCTCCCATTGCTGTGTCCCAGCTCCTGCCAACCTAGCAGTTCAAAAGCACACCAGTGCAAGTAGATAAATAGGTACCGCTGCAGTGGAAAGGTAAATGGCATTTCCATGCACTCTGGCACTCGTCAGTGTCCCGTTGTGCCAGAAGCCGTTTATCCATGACCCAGAAAACTGTCCATGGACAAATGCTGGCTCCCTCGGCCTGAAGATGAGTGCCACACCCCATAGTCGCCTTTGGCTTGACTTAACCATCCAGGAGTCCTTTACCTTTTTACATTTTGCACACATACAGAGGCAGGCTGTCTGTAGCCTCCGAGCGCGCATACACAGCAAATGCAGCAATTCCACTTTCCCGGATCATCGTAATCTGCCTGCCTACATGAATGTGCTCATGCTCTCGTGCTCACTCTGGTTCTGCCTGCCTCCTCCATCTCTCCCGCCTCCTCATGAACTGACATTATGTTAGAGATAATCCGCCCCCTTGTTTTAATGCATAGTGGAGTAGATCAGTGTTTTTCAACCTTTTTTGGGCAAAGGCACACTTGTTTCATGAAAAAAATCACGAGGCACACCACCATTAGAAAATGTTAAAAAATTTAACTCTGTGCCTATATTGACTATATATAAAGTAATTTTTCAATTTTTCCCACGGCACACCAGGCAACATCTCGCGGCACACTAGTGTGCCGCGGAACAGTGGTTGAAAAACACTGGAGTAGATTTTGTTTCCTGCCTGTTTGTCACAATGATTGGAACTCAACAAAGCTAAGAGAAACCTGCTTCTAAATCCCCGACCCTCTTCTTTTTGTCACGTTGATTGTCCCACCTGTAACGAGGACTTAATTCTGCAACTAATTGTCGGCTGGGGATTACCGGTAGCTATGCACATGGGTAGGTTTGGTAGGAATGTTTGAGGCTGAGGTTTCTCTGTGGGAAATTCCTAGGGATATGTTTTTTTTTTTTTTACTGGGGCAGGGGGAGTGTGGCTACAGCTTCTGTCTCAGTTATTTCATTTAGTAACTAATGATATACGGTTCACGTAAATGATGATAGTTCCTATGAATGACAATGGTCCATATAAATGATGGTCATATAAATGATGCTGAGAGACTGAGAGGAGATACGATAGCTGTCTTCAAATATCTAAAGAGCTGCCACAGGGAAGATAGTGCAAGATTGTTCTCTCCTGCTCTGTAGGGTAGGACCTGCACCAATGGATTCAAGCAGTGCTTTTTTTCTAAAAAAATTAAAAATGTTTAGGGGTACTCTCATTTTACTACTCATATTGAAATACTGCCCCTCAACAAGGCCAAACTTAGATTCACAAAATGTTTAGGGGTATGTGTACCCCTGCGTACCTCCAGAAAAAAGCACTGGATTCAAGTTACAAGAAAGGAGATTCCAACTAAACATCAGGAAGAACTTTCTGGCAGTGAGACAGTGAAACAGACTCCCTGGGAATATGGTGGACTTGCCTTCATTGGAGGTTTTTAGGCAGAGGTTGGGTGGCCACCTGCCTTGGATGCTTCAGCTGAGAATCAAAGACTCATGGAATCATAGAGCTGGAAAGGACTTCAAGGGTCATTTAGTCCAGCCCCTTGCAAGGCAGGAATCTCAACGCCTGTTTCCCCACCCAGTATGAAAGCATACTGGACCCTGCTTAGCTTTCCAATTGTGCTAGCAGTTTTATTGCTGCACCAGTAGGATTAGACTCCTGCATTGCAGGACGATCGGACTAGATGACCCTCAGAGTCCCTTCCAACTGTGGGATGTAAAACGCAGGAGCAGTCAAACACAACATTGCTAGAGTGGACATAGAAAGGGAACTCTAGGCCAGCCAGTCGGAACTCACTATTTCCCCTGGGCTGGGATGGACTTCCCCTGTGTAACTGGAGATGGGTGTGGTCTCACCTGGGCAGGTTAACACAAAACCACAGGGGCCAGACTCCATCTTTCTCTTTTGGACGACGCACTCAATGAAGCTGCTTTGCTAAGATGCTCTCTTGGCTTCCAGCCAAAAGAACACAAAGGAGCTGTTTTCCCTTATGCAACAGTGTCCTGAGTAAATGTTACTTTTACTAAGTTTAAGTCTGCCGTCTGGGATCCAATTGTGAACAGATGATTTCTTGTGAGTAAATGTTTTATACTTTTATAGAAGACTGTGTAGTGTCTTATTTTGAGAGGGATTAATGGGGAAAATACCAGGACATTTATTACAGAGGTTTTAACAAACCTGAGCAAGCTATCTGCTGCATGTGTTTTTAAAAGGGGAATGAGAACTCTGCTAATTTCTGGGACTTGTAAACAGAAGTTGGAATAGGATATCTTAAATAATATATCCTCTCCTGCATCCCAAAACATTCCCACACCAACTCTATGATTCATCTCACTGTGCTACAATTTAAAGTGCCACACAACTGACACCAACAATAGATTCCTATTCCCCTCACAGACCTACAGTTCCTGGAGGGTTTAACAATCATTCCTGCTTTGCAGGGAACTCTGGGAACTGTAGCTCTGAGAGGGGAACCGGAACCTCCTAGCAACTCTCTGCACCCTTAATGAACTACAGTTCCCAGGATTCTTTGGGGGTAAACTATGACTGTTAACATGGTATAAGCGCATGGTATGAATGCGGCCTCAGGTTGCTTCCTTTATAAAGAAAATTGCAGTAAGCCATCTATCAATTCCAATAAGTGGATAACAAACCAAATGATGGTATATTTAAATATACTCAGGGCAGGGATGTTCCGCATGTTCTCTCCTAGGAGAAGGGGAGCCGATGAAAGAGAACACCTAACAGAACGACAGAAGATCAAAAGATACCCCAGGAAAAACAGTGTGCTTGGATTTCAGCTACTGCACACTGAGCTACATAGCACCATCACCTAGGGATTATCGCTATAATGATATTCTCTGAAAGGTCATAGCTTGCCATCAAACCTCTCCAGCTCAGAAAGGCATTTGTAAACAGCACCCTTTCATCTTTTGCTGATGCTGTTGGCTGCATCTGAGCTTTCCAACACTTTGTTGTTTGTGTACCTTTGGATGTTGATTTTGCCTTCCCTTCCCTTCCTTTTTTTCTCTTTCCTCCCCCCCCCCCCCTTTTCCTTTTACAATTTCATGATATGCAGCAAAGAGTGGAATGAGCAAAGATATATATACTACGTCAAGGCTGCTGATTAGGTGCTTGTTGCATTCATGCAGTACAGATGGAACCCACAAGCCATGTGGGAATTGTGCTAATCCTCACACTAATTCCCCACCGGTTCTTATATCAAGCCATGCACACAATCCAGGTAAAGCAAAGCACCATATAATCTTAATAATATAAAAGGAATCCTGCAGGATCAAGCCACAGTGCTCAACCAGATGCCCACATGCAGGACATGAGCACAACAGTCCTTGGGAAAAACCAACCAAAATTTAAAAGGGAATAGTGTGGTAGCAGTAGAAAAGCAATTAATAAATATGTTGGTGCCAAAGGCTGTAAATAGGCCGGACACAACATACTGGAGCAAAAAGTCGAGTAGATGTGCTGTGTTTGTATACGCATGGACACTAATGAAGCAAACAATCCCGCAATTACAGGAGGTGGATAACAATAACAAACCAAAGGATGACACAGTTAGAAGGGGCAGGGCAGGGATGTTTGGCATGTTCTCTCCTAGAAGGAGGGGAGTTGGTGAAAGGGAACACCTAACAGGATTACAGAAGGCCAAAGGGTTCCCCAGGCAGAACAGTGTACGTGCATGGTCCCTATGAACACCTCTGCCTCGGAATGCTACAGATAGCTGCATTAAAGAGAGTGCAGGATTGCTCCCCTTTGAATCCACTGCAGTCTGTTTGAGGTGCCACCTCACCAAGCTCAGTCTGCCTTCAGCCAGCCCCTGCCAGCCAGCCTTCTTGATGTCATGGACTGACTGGAAGCAGAGGAGTGGTGTGAGGCCCCTGCTGAACCCCCAGGTCAAATGGAGAAGAGGGGGAAGACTGGGAGGAGATGGTGTCAGGAGCTGGAGAGGTAACAGGGTTTAGTGAGCAGCAAGAGGCTGTGGTAGAAGGCAGTCTAGACTCAGAGGCAGGAGAGGAGGGAGACCAGGAGACAGAGGGAGAAATCCAAGGAGTCTCCCCCCTCCTGCTGCAACCAACTCCCGTCCCACCCTGCTCTCCCAGAGACAAGGTGACAGAGCCTTAGGCTGCTGGGGAAGGAATCCGGGAGAGGAGCCTTAGAGACTGGTGGAAAGAAAGGGACCTTCAGTTCCCACAACTGCCTCATAGGGGCAACTTCTACCAGGATGAGTTGCTGTGCTCTCTAGGCCTGAGCTATTTTGTTTCTTTGGACGCAGAGTTAACTTTGCTGCCATCTTGTGAGTCATTACTGACCTGGACCTGGCACCTGCCTCTGGCACTTGCTTACATCCAGTACAGAGAGGTGGTTCTGGTTGTCAGCATCTTCTTCCTTAGGCTCAGTGTTGTCATTATAGAGCCTGGAAGGGAGGAGGACGGGGGCAAAACTAGAACTGGCTGGCTTTTCCTGTCATTGGTTCTGGCTCCACCTACTGTTGGCCTCTCTGCCTTCCGCCCCACCAGTCTCAATGGGCATGCAACGAACCTCCCTTTCACACTCCCCTCCCCTGTTACTAAGTTTATTTATTTTTATTTTTTTATTGCTCAGGTGTTCCGGCTCAGACTAATTAGCCCCCCCCCCCACCTGTCTCTCGGAGGTCCGTCAATGAAGTAAACTCCCTGGTAGATACAAAACGGGAGTATCTTAGTAACCGGAGTGTATTTGTCCAGCTGCCGCGGCCGTTTATAATCCTTGCTCTGGGCTTCAGGGGTTAAACACCTTATTGCCTACAGCCCCAGGGTCTCTCTCTCTAGATCCCTCACTGTAGCAGTCTGCTAAACCCTTTTAGCAACTCAGTGGCATGCACAATGTTTCAGCCCGCTAGCCCCTCCTGAGTGAAACCCCTAAGACACAAACTAACACCCCGCAGGATAGTTTGGACTCTTCCCTGGGTTCACCTCTTCATGAGCAGTTTATAACCCGCTGGACCCACAAATTGGCGACGACTGACTTATAGCAACAAAACTAGTCTTTATTTTCTTTTTAGAGCATAACGGTTTCAGAGAATCAAATGTTTAAACGTAGTTTCATAACAGCATACAAGGTTTTCTATTCAGTATAATATACTAAACCTTCGACCTAGCCTAACCTACCCACCACTATCCTGGTCTCTAACCCTCTCTCCCTCAGTCACCACTCACTCCCTCTTTCTCCCTCCTGACCAACTGCCGCTCCCTCCTTTTAAAATCCCGCCTCCTGCGAGCGAACTGCCCCTCAAACAGACAGAAACTTAACTCTTCACACTTTGGGGTTTCTGACCATACCCTGCCTAAGGGCAGATCCGTTACAGGGCACCAGCCACCAATGATCCACCGCATTGATTATATGCATCTCTCAGCGTGGTGTAGTGGTTATGGGGTTGGACTGGGATCTGAGTTCAAACCCGGGCCTCACATTTCAGTTGGATGACCTTGGGCCAGTCACTGCGTTACCTCATGGAGTAGTTATGGGGATAAAAATGGGGAGCCATTGATGCCACCATGAGCTGCTTGGAGGAAAGGTGGAATGAAAATGCAATTTGTAACAACAACAACAACAACAACAACAACAACAACAACAACAACAACTGATAATGATTATGAAATAGTAAGTGGTGACATCTGTGGTCAGCAGTCTGGATAAAGCACACAGGACAAAGAGGAAATATTGACTGTTATAATCTCAGTAAATGTTTTCGGAGTCAAAACGTGTCGTCTCAGCAACAGCAAATCCTCCCTGGTACATCCAGAGAGGCATCCCAGGGAATTCAGGGCAGGCCAGAGATGGGGATGATGACGATAGCTGAAGCCAGGGAACAAGTGTGCCACTCCTTTCAGAGCCAGCTGGAAGTGGCGTTGACGTGAAGCTGTAAGCCCCGCTAAGAGGGAATTACAGTATTCAAGACATGTGGTCATGAGGGCATGAGCGAAGCAGAGGTCTTCCGGAGATAAATAAGGCTGCCGTGCCACTTGCACAGAAACAAGGGCTGGAAATAAATCCAGCTTCGAACGACGATGGCATAGACGTGGTGCTTTGCAGGGAAAGTTGAGCAGGCAGCCTGCAAATCCGCTTCGCCACTTCTGAGCCGCCTTCCCTTAAGCATCAAGGGAGGGCAGGTCATTTATTATCATGGCTTCTTATGTGTCCCAGGCATTCATCTGTTCATATTAAGGCCACCTCTGCCTAGCTGTAGTCCAGCAACATTGAGGGGCTGGCACAGGTTCGAGCACCCCAGATTTAAAAGCATTTATTACAAGTTAAATATTGGGACCTCTCTGGCATTTCATACAGCCGTTTTAGTTTTCAGTGCAGTCTCAGAATCTTCAACTTTTAGCAGTAAAAATGTGGACACAGTTCAACTTTTAACCCACAGTAAGACACACACACACACACACACACACACACACAATTTCTGTGCTCCACCTTTGCTAAATGTGCCCTATTATCCAGATGTAAGAAACAGCTAAATTTGTTAACTAGCTATTATTCCGCTAACTCAGAATAACGGTGCTAAAAATGAAACATGAAATTAGCCTGCCATTTTTCTGTCGCTCATGAAAGGTATAAAAAACATCATTTTCTCGAGTTCTTAATTTCCATTAAAATACCTTTTCTGACAAATTAATAACATTTCAGGGATTGTTAACAGCTCCTAAACAACAGCATGTGTGTGATATCTTTTGCACGTGCTACATGCACAAAACTGACTCCCTATATATCAGGGTGTGTCCCGTTTCCCCAACATTGGCAAGAGGAAGTGGACAGCAGGATGGTGCCGCCGGAAAAATCTAGAAGAGCCCTGCCTTTAGTCGGACATATTTTTTGAATTTTTGTATTGTTTACTTATCTGTGCGGTTCCATGACAATTTGAAAATGGATAAAAATAAATTTAAAGATAAACAAAAGAGCCAGGCTACACAGCAGTGTTTACCTTGTAACCGCACACATAGGATTTTGTGGGAATTTTGGGGGGTATGTGGCCAGAAGGGGGAGAATTAAGCACGCCATTCACATGTCAAAGTGACACCTCTCACGGAGAGAAGGTCAACAGTGCTGGTGTAGAGTATGGGTGGCTCCCTAGTGTGGCAAATTTCCCTGAATAAAGCTTTTTTAAAAAACAAACAAACAAAAACTAAAATTATATAAATTTTAATTTTGACACTTTGGGCATAAATCTCAGGCTGCCATTAAAATCAGAGGTAGAGAGCTGTCTTTCACTGAGTTGGTCCACCTTGTCATTGAATTCCACTCAATATTGATCCAGAGTAGATTCCAATGTATAGTTAGCAGCAGTGCTTTTTTCCTGGGGGGGATGCATACCCCTAAACATTTTGTGAATCTAAGTTTGGCCTCATTGAGAGGCAGTATTTCAATATGAGTAGGAAAATGAGAGTACCCCTAAACATATAATTTTTTTTTAAAGCACTGGTTAGCACGTTACAGAGTCCCCAAAAATAGACCAGAGGCAACTGGACTTCATCCAGCAGAGCTTTACTGCTACTGAAGGCAAATGAGCATCATGGTCACAAATCCAATACATTCAGGATTGCCACAGTCCATAAGAAATCCAGTTGCAGCAGACTTAACTTACAAACTTATAACAAGACTAAACCTTAACATGAAGCATACTATGTACAGAACACCACACCAGAAGGAAAAGGCATAGAAAGAGAAAGTGAAGCCCAGGCTCCTTCTGGCCTTACTTTTATAGTCAGCATGATCTTGACAGAAGAGATAAGAGAACTACGGTAAGTATTAATTAGAATCAATACTTTCTGCACTAAGAACTGCAAACTGACACATCTACCTCACCACTGTCTATAATGACTGGCAGCAGCTCTCTGGAGTTTCATACAGGAGTCTCTCCTATCCCTGCCTGGAGATACCATGGATTGAGCCTGGGGTCTTCTGTGAGCATAGCAGATGCTCTATACAGTCATACCTCATGTTGTGTCCACTTCAGATTATGTCTTTTCAAATTGCGTCCCGCAGCAACACGGAAGTACCGGATCGGTTACTTCTGGGTTTCGCTGCTCGCGCAACCGCAGAAGTACTAAATTGCGACGCTTCTGGATGCAAACGCTTCGACGTGCCTCCAGGACGGATTACGTCCGCAACTTGAGGTTCCACTGTACTGAACTATGGCCCTTCCGCATTAGGTACTTTAGACTCTCTGTTTTATTATAAAGTGACATCCACTAAGGTGTGGTTGTTCATTTGTGATTGGCTGTGATGGTCTTTGTTTTCATGTGTGAGTGGGGTGGGTGGGTGTTATGCATACTTTTGTAAATCATGGAATCTTTAATAAAAATACTCCCCCCCCAAAAGTGACACCCACTATCTCTTTCTACAAAGAGCCGATTAGCTTCTAGGGCCATTTTTAGATTTAGAACAGCCTCACCTTAACAATAGCTGAGGTATCGTTCAGTGCAAATTCGGCCACTTCAGTCAGGAACATGTCCAGGCATGTCCAGGCACAGGTGTGGCCTAATAGTTAATATTCAAGCTGTGATTAGAGCAAGCACCATCTTAAAACAGCTTTAGACTGTGGTTGCAAAGGCAGTTGCGTGTTGAGTACTTGGAGAGAACGTGATGCAGGTAAAATTAGGGAGGAAGCAGAGGTCTTTGAAGATGTGGGTCAGGATGCTATTCTTATCAAAGCCTTCTCAAAGTACCCAGGAAAGCAGACTTTAGGTTTGTCAGATCCACTTTGTCTTCTGCTAGAACCACAAGAGCTATCAACCATAGCCAGGTGCAAAAGACATATAATTATAACATGGGTGGTTCGTCCCCTTTCACTGTGTTGCCCTGTGTGCCCCCTCCCAAGATTGTGTGCTTTCTGGGTTCCAGAGAGATCTCATGAGAGGTTCATAGGAAATTGTGAAAGATCCCCAAAATTTTGCCAGAACCCAGAAGCCACAACTGTGGTTGCTTGTCCTCGCTTCACTGGCATCATTGTGTAAAGTCAGTTGTGCAGAACTGAACCTATTCCCACTGATAACCATATGTGGTTGCTTCACATGGAAATCAAGTGTAAGGTCAAAGCAATACATTAAAAGCTTTCCTTAAAGGAGTCAAAAACATCTGGGAATAAAGGAGCAGAAGCAATGGAATAACTACACAAAAAGGTTAGAAGAGCCCTCCTGGATCGGGCCAAAGACCCACATAGCCCAGCAAATTGGTGAATTCACCATGGGACTCATGATGTAAGAAGGCAGCATGTTCCACTGTGCCCTGTATTCATCACATGCAGCACTGTTTCCATTCTGCTGCAGTTCTTCTTCCTCTGGAAACTACGTTTCTCGACCTGCTGTCCACTGTGGTGAAATTACACAACTCAGTGTAATTAATGATGTAATTCACATTGTCATAATTGATAATCCATCCCATTCATTTCAAGTCAAAGGAAATGGAATGTGAATGCGGATGGGGGATGTAATCAGGTATTGTGTGCAGATTGAAAATAGCAACAATGAATACTGGTTGTATTCACTTGATTGATTTGGACATGGGACTTGATTGTTCTGGACATGGGACAAATAAATGAACAAGTTCCACTTGGTGCCAGGTTTGAGGGGAGCCCCAAGAATCACCACACTCAAAGCACCACTCTAGCCAGTCTCCTCAAAGTGCCATTCTGGTGAATGCTCCCACAAGCATCACCCAGCTAAATTTTATGTCAGGAACGTTTACTGTTGATAGGACAGCGGTATTCTGGGTGGCTATTCAGAGTGTGGAACCAAGATTCAATTGAAATTCATAAGTGAGCAGAATTTGTGTGTGTTCAGTTACCTACAATTCTTTGCGGACAGTCATCTTCTTTCAGGTCTATATTTAGTGGAATTGATCTCTCCCTCTGGTGATTCCTGTTGAAAAACTATTTTTTAAAAAATCAAATACCCCATTGAAAAACCGATCAAAATATTTTCTCAGATTTGCAGCCACTAAAATACTTCCCTCCCTCCCCAAACTTGTTGGATTGACATCTGTCATAGAGTTAGCCTTGCCTAAACTGCCGCCCTCCAGATATTGTATAGAATACTAGTCTGATGGGAGTTGCAGTGCTGGTTGAGACTATGGGAGTTGTAGTTCAAAGCATATGAAGGAGACCTGGTTGGGAAGCCTAGTATAGCTTCAGCTATAAGTCCCACAGGGCTTCTGTTACAATTTGATTAGCTTTGACTACAAAACTTGTCCCTATTTCCCCCCTGTATCTCTGAATCCGGACCCCAGAGATTAGAAAAGTTTCCACAAACCTGCTAAACACAGGAACATCCAGCTGTACCCTGACTGACAACAGCTCTTAAGGGTTTCAGGCAGGAGTCATTCCATGTTATTTGCTTTACCAAATAGCCCAATACATCCACCCTCCCCCAATTAGCACTTCTCTTTTGTAAGCTTTCCCCTTGCTGCTCACTTAAAGTCACCAAGTGCGTTTAATCCTTGCTCAAATACCCTTTAAAACAGCTCAACCGTTGTCCAGTGCTGAGGCTATAAACAGCCATCCATGTCTCCTGTGGCTAATCACTGGTCTCACTGTGATTTAAGGCTTAAGCACCACTCCAATTTAACTGGCTGCACTGTAGTCCCATCTGTATTAATGGTGTGTGGGAATTACTGCTGCTAGCTTGTTTAACCATTTGCTGCGACTGAAAACAGAGATAAAGGAAACACACTGCAAGTGGAAAATCAGCAATTCCCTACAAAACAATGAATTTTTTTGGGGGGGAATATCAGTGTTTAGTGGTATGTTCTCAACTAGTCATTGAGATTAAGGACATAGCTAAAGGGACCCCTGACCATTAGGTCCAGTCGCGGATGACTCTGGGGTTGCGGCGCTCATCTCGCTTTACTGGCCGAGGGAGCCGGCGTTTGTCCGCATACATCTTCCAGGTCATGTGGCCAGCATGACTAAGCCACTTCTGGCGAACCAGAGCAGGGCACAGAAACGGCGTTTACCTTCCCGCCGGAGCGGTACCTATTTATCTACTTGCACTTTGACGTGCTTTTGAACTGCTAGGTTGGCAGGAGCTGGGACCGAGAAATGGGTGCTTACCCCGTTGCGGGGATTCGAACCGCCAACCTTCTGATCGGCAAGCCCTAGGCTCAGTGGTTTACACCACAGCGCCACCCGCATTAAATACTCCAAAGCACCATATAAATGTATCATGATTAAATTTTTTAGTAATTAAGTAGAGGAAAACAGTGGTGCTTGAGTGCTAAATTATAATGCAATACAAGTTTTCACCAGACTCAAATTGTCACTGAGGGTTGCTTTATTCTCCAATTTCATTTGCATTCACAGACCCTTCAACTGTCCTGCTTTAAGCGGGACACCTCAGAATTACAGAAGCCATCCTGACTTCTGAGTCAACCGCAGGATGTCCCTATTTAGCTCCTGCAACATCATGGCCCCCAAAGACACCTGTTTTGGGGCCCTGTGCTCTCATTTAAATCACATAGCTTCCGTGGCATTGCGGCTCTGAAAGACGTGTATTTTGGGGGCCTGTGCTGTTGCGAGAGTAATCTGACTCCTGTGAGATTGCGGCTCTGAATGATGCACATTTGGGGGGGGCGTGTTCTCACATGAGTCATGTGACTCACATGGGAGCATGGCCCTGAAAAACGTGCACCCCCGTTTTCCTCTGGGTCAGGTTGGAGGGTATGCATGTTTGTATATGCAGCTTTAACATCCATGGGGGAAATCAGCCCGTGGAACCTTGGTTCAATAATGCATTCATGGATAAAAAAGATTCAAGGTAACTTGAATCAGGAATGACTGCAGCAAAACCAGGTGCATGCTTTAAGAGAACACCCAGTTTCACTGATCCAGCTTTCCAGGGAGGGAAGTCCATAAATGATGGGTTCCTTTGTAAATGCATGTTCTTTAGTATTTGTTCTTCTGTGTCTACCCATATTCAATTTTTGTGCTTTACATAGAACTGCAGGTGTGTCTAGATTGTACAGTCTGCTTTTATTTATTTTAAAACATTTATAAACTATACAGTATTTCAAATAACTCTAAATAGTGTTAAACATAAAACAAAAACTCATTGTCATTGTTCAGCCTTGGGTCCCCAGGTGATATTGGCCAGGCCTACCAAACCCATCATCTCCAACCAGCTTAGCCAATGGTCAGTGATGATGGGAGTCCATCAACATGTTGTTTGGGGACCCAAGATGGAAGGACACTGTGAAGCAGTGCCTTGAGATCACACCATGGTGAGAAGGTTGACCACGTTCCAAATGCAGTAGTCAACTAGAAATGTTAAGTGTGATAAAATCCTTTGCAGGAAAGATCTCTGGAGCCTTCCCTTATAGATGTGGGAATGTTTTGGGATGCAGGAGAGGATATATTATTTAAGATATCCTATTCCAACTTGTGTTTACAAGTCCCAGAAATTAGCAGAGTTCTCATTCTCCTTTTAAACACACATGCAGCAGATAGCTTGCTCAGGTAATAAATGCCCTGGTATTTCCCCCATTAATCCCTCTCAAAATAAGACACTACACAGTCTTCTATAAAAGTATAAAACATTTATTCACGAGAAATCATCTGTTCACAATTGGATCCCAGACGGCAGACTTAAACTTAGTAAAAGTTACATTTACTCATGAGACTGTTCCATAAGGGAAAAGACCTCCGTTGTGATCTCTTGGCTCGAAGCCAAAAGAGCATCTTAGTGGTGCTCCTTCCTTGAGAGCCTGGTCCAAAAGAGAGAAAGATGGAGTCTTGCCCCTGTGGTTTTGTATTAACCTGTCCAGGTGAGACCACACCCATCTCCTGTTACACAGAGGATATCCAACCCAGCCCAGGGGAGACAGCGAGTTCCGACTGGCTGGCCTAGAGTTCCCTTTCTATGTCCACTCTAGCAATGTTGTGTTTGACTGCTCCTGCATTTTACATCCCACAATAGAAATGTGTTTCTTAGCAACTGTGTAATTCTATAGTTAGCCCTCATTAATTTGAGGGAGGGGGGAATTATTCTCTCCTTCTCTCTCCTCTTCTAAAAACTGACTGAAGTCTACATCAGGTTGCTCAAAGACACTGACTGACAGAGAGAAGGAAAAAATAATTAATGAATTAATGAATGCAATTCATTATCTCAAAATGTGGTGGTGACCTCTAGCTTAAAGGTCTTTTTTAAAGCAAGTAGATAGTTTTACAGAGGACAGATCTATTAACCATGACAGCTAAAAGTAGAGCTTAGATATATCCTTGCTACTTGATGTGGGAGTCTGGAGAGCAATGACAGAAGGTCTTCTCAATCTGTGACCTTTCCTAGGGCTATCTGCTTGGCCCATGTTGGAGAAGAAGAAGAGGAGGAGGAGGAGGAGGAGGAGGAGGAGGAGGAGGAGGAGGAGGAGTTTGGATTTGATATCCGGCTTTATCACTACCCGAAAGAGTCTCAAAGCGGCTAACATTCTCCTTTCCCTTCCTCCCCCACAACAAACACTCTGTGAGGTGAGTGAGGCTGAGAGACTTCAAAGAAGTGTGACTAGCCCAAGGTCACCCAGCAGCTGCATGTGGAGGAGCGGAGACGCGAACCTGGTTCCCCAGATTACGAGTCTACCACTCTTAACCACTACACCACACTGGCTCTCTGGAGATAGTGGTAGACTAGTTTGGCATGAACTCAAAGGCTACCTGTCCCTTCCATGCCAGCCTGTCTCCCCTCCCCCTCCAGGTGCACCCCCCATACACTCAATTGCTGATTGTTTCACAAAATAAGGATGCAAATTTCTGTTGTCTGTTCTGCTTAAGCTAATACAATTTCAGTAACTTTTTGGTTAATAAGACTAAAGAGCCCTTAAATTATCAGAAGTGCTTTATTCTTGGGGTTATCTCTAGGCAAGGTACCTTTACATTGTGGGGAATATATATTCAAAACATGGGGCTAAACACACTCCAACAAGAGAAAGCCCCCAGCAGTATTAAAATTGCAGAATCATGCAGT